>NC_081412.1:674797228-675149728 GCF_030272615.1 Cryptomeria japonica
CTGAAAGGTACGCCAAAGTGTTTCCCTCATTGGACACAATTGTCCTGGACTGCGGATTGTAGTGACGGGCACACTCGATCATCAACTTGTGGCACTGAATGGCTGGAGGAAAACCGGCCGCCTTGATGATGCCACTTTCTATTATTCTCCGGGCGACAGGCGATGGCTTGCCGATGTAAGGGACCTCCCGGAACTTCTTTGTGCTAAAGTTCCCCAAGTTTGTATCTCCAACGTTGCTCCACTTGGACACGATCTTGGTCTCCACTTCTTCGGTCTTCTGATCTTCTTTCATGAGAGCCGAGCGACTGGTGGATGCTCCCGCCTTTGGGGTCGCCATACCTACACAACATTCCATTATAAGAAATAGATTTGCAATAAATAGCGTAAATAAGAGAGATAAATTTTAGGAAACCTCATGATAAGTCTCTAGAGTTATCATTTCCTAAAATACAACGATTGAGCTAAGAGATTCAAAAATTCAAAATTTCAAAATTTGAAACATGACGATGAATGAATAAAACAATAATAATTAAATCGCCATACCTCGATAGAGAGCTAACTCTAGAATGCAAAAACAAAATTTGCCTAGGCAAAATTGGAGGAGTAAAATAGTCTTCAATGTGGTCTCCTCAAAATTGACTTCGCCACCTCTGGAGAGAACGTGATCTTCAATTATCGCCTTTGACGTGGTCCCAAATGGATCTTCAAGTTCGCATAAACAAATCTCCAAGTCCTTAGCAAATTCGCCTCAATGTATCCTCAAGTTCGCACTTGGTGTGGTCTTCAAATTCGCACCACCCTTGGTCTTCAACGTAATTCGCATTCTATACTTGATGATATTAGCGCCACCTTTGGTTTGAAATCGCACCACCTTTTGATAACTAAGCGCGCCACCCTTGGATGAATGAAACTCGCACCACCTTTGAACACACTTCGCACTATATTCGCCTCCCTTAATTCGCATGTAGAGAAGGTAAAATAATGATGTAGAAATGATAATTTTTACCCCCCTTATATAGCGCATTCATCCTTCCCCCCTTAGGCCGACTTGATAAAAATAAAACCATTTTTTAAATGATTTGCAATGAAATGACAAGGCCGACCTCCTAATTGAGCGCTCAAATCGATTTTTTTTTATTAATTAATTAATTAATTAATTAATGCCTTGCGTTTTTTAAATGAGGATTTCGATTTTAATAAAGGCAAAAATAATTAATAAGTGTTTAACGCCATATTAAATGCTAAATAAAAATGGATTTTTAATTTTTAAATTGATTTAGCATTGGAGGAAATTTGAATTGTTTAATTTGGCGCCAAAACTGGAAAACAAAGGGACGTACCTCATCGCTCTGGTCCCTTGGAGAGGGACAGGAGCGATCCATTATTTTGGTCTTGATTCTTGCGTTTTCAACGTTCAACTCCTTCATTTCCACGTTCCAAATCGATCATCTGGTGGTCTTTCGAATTTGAATTCCTTTCTTGTGCGAGCAAGTGCATCTCATGATCATTATCGCCCTGGTCCCTTGGAGAGGGACAGGAGCGATCCTAAGGTTTTTGCTTGAAATTCTCCATTTTGGTACGATCCTTTCCTTGTATCATCTTCCAGATGCCATTTAAAACCCTGTGCGTCCTTGTCTTAACGTGATTTTCAAAGAATATCATGTGTTTTGTCTAACATCGCCCTTGTCCCTTGGAGAGGGACAGGAGCGATCTCCATGTCTTCACGTTCATCTTGCATCTTTGACCTTCGAACTTCCATTGTAAGGCGAATAACATCTATACTCATTCCTTTCGTGCTTATTCCATTTGTCTTCATTATGTGTTTGGACGTATTAAAGGGACCATCGCCCTTGTCCCTTGGAGAGGGACAGGAGCGATCCATTATTTCTCCTTGATCTTGGCGACTTTTAAACTTCGATCTCCTTTGCAACGTCCTTCAAACGTCGTCCTTCGTACTTCCTAACCTCGCTTCGCTTTGATCTTGAAGGAACGTGAGTGTTTTTGATAGTATCGCCTTGGTCCTTGTCCAAAGGACAGGAGCGATGTGAGGCCTTTACATTATTTGGCGATGTTTAGACGTTCAAACCCTTGCAAATTATCTTCAAAACGATGTCTTGGAGCATATGTTATCTTAGGGCGTCTTGACTTAGCTTGATCTTGAAACAAAACAAGGAATCCAAAGCAAATCGCCCTGGTCCCTTGGAGAGGGACAGGAGCGATATGGTCCCTAGGTCCATTTTGGTGATTATTTAACGTTTGAAATCTTCATGCATCACCCTTCTACCTTTCCGTGGACCCTCTAAGACCTTGCAAAATCTTGTCCTTACGTAAATCTTGCTCAAAATGATCAATACATCTAACATCGCTCTGGTCCCTTCTTGAGGGACAGGAGCGAAGTTCATCATTATGTGCTTGTTCTTGTTTGTACCAACTTGCAATCATCTTCATTACGTGAAATGATGTCCTTTCGACCTTCTTGGTAACTTAATATTTGCTTGTCCTTTGAAATCGATGCCTTAATGGAAATATCGCTCTGGTCCCTTGGAGAGGGACAGGAGCGATATGGGTCTTAGAGTGCACATTCCTTCCATGTGATGACCTTTACAACCTTGCGCTTGATGGAAATGCCCTAAAACGTCTTCGCCACCCTTCGTCTTGACTTGGATCGGTTTAAACTTGAACAAGAAGCAATACAGCCATTGTATCGCTCTGGTCCCTTGGAGAGGGACAGGAGCGAACTTGCTCTTGTGGCCTTCATTCCACTTTGTCACCTTCCAAATTTATATTCAATGGATTTGTCATGCTCTACTCCATTCATCCATGCCCTGACATCATCTACGACCTTGCAAGAAAAGCAATTATATCAAAAATCGCTCTGGTCCCTTCCTGAGGGACAGGAGCGAACTAGGCATTTAACACTGTTATGGACGTCCCAAAAATCTTCAATTTATATTCAATGCATTCACCTCATGTTTTCCCTTGCTTTTGAACGTAAACTTGCCTTGACCCTTGTCTGGATTTTGCAAAATGAAGGAAATCGCTCTGGTCCCTGGGAGAGGGACGAGAGCTACAAGGTACCTCGCCCTGGTCCCTTGGAGAGGGACAGAAGCGATTTGGTTAATATAGGTCATTCTCCTTCGTTTTTGCATCTCAAATTATATTCATTTGGCAAAGCATCTTCCCTTGGACGTCCTCAAATCATTAAGTTTTCAAAATCTTGCAAGGACAAGGCGAAATTTGAATTGTAGCTCCGGTCCTTCACTGAGGGACAGGAGCGATTTTCCTCCTGGAGGCATTTCTGTGCTCACGAGAATCTTCAATTTATATTCAATGGAAAGATCTTGTCGTTCTCCATCACTTCAAACGTAAACTTTGTCCGGACTCTGCAGGGATGATGAGATATTTGAGAATGAGCTCCCGTCCTTCACTGAGGGACAGGAGCGATTTTGCTCCTACAGGCCAAAATAACAAGATTTTTCACATTTTAACACTTCACGAGGCGAAAACAAATCAATTCCAATGCCCAGAATCAAAATTCAAAAAAAGTCAAAATTTGGTCAAAATATTCAATCGAACAAAAATTCACATTGACGGCCAACACTTAGACAAATTTAAGCTCTGCATGAACATTCCAATTGAAAATTAGACCATTTTGGCGAATTTATTGCATTCAAAATTTGCATTCTAGAAAAGGAAGCTCAAAAGCTCTCAAAAACGACTGGATTTTGGCTTGAAAAGGCAAAATTTAAAACCCTAAGGCTTGGCCCTAAATCCAGACGACTAACTAACTAACAAAACCCTAAAAAAGAAAGCGAAAACGAGCGAAAAACAAGCAAAAAGAGGGGGTCCCCATTTGCGATGGGGCGATGTGTGAAATGGTCACAACAGGTATTTACACCAAACTGCACAGGATTTTATCTTATAAGTTTTACCTTTACCTCCGTGATTTTGAAGCGGAATGGTAGGGTTCTGCGATTTTGAAGTTTTAACCCTACATTTTCATTTTGGTGTTTCACGCCGAAATTTGGGGTTTGGGCTCCTGCGATTTTTCAAATTCTAACGTTTAACCCTCTATCTCTTTCTACATTGAAGTTGGGGAGAAGAATACCCTCTTTGAAGACTTATACTTCGTATTTTCACCTGTTTGAAATTTTGGGATTTTTGCTTCTGTTGCAAGCTCTATACTTTGCAATTTTCAAATTCTGCGAACCTTTCAAACTTTGCGATAAACAGCAAACTTCGGGGGTATTACGTCTTGCAAATCTTAACCTCTACGATTCTTATGCCGTCGAGCTTAGGCGTTATAGCTCTCTCCGCAAACTTTCAAACTCCCTCGCAATTTTAGTCTACACCGCGAAGATCGGGTTTATGGATCTTTTGAAAACCCTTATTACTTCGCGATTTTGCACCTTGCCCGAAGTTCGGTGATTTAGTGGTTTTTCAAACTTTAAAATTTTGCCTTCATGCATCGAGAACTTCGGCGATTAAGTGGTTTTGGCTTATTTCCAAGTCTATGACAAACTTTAGGGCTTTGGGGGCGATTGTAAGGATTTTAGGCTACGCGATTTCGGCGTTTTTATATTATCTACAAACTTTATATTCCACGATTTCCTGTAGTGCTAAACTTCGGCAATTTCCTTTGGTTTGCAAACTTTAAAAATTTCGCCCCTTTTGTGAACTTTAAACATTTTAACACTCACGCCCTTTCCATATATCGCGAACTTCAGGGTCTGGAGGCATTTTGAAAACTTCTAAAACTTTTAACACTTACACCTTCCACGGCGAACTTCGGGATTTTCAGACCTTTTTCAAACTCCGAAACTTTTCGTAATTCCCCCTTTTAGTGCGAATTTCGGGATTTAGGAGGCTTTTGAAAACTTTATAAAAATCGCTATTTTGGAGCCCTTTGAAAACTTCGGCAATTTTAGCTCTTTTGCAAACTTGTAAAAAAAAATTTTGCGATTTCTCCTAAGTTGAAAATAGCGAACTTCAGCGATTTTAAAATCCATGCAAACTTCAAACATTTCGCGATTTTCGCCCTTATCGATTGGAATTCTGGTCTTCCCATTTCGGTGCGATGTTCAACCTCGGAGCCATCAATTTGCAAAGTCGGGATTTTGACAAATGAGAGGAAATTGCGACTTATGCTTCGAGATCACATTAACACTGGAAATGGCTCGGGAGACTCAGGCATTTAGGAGAAAGTATGCGATTCCATGCTTGATCTCATCAGGACTCTACTAACCCCAAGTTATTCGACTTTCACACTGGGCATTCACCCTCTCTCTCTCTCTTCAATGCAGAGCAACGGGCAAAACAAAGGGGGTCCCCGTAAAAGACGGGGTGAGGTGTGCACAATGCACAACATCCAGTAAACATCCATAACAGTGAGCATCCAAACATTCTGTATAAATTTTAGGGCATTTTTTACAAAAAACAATCTAAATCACTGAATTTCAAATTTGTATGAAGAAATTTGGGTAACTCTGTAACTTAGGAACTGATAAACCAAAGTATATGATCAATTCATTCAATCCCACTCAGCTACCAAACTAGATAAAATCACGAGTATTGAAACAACAAAGAAAGATCAAATGATGATAGCAGTGACCAAGTTAGACCAATGTACCCTCTCTCCAAGAGTAACTCTTCCCATAATAGAATGTAACTCCCAAGTCAATTAGTTCACCCACCAAACTTGGGCACTCTTCTTTGATCCATTCAAACCTCTTACATGATCCTATGCAAGCTATAAATAGTGGTCAAAGATGTTGCAAATGGCCTCCTACGTAATTCCCTCTATCAATGCTCTTGAAATACTCCTACACATCATTCATGATAATAGATGCTATTTTACGCATGTCATAACATACAATCCAATTGGTAAGATGCGTCATAGAAAGAATCTCAAGATTCCTCCATGGGTGGCACCTAACTCAAAAGGTTTGAATTTGACTTCGAGTTCGGCAACAATAAAATTCGAATGAAGTTCGACAAGGGTAAAAAATTCGAAAAAAAATTTGGCATTAAATTCGCCTTATATAAATTTAATTTTTTAAAATAAAAATAATATATTCACAATATGATGAAAATAGTTTAAAATTGATAAATAGATTTAAATTTGTTCATATAAAAACATAGAAAATTACTGTAAAATTAAATTTTTTAATATCACATACATAATATATATTATATATTTAATAGACAAATTCATCACAAAAAATCAATTCATAATTAATAAATTAAATGATATTACATTTTTAAATATATATAATATTATATTTGTTAATTACAAATATTAAAATTTACATATAATATTTTGGACATATATAACATTATATTAATAAATTAAAAATATTTAACTTTAAATATAATTACATTAAATTTTGAAATATTAAAATTAAATTTTAAAAAAATTATAATCTAATAATAGTAATAAAATATCGCTTAATATATAGTTTGAAGCTATGTCGAGAGTAAAACTTTTGAATCACTCGCTCAATCCAGATCATTGTAGAATCCTCTGTTGCCATATTTCGAATCATTGAAGGATCCCTAGGAAAGTCCATTGCAGAATCTGAATTCGACGTGAAATTGAAGACATAATAATTGCAAAATTAGACGGAACCCTGAAACGATGAAAGATTATTACAAAACTCAAGCGGAACCCTAAAACGGGGAATAATCCTCTTGAACTCTTAAAAACCGGGAAAAAAACCTGCAGGAAACATTTTCCTAGAATATATTTTATTGGAAATGCTATGCCATTTTACCGTACGAATTCGAAGCGAATTTGAACAACTTTTTAGCAATTTTTTTAAGTTAGCCGAATTTTGAATTTCATGGGTGAAATTCGACGAATCTTGTGACTTAGGGTGGCACCCCATTCCATAAGGGGTCATAAATCATAACAAATAAAATATAGAAAATGTTTACAAGGACTTGCAAGATTTATAACACCATCCTAACAATGCTAACATGCAAATATAAAGATTGAAACTAAAAATTTTAGTTTGTTCTACATTCAAAAAAGCTTTTATTAGTATGTTTCTTAAAAAACATGTATGGAATTTGTGAAGTTCGGTCTGATGTTCATGCCATTTAATAGCAAATGGCAAAAATGCGGCAAGCAACCTGTTGGTGTTGGAAATAAGTCACACCCGGACCGACGATGGACTGGTCCAAGAGGGCCAGTAGCTCAGTGGTAGAGCACTCCAGCAGCGTATGGAAGGTCCTAGGTTCGAGTCCTAGCTGGTCCATGTCTCAACATGGTATTAGAGCCAGGTCCAGGCTAGGAGCCCCAAGCACACGAGAGGTGTGGCTTAAGGGGGGGTGTTGGTGTTGGAAATAAGCCACACCCGGACCGACGATGGATTGGTCCAAGAGGGGCCAGTAGCTGGTCCATGTCTCAACACAACCCAACTCAACACACATGCATGAAGTGTGGCTTTGTAACTGTGAGGCAGAACAAGTACATGGATGAAATCATAAACCCAACTAAAGAGACAGCTGTTCACCTAGATGATTGGTCAGATCATTGGCAAACATTTGACAGAGCATTGCTTAGTTTGAACATGGACAATTAAGTAGTTCAAAATTTTCCTAAGCCCACATTTTTAAATCAGCAAACTTTTATATAAATGTGATTTCCTCATAACTACTACTTCGAAAACTTGGAATTTATCACATACTGCAACTTTCTGAAAAAACATTCATAATTAAATGTTTAGTCGGTAGGTAACAGGCACTTGCTCAAGCTGTAAAACCCATATATGAGGAATATGAGAAAGTCACCTTTGCATAAAAAAAAGCTGCTCTCATGAAATCCTTAGTAGAGAAGGCAGCCTCAGCCTGCACAGGAAACAAAAAAAATATTATAAAACATGTGATTTATTTTGATTTAGAAAGAAGAAACTTACTTCATAGGGCAGATCAATAAGAAAAAGATTCTGCAGTCAAAATTTAATGATTTTCACGTAAGCCTACTTCAAAGCAAACCCATTGATTTAAAACCTGACACATTCCATTTCGTGAAAAGAGCACACAGATTCTCTGCAATTAATTAGTGATTTCAGAAATCTGACTAGTTCGATGCCTGAAAAATGATTTTATAACCTGAACTGAGTATACTTGATCTCTCTGAAATGTGTTCCTGCAGTGTTCTAAAGCAGCAGCATATTCCTTCATGTCTAAATAAACTTGCCACATATCTTGGCCTTCATCATGTACAGATATCTACAATTTTTTCAAAATGAACAGAAATTAGAATGTTTTATTAAAAAAAAAAAAAGAAACTGAATTTCAAATGGAAGCAATGAACTAAATGGTACCATTGTTACACGAAGAAGATTTAGATACAAGTGTGGAATTCTTTCCAAAGATTAAAATTCACAGGTTAGGCAATGGATAATGTATGTTTAAAGGTAAAAACCAAAAGCTGAATTTTCAAGTCACATCTATCTAGCATGCCAACTTAGCATAAGTCCCCACTATGGGAACAAGGAACTTTTCCACTTTAGTGTGTGTGGGTACGCTGTATGTACACAATATAAATATATATCGCTGATGTCAAATGATATAAGCTCAAGCAGTAAATCAACAGAGCTTTCATAGCAAAGCCCTGAATTTGAATCTTCGAAAGAAATGCTAATACTTAACAATAATACTGTGTAATGTACTACATCCAATTATGGGAGTAATGTACCATCATTATGGGTGTAATATAGGCATGCTTTTACCAACATCTGAACATCAAAGTATTGCTAGGTGTGTTTTATAATGGCCACAGAAATCAGCACTTAAGTTTGAAAAACAAGTCATAATGAAGGTGGTAGACTTTTGACATGGCTCTGCCACCTCAAAACTCTGCCCACTTAACAATTCATCCAAATTAAAACCCAACGCATAAGTAGGTTGCGGATGATACAATATTCGAAGGTTAAGTTATGACAGTTGTAGCAAGAGAATTCTTCAAAATTGTTTATTTACGAGGAAACCAATAAGAGAAACAACAGCATTTCAATAATATTTTCATTAATGTGCCACCAATAAGGCAAAGGAAGTCAGCTGAAATCAGGGTTATGAGATAGAAGCACATCCAAGAAAGTACTTGTCATCATTGCATCATTGTCATGAGAAAAATAGGAATATCTTGTCATCATTGCAAGAGAAGTGGCTCTCCTCTGCAGCATGCTCAATGTCCTTTCTTGCATTGTCCAAGCATCTCCTAAATGTTTCATATCAATCCTGTAGGGTCAAAGCTTAACTATAAAATCTCTAGAAAAAATCATGAGATTTCCTACCGCTAAGCACCAAGAAAACACAATGTTTCCTTGATTTACAAGAAGCTAAATGATTCACAACAAACATCTTTAACAAGGCTCTAAAGGCATCTCAATCAACTTGGTGCTGTGATCTAGAACACACCACTACATTTAGTCTAGTTGTCGACCCTTGTACCCACATTTCATATCTATTAAATTTTTTTTTAAAAATGCATGGTACTGGGATAAAAATTAATTTTATCATAAATTTTTACTATCCTGCATGTATGCATAGGTGAGTACATAATTGAAAATGTACATGAGTGTGTGCATAAAATTAACCCAAATATTTTATATTATTTAACACAATTTGTTCTCACTATGGCTGCAAGAAATAGAATGAATTCCCGATTCTCTGCACCTGATACAAATCATAACCATATATGGCAACTAGAACATGTCTAGATAAAGGAGTTACAGGATAGATCTTGTAAACCTTGTTCTTACACAAAATTGGGATCCAAAGGACGAAATTAATAATCAGATACAAACCTCAAAAATAGAGTTTTCATCATATGCATAAAATACACCAGCCGTAACATCACTGCAAAGTCCAAGAATTTCTCTAGAACTTGAATCAAATTCTCGGTCAAACTGCAGCTCCTCAATCAATTTTTGGCTCACTTTATTAACAACCTGCCTTAACGGTAGAAACAAAGCACAATCAGATTTTAATGAGGATGAAGTTCCATAACCAAGAAACTCGATAATGATGTCAATTCACATCAAAATGTTCAGTGTTTGAACCATTACAGTAAAACCTTCCTAACTTCGATTTTTTAATTACAAAGAAAGCCTTCTAACTTACATGATTAGCATGAAATATGCAGATCATAGCAGTTCAAATGATATAAATGTGAAAAGGGATGTGGGTGAGACTCACCTTAACTTTATTTTCAAAAAGCAACAAGAAATGGAACTCTGATAATGCAAGTGAGTGTGGTTTTATTCCTTCTCGGTCTTTTTCTAATTTTGAATACTCTACAAGGGCCTTGTTTTCCACAAAGTTGTCATCTCCATTGCTTGAGCCGCTACCAAAAAATTAATATAGCAAAGACACAAGGGAAGCAAAGCTCAAATCAAAACCCCAAATTACATAAAATCAACTATAAGAAAAGAAATAGTCGTTGTAATCCAAAGTATCAAATTATTTAACTACTCAATCAGTTAAATATGATAAGATCATTTAATGTCAAATCATCTTCATCTCAAACATTAAGCCTATATTGAGTTCAGCTGAAATTCACTGCTTCACATATTCAAGGCAGCACAACGGTAACAATATGTTATGTTTGAAAAAGCAACCAACAAACCACAAGCAAATAACAAAAAAGTGATACTGATATAAAATGTCATCATGCTTACGGTGAAAAAATTATATATAGTTAAAAACACAAAAATGAGTCCCCCACCTTTGTGGTGCTCCAAGATTCAGATTACCATAGTATATGCCTGCTCCAGCAAGCCAAGCAAAGTCGGCCTGTCGTTGCTTGACAAAGAAATGAAGTTCACTGCATAAAAGAGAATGGAATATTTATCAGAAAAAATTGATGATGTTGGGATTTCAACCGCCCTGACAAATACAAATCAAACTAATTTTCACTTAGACAATAACACAATGCGCCACAACACAGATACCTATAAATACTGACCAACAGCCAAATTGGCTTAAGAGATTTAAATATTTCAAATACATTACCTCCAATATAACAAGCTTGTGGAAAAACATAAAAAGTATTTGTCAGGCAATATTCTAAGATGCCAATTAGTGTAAGGAATTGGGTATATCTAACAATTTCAGGGTTCAGATTTGATGGTACAGATCAGTCACATTTTATATATATATATATATATATATATATGCCAATTAGCGTAAGAAATTGAGTATGTGTACAGTTTAAAATATATACAGCTATTTTACTATATATATTTTGTTGGTGTTGGAAATAAGCCACACCTGGACCGACAATGGACTGGTTCAAGAGGGGCCAGTAGCTCAGTGGTAGAGCACTCCAGCAGCGTGTGGAAGGTCCTAGGTTCGAGTCCTAGCTGGTCCATGCCTCAACATGGTATCAGAGCCAAGTCCAGGCTAGGAGCCCCAAGCACACGAGAGGTGTGGCTTAAGGGGGGGTGTTGGTGTTGGAAATAAGCCACACCCGGACCAACGATGGACTGGTCCAAGAGGGGCCAGTAGCTCAGTGGTAGAGCACTCCAGCAGCGTATGGAAGGTCCTAGGTTCGAGTCCTAGCTGGTCCATGTCTCAACATATTTTACTAGTTGTATGTGTGTGTATACCTCAATGTATACCTCTTCCTCCAAATTGCCAATGAGAAAAGCAGACTCGACATCAATTTGATAGACCTTACCATTCTTGAAACAAGTGAACACCAAAAATATTCTATGGCTTCTAGTCTTGCAATAGGAGAAAAAGTTTCTTCAAAGTCAATACATTCAACTTGAGAATGAACTTCACAAACTAAGCATGCTTTAGTCCTTATCACTTGACTTTCTTCATTTAGCTTATTCCTAAATACCCACTTGGTACAGATCACATTCTTATCCTTTGGCCTTGGAACGAGTTCCCATTCTCATTCTTTTCAATTTGATTCAGCTCTTCTTCCATAACATCAATCTAATACTTGTCTACCCTTGCTTCTACAAAATCCTTCGGTTCTATTTTGGATGGTAAGGAGAGGTTTGCATGTTCAGATGTTCTTGTTGATCTTCTTCCACCTCCACAATATGAGCTCAAGCACTTAATCTTTAAACCAGTTTCATTTTCAATCAGGATTTTAAAGACTTTAAAATTCTCAAATGTCTTCAATTTTTCTTTAAAGAAAGTAACACATGTCATTCTAGAGTAATTGTCAATGAGCAACATAAAGTAGCTTTCACCTTGCAAACTCTTCATTCTTGTGGACCCACGAGTTATGTATGGACAAGTACCAATAGCTTTGTTGTTGATTAGTCCTTTTTCTTGAGGCTTGATCTTGTCTATTTTGCAATACTGACATTGCTTGCAAAGAGTGTTTGAGTGTTTAGCAATCTTTGGCATATCTCTTACCAAATGTTTGGCGTTTATCTTAACTAGATTATCAAAGTTCATATGGCTCATTCTTCTATGCCATAATCAACTTTCATCCATTTGTCCTAAGAGACAATTTTCTCCCTCTATCTCATTGAGATTATATAGATTATTTGTTGTTCTATTTGACTCTGCAACTAACTTTCCTATATGTGCCTTCCTGATCTCACAACCTTGAGCTCGAAATGTAAGGCTATGTCCTTGATCACATATTTGACTAACACTAAGAAGATTATGCTTCAAACCTTCAACATACAACACATTTTCTACTCTTTATCTTTCCAATATCAAGGTTAGAAGTACCTTTACCAGCTATCCTTACCATAAATGGAAGACTCGAAGAGTACTTGCCAAATCTTAAAAAACTCACAATTTTTGCTGACAACTCGCACAAAAACTGTTGAATTTAGGTAATCAGATGTTAATCTAGTTACTTAAGTTATAAACAGATTGAGAATAATCAGAAATAATAATAAAAACACACAACACAAGACACAAGTACCCTAGGAAAACCTCCCTCTTGGAGGAAAAACCCAACATGAAAGATTCAGATCAGATTCTTAATTATAAGCAGATTACATGAATCAGATTACTTATCTGATTTGGTTGCCAATCTAGGGCAGACTGAACCTAGCATATGCAGCTGTAGTGTGTCTTCAGAGAGAGCAAAATATCGACATCAATTGAAGAGGGAGATCACTGAAGTATAGCGCACCACCTTGCCCAGCAAGTTGTCCAATGGATTCGCTCTCTAACATGCAGATTCACTGACTGTTCTTGCATAAGGCTGATCACACTTTATAACAATGTTTGCTGTCTAGAATGAATCTTGTTTATATATAAGATTCATGTTCAAGTCTTCTAAGTCGGCCTTAACTAATTTCCTTTATTTTACATATTTCACTTTGCACTTTGGCGCCCAATTTGGGGCCTACATAACTTGCAACTTGTGACACATTTCCTGTTTGGGGCCCAGCCCTATGAAATGCTTAACCACACGTTACATTTGGGCCCAGCCCTATAAACATAAATTGCTTAATCCATACGTTACATTTGGGCCCAGCCCTATAGACATAAATCACTTAACCTTATTACAATAAAATAATATTTTAATTGCCACAAGGCAACATTAAAATATGATCTGAACTAGCTAACCATTTCAACAAAAACTAGCAGAATTTTTGGAATAAACTCGTTGAGTTTTTCAAAAAACTCAACAAGCCTCTGGCAAAAACTCAGCTGCATAAAAAAAAGTGGCCCAGACGTCTTCAAGTTAGTCTCATTCTCTTCATCAAAATATATACATAAAATATAACATTTAAGTATAAGAAAGGATACTTTAAGTTATATTTCATGTATGTATTGGTAGGATGTTGAGAGTGGTTTCAGATCTCTAGGGGTTATAATGCAAATTCTAGGTTTTAGAAGATCTTATAAATCTTCAGACTTAGTCAAATTTTAATAATCAATAGGCTCCTATCAGCATTCTCTCGCTCTCTCTATCTCACTCACTTTATCTGCCCTGAATTCTAGACCTATCACTCTTCCTCTATCCCCTCTCTCTACCACTTTCTATCTCACTCTCTTCTCTCTCCCAAGATATAGACCTATCTCTCTACCTCTCTCACTCTCAAACCCCATCGAGGGGTGCTACCCTCAACCTCGTGTTGGCGAGGTGGAAGAGCCACAATGGACTCCTAGGACTAGACCCTCTACTTCTACCTCTCCCCTAGTTTTTACTAGAGCTGGGAAGAGGAAGATGTAAATTGTTCTGATGTTGTATTTTCTTTTAGTTTTACAAAAACAATTTGCTATTTTTATTTTGCTTCAAACTTTCAGGCTACCAGCTGTCAACATTCCACATGAGGATGCCATTTTGTACCCAATTTGTATTTAAACCAATCAAATATATCTAGACTCGGCTTGTTTCTTTTGTGTACTCATTTATTGACTCATAGGATGCATCTCCTCATTGAATTTTGCAACAAAAATATGCATTTCTAATTAAATTTAAGCAAATTTTTAAGTTGCCCCAATTTTTATAGAGTTTTCGCCCAATTTTTTATTCAAGCCTTGGCGAGTTTTTGCTTTTGGCGAGTAGTTCAACGATGATCCTTATTGTAGCATTATCACCAAATTTCACAGTGTCTCAATTTACTTCCTTCAAGAAGAGAAACTTGCTCTTGTCCCCTATCATGTGGCTTGAGCACCCATTGTCAATGTACCATTGATTTCCTTCATCTTGGGCATGAAATGCAATTTGCACAAGCATAGACTTCTCTTTCTTTTGATTTTCTTGCTCCTGCCTTCTTTTCCAGAATTTTTCAAGTTCTTCCTTCTGTTTAGCAGGGATATCCACTCTGTTGTCCTATCTAGGATATCCCACAAAGCTACTTCTACAAAAATGTGCTATATGACCAAGGTTGTTGGGCTGATAGCATATGATATTGTAATCCAATAAAGGAGCAAATGAGTTGTAGTTTCTATTTATGAACAGCCCTACGAAATTTTTGTTTTGTTCATCACATAATCATGTCCTGCATTTGCCCTATACTCTGCTTCCTTGTGACCAAAATGATTACAAAGAAAAACAACATCCGAAGAATGAATATTGGAACCTGGTATATGAGAATGTCTTGAACGAGATGATCTTCTAAAACCCTTTTCTCCTTGCTGTTTTTTTGAGGAATGACACCTTTCTTCTTGCTGCATATCACCTTCTTTCCTTTTGCTGCCCTCATTATTGACAGATCCCTTCAGTGCATCTGAATGGCTATTAGGCTTTTCTGCATTTATCTCCTTTGGTGGTTCACCAGCCTTTGGATTCTAATCTTCTTTGGTATTCCCTTGATAACCAAGACCGGTCTTAATGAATGGTGACCTTTGGCAATTGATAATGTATTACCTTTGGTTCAATGTATCCTAGCACTCTAGTTGGCTCTATGGTTAAATTTGTCTCCCCTTCCTATCCTTGCTCCAAGAATTCCTAATCCATTGTTAGTGACTACTGAAGTTCTGATTGTTGAAAGGGCACCTACAAGTATTAGTGCTACTTAGGTTAAGGGTGGATAAGTTTCCTAACCAACTACATTAAGAATGATGATAGCAGTATTAGCTCAGAGCCATACAAAATGGACACTAACAAGCTAATGGAAAAATAGAGAGTCTAACTTACTTTTAGTTTAGGACTGCTTGCCCTTGAGCCCAAACATGTTAAATTAGAAAACAAAGCTCATACAAGATTTCACTCATTGAACAAATATCTTGTACACTATCCAGGCACTAAGTATCACCTTTCAAAAATGGTCTACCACTGTCCAAGCCCATAACAAAAATAGTGGAATAGTGGCACAGTCAATGGAAATTCCTATGAAAAAAAAGGGAGGTGCTATACTGATCCATAAACTCTATGGATAGTCCATTGGAAGAATCACCAATACAAATCCTTTATTCATTAATTAGTTGCCCTCTATATTCCTGCAGTATTTGAACATCGAAGACTTACATCAATATAGGCATATTAACATTATCCATATCGTTGTGTCTTAGCTGGTATTAATTGCAACAGATAGCATGAAGAAACCAAAAGAACAGCAAAGCTTATATTAATGGTCACAAAATACCAAAAGAAGAGGAAAGGAAAAATGAGAGACTGGTTGAAGACATAATGGAGAAAGGTTAGTTCAGTTTACTCTTCATAAAGCTCATGTAACTTTAGAGGTGGCCTTATAGCGATCTAGGCATGAATAAACATATCAAATATTAAATGTGTACCAAGAGGTTGTTCAGGAAATGAACTAGTAAAAAACTTCATTCATTAACTAAGAACAAATTACAATAAACAGAAGTTCCAAAAATACTGTAGATATTAATTATGATACCTACTTCTATCTACCTAATATGACCATTAACATTATATAGAATTATTATTCTAACACTCTCCCTTAATGGTCAATCTATCAAAAACACCAAGTTGCCCCCTAAATTTTACAAATTTATCCCGGCAAAGACTTTGTGAGAATATCCGCAATCTAATCCACTATCAGAAAGTATTGCAACTAAACTAATCCGTCTTCTACCAGCTTGCGGATGTAGTGACAATGAAGCTCGACATGCTTGGTACGTTCATGGTAGAATGGATTTTTGGCCAGTTTGAGCACCCCTTGATTATCAGTATACAAGGAAGAAGGACCTATTTGTGGCATCTACATGTCAGAAAGCATCCTTCGGAGCCAAACTGCCTCACATGCGGCCTTGACTGATCCCCGATATTCAGCTTCGGTTGAGCAAGAGCCACGGCCTATTGCTTCTTGCTGCTCCAAGTGACAGCACCAGTACCTAAACTGAACACGTACCCAGAAGTGGATTTTTTGTCATCCACTGATCCTGCCCAATCTAAGTCAGTATAACAAATCAGTGTTGGATTGTTGCACCTACCATACAAAATGCCATAGTATGAAGTGCCTTTCACATATCAAAGCACTCACTTCGCTGCAATCCAATGATCAGCTTTTGGAGCTGTCATGAAGCAAGAGATGTAGCTAACAGCAAAACAGATGTCAAGTCTAGTGGCAGTGAGATAGATGAGGCTGCCTACTAGTTGCTTCAATTTGGTTTCATCTACTGCAGGTGAATCAGACTTGGTTGATAACTATAGCCATTTCTCCACAGGTGTGGAAGCAGGTTTACAATCCTGCATTCGAAACTTGTCAAGCAAACTACGAGCATACTTGGACTGTGAAATAAAGATACTGTCATCAATCTGCCACACTTCGACACCTAAGCAATTATGGAGAAGCCCAAAATCTCTCATGTCAAAAGATTGGCACAAGTCCCGTTTGATGGCTGTAATCAAATGTGCTGAAATGCCAGTAATGATCAAGTCATCCACGTAGACAACAAGAAAAAGGATATCATCACCAGAGAGTTTGACAGACAGATTAGTGTCAAAGGGATTGCGTTGAAAACCATGTTCAACCAAATATTGATCAATCTTGAAGTACCAAGCCTGAGGGGCTTGTTTCAATCCATATAGAGCTTTTACTAATCTGCAAACCTGATGTTCCTTACTAGGAACTTTGAAGCCAGGAGGTTGAGTCATATAAACTTCTTCTTGCAACTCACCACTGAGGAATGCACTCTTAACATCCATCTGGTGAATTTTCCATCCAAACTAAGCTGCAATGGCGAGAAGAAGACGAATAGTGCTCATCTTGGCAGTAGGAGCAAAAGTCTCCTCGTAGTCAATGCCCTCCCGCTGTATAAAACCCCGAGCAACCAATCTAACCTTGTACTTATCCAAAGTACCATCTGCATGATACTTGACTTTGTAAACCCATTTACAGCTGATAGGTTTCTTCCTAGGAAGCAGATCAAAAAGAACCCAAGTGTTATTCTTCAGATGACTATGGTATTCTGTCTCCATAGCCTTTTCCCACTCAGGAATGCCTTTACCCTCGGAATATGTCTAAGGCTAATGGATGTTGTGGATGTTGGCCATAAGTGCAAAGTTGACTGTATTCTGCTACTTTCTCTTTCGACGACCTGATCCATCCTCAAGAAGCTCATCATCACGAAGATCTCCTATTGTCTTGGCCCACCATTTAGGTCGGAGGGTAGAGGTACCAACATCTGGCACTGGAGGAACAACATCCCCTGGAGTTTCCAGAATAAAGTCATCTGAATGCAAATCCTGTGGTGCTGGATCGGTAGATTCCTCATCTTCAAAGTCAGAAAGCTCTGAAGCCCTCCCATCATGAGAACCAAGAGGAAGACGAACACCAACATCAGAAGTCTTCACAGATGAAGTCGCAAGACTAGGAGTAGTAGAAGGCATAAATGGACTAGTAGTCTCATCAACCACAACATCATGACGGAAAATGAGATGATCTGTCTCCACATCAATCAACCTGTAGGCCTTGTGGTTGTTGATGTAACCAGTAAACATAAGTGTTTGGCTCTTTGAATCTAGCTTAACACACTTAGCGTCTGGAATCCATACATGAGCCGTAGAACTGAAGACTTTCAAATGGCCCACTTTAGGCTTGCATCCTGACCAGGCTTTTTCAGGAGTCATCTTCTTGACAGCATGTGTAGGTGACCGATTGAGGAGATAGACTACAGTGTAAACTGCTTCAGGCCAGTATTTCTTAGGAACATTGCGATGCTCTATCAGAGAACGATCCATTTCAATAATGTTGTGATTCCTACGTTCAACGACACCATTCTACTGAGGGGTGTATAGTGTGGTGAGTTAGCGCTTAATGCCATGTGTAGCACAAAATGTAGAGAAGTCATTGGAACAAAACTCCCCCCCATTATCTGACCTTAGAGTGACAATTTGAGAACCAAATTCTTTCTCAACTAAGGCCTTAAACTGCTGAAATGTACTGAACACCTAATTTATTTTTTAGAAAATACACCCACATTTTCTGACTGAAATCATCAACAAATAATAAGTACCTGCAACCAATAATAGATTGAGTGTTCATTGGCCCACATACATCAACGTGAACCAATCGAAGGACCTTGGAGGCTCACCAAGAATCACAATCCAAGAATGGTGTTTGATGTTGCTTCCCAGCTTGACAAGCTCCACAAACTCCATGATTTTGAGGTTGGATCTCAGGTAGACCAGTAACCAAACCCTCCCGATATAACTGAGAGAGATAGTGCACGTTTAAGTGCCCATAACGTTGATGCCAAAGTGTGCTGATGGATGTACTCCGAGCAACCAGAGCGTGCTCCTGAGAATCGCCGGAATCAGCAAGTCGATACAAATAATGATCCTCAAGTCCCATAGCAGTTGTAGTACGAGTCTCCCTATCAACAATGTTGCAGATGGATGAACTGAAGACAACATCTAACTGAGGAGAATGCCTCATGATCTGACTGACGGAAAGGAGATTATGTTCCATTCTTGGAACATAGTAGACATCAAGAAAAATTAAATTTCTACCTCCTGAGTGAATCTGGACAATGCCCTTACCAGCAACTGTGTACTCTTCTCCTCCTCCGAAGACTACTGAATCTGAGAATGGTTCAAATTTCGTGAACCAATCCCGACGATGAGTAAAATGTCGCAAAGCTCCTGAACCAATACACAAAGCAGAAGAGTGTACTAGATCTGTTGTTCTCTTGGCCATAAAGGCATAGAAAGCAGATTCTTTCTGCTCAGAGTGTTCGTCGAGATTTGCTTTCTGTTGAGACCCTCCCTACTTCTTCTGTTCAGAAGCCAAACGAATTCGACACTCGGCCTTCATGTGGCCAAACTTATGACAATAATTGCACTGAACGTTCTTCTTCTTGCTGTCCTAAGAAGAATCGGAGCCTTTCGGTTGAGAAGATTGAACCTCCCCTTTGTCCTTAGCAGAAGATTTGGCAGAGAACGCTTGCTCGGTGGAGGTGGTACTGGTACTGCTTCCAAACTGTTGGCGCCACCGATCTTGTTGTAAAAGCTTGTTACAAAGATCGGAAAACTTCAAATCGATGTCAATGGAAGTGATATTGAGCGTTTCGATAAAATGCTCATAAGATTTAGGCAAACTCTTCAGAGTGATGACAACCATGTCCTCTTCCTCCATTGTGCGACCAATCGCCTCAAGTTGGTCACGAATGTCCTTGATCTTGATCAAGTGATCCTGTAGAGGTGTCCTTTCGTCCATCATAATCGAAAAGAGCATGTTCTTCAAAAAGAATGCTCTGCTCTTGTCAAAGGTTTCATGGAGACTCTTCAAATGGTCCCATATCTCCTTCGCAGTTTTGCCAGACGGTACCTGAGGTAGGTGCTCATCGGTGACAGAGAGTTTACTGAGCATGACAGACAAATCTCCTCCAACGTGAGGGACAAATCCCTCAATCGTTTCCTGGTGGTTTCGATTAGCACCGCATCTTGGCCCTCACCAGAGCTATTGCTACCATTTTCGCGGCTTGCTTCCTCGGCAATCCTCTTGAATCTTCTTCTTTGTTATGCTTGTTGGTCAAGAATTAATGCTCGTTGGGCAGCTTCAGAGTCCCCTACGTATTCCTTTTTGTTTTTGTCCTTATTTAGCAGATTGGGCATTAATTCTAAATTCTCCTTATGAAATAGAACAAGACATCATATTAAAAAGAACACTTTTATTAATTCATCCCTCGTATACAATGTATGTCACTGACATACTCATTATAATGGGGGTGTTCTTCTTTATTCTCCTTCACTCGTACACAGTTCAAGGATTATTTACCCCTCGCTCGGTTTCATCGCGCTCCTCTTCTTGGCGCTCGTAAAACTCTCGTAGGATTTGTTGTCGTCGGTTCTCCCGATAGGTGTCTTCCCTGCGGTTTTGAAGAGCCAAAAATGCCTGTGCCAGAAGCTTGGGCAAGTTGCTCATCAAACGATTTACCGACAAGCTTACACCAAGCGTACTCCACACAGCATCCTCTGGAACATCCTCGGTGGTGGCTTCTCTTCGTACATGTGTTTCGATCACCGCCTGGAGGATGCAGGAGAAATCTTTCGTAAGTGCTAGTTCTCCCTCGAACAGTTCTTCAAGCTCTTCGTCAAGGTTATTGCTCATCCCTTCGGGCAATGGTTGTCCCATTATCCACGTGCCATGTAGTATATTCCCGTGCTCCAAATTAATTTAGGCAACGGCACCAGATGTTTTCCCTATGGGTGTGAGTGTGTGTTTAGTGCATTGCAGATAACCAGAATATGACAATATACACAGATGCAGACAAATAGATGAACTCAATACTTCACTCTCATTGATAACATGTGCCAGTACATCAGATAACATCCAGCCTGTACTATCGTACCACAAACTGGAAACAAGGATGACTATATAGGTGTCGGCACGGTTACCCGGTGCCAACTGCCAGCAACTGTCAATTAACCGCCGACCTTTAACACAAAAATTAACACATACGTAATTACCCGACAACACTCGTGACTCTCCAGGACTCGCTCTAGGCAAAAATCACAAGAAATTAATTTTTTTGCCGAGTTCTATCGAGTTTTTGCCGAGTCCTATCAATTTTTTGCCGAGTCCCGAGTCGGGTCAGCCTTGTCGAGTCCGCACCGAGTCCGAGTCTCGTTTCTATGCACCAAACACATGTATGGAGGTTAGGGTTTGTTGAATGTCAAAAGGGAAGAAGATTTTCACAAATCACACTCAAAAACAAGAAAACACAGCATATATGTGAGATAAATCCACAAAACACATGCTTATTGTTAAGGTAAGAAGACATACACAACATGCACAAATCGAAGAGGCAAAAACGATGATATAATTCATTCACGGGCCAACATCCAAACTTATAGTTGCAGAAATGCAAGAAAATATACAAATCTTCAAGAGAAGTGCAAGAGCAGAAGATAGGTCAAGCTAGCAGGGAGAGAACCCCTTACAATGAGGCTTAACAGCCTATTTATAGAAAATTGGTCGCAAAGGAGAAACCAACAGTCAAAGAGGGGAAACCCTGACTCTTGCGTGTACAGGTGGATGTTAGTCTGAGAAGATAGGGAAGCGGCTGGATCTAACATGATTGTGTGCGCAAGAAAACTAACCATACACTGACAAAGCAATCCCAAGAAGTAAAGTACATCAAGAAGAAGGATTGCCTAGCAATCCAAGGTCAAATTGATGGCAACCTACAAAATGCATTAAATGTGCCCCTATAGCTCCATGAATCAAAATAGACAAGTTGTAGGAGTTGATGAAGCATTAAGATCTTTGAGTGTTGATCACGCCATATGTATGTGTTGTTGGTCATCAGAGATCATGCATCAGGCCATCAAGAAATTGTCACTAAGGATGAGGGGTCGGGAACTCCGAAGTCCAAAAGACCAAAGGGACAAGAGGAAGGTGAGAGAAGGATTTTGATTTTCAAGGTTTGGGGAGACATGCTAATGCTTACCATTCGGGTAAGGGTTAGACTAGTTCCTCGAATCCCGAAATCCAACAAAGGAAGGGATTTCAAGTTTTCGAGAGACGGGCCAATGCTTATCCCTTTATAAGAATTACACTAGTTCCCTAAATCCCAAAATCTGACAAAGGAAGGGATTTTTGGGTTTCCGGGTTTAGGGTGGTGTTGTGACCATTTCACACATCGCCCCATTAGAATGGGGACCCCCTCTTTTTTCGCTTGGTTTTTGCCCGCTCTTTTCTCTGCTTTTTAGGATTTTGAGTGAGGTCTGTCTGGACTAGGTCTAAACCCCTGGGGTTTCTTTTGAATGTGTTTTTAAGACAAGTCCAGTTGAATTTTGAAAGTTATTACGCATCCTCCTAAAGATGGATTACTGAAGTCAGGGTTGTCTTAGGTCAAGTCAGGATTCTGTTTGGGGTAAATTCGAAGTTTTGTCTAAGTGCTAGTATTTTGAGGGTAAGTTGTATATTTTGTCTAGGTGAATTTTGACCAAATTTTTGGAAGCAAGATAACTGACCCTGGCCTTGAAGATGACCTAATCCTGCATAATAAAGTGATTGAATGATGAAATTTTGAAGGTTCAGGGAGAATTCGTTCCTGTCCCTCTCCCAGGGACCAGGGCGAAAATATTATTTAATGCATATTTGTCTCTAACTTGTTTAAATTGTCTTGTGCAGGGTTGCCAGGGGAGTCAATTGGACGTGAACTAAAGATTTTAAGGATTTTGAGGTTTGAAGATGATGATTTTGAGTGATTAAGACAAAATAGCCCCTGTCCTTCATTGAAGGACCAAGGCGAAATGGCTTATCAGGGTCATTCTTGACCTTGGTTGATCAAATTGGAGCGTCGAAGGCACAAGGAAGGATGCAAAGAGCATAGTTGAATATCCAGACTTAATCAAAAGCGGTGAAAGGTTGAACTTTTTGTCTAACAAGACAAAATCGCTCCTGTCCCTCACCAAGGGACCAGAGCGATTTTCTCCAAAGACACCTTTTGAGACCTTCCCTAGACTTCGGTTCTCGTTCATGGCCTGTAGAAGGATGATGTCTTCCCAGCAAAGGAAATTTGAAGTGAAAAGGTAAAAGGATTTGGCCTTGAGAGCAAAAATCGCTCCTGTCCCTCACTGAAGGACTGGAGCTTGAATCCCAAATTTGCATTATCCTCACAAGATTTAAGTGATTTTACGATTGGAAGAGGCCAAGGGGAGTGTGCTCTGTCTGTTGAATATAATTTAAGTGGGCCACAAAGGAGAAAATCAACCTAAATGACAAGTTCGCTCCTGTCCCTCACCAAGGGACCAGGGCTATTTTCAAAGGGCGCTCTTGTCCCTCTCCAAGGGACCAGAGCGATTTTCCCTCAAGACAAGTTTTTGGCAAAAGGAAAGCAAGTTTCGCGTTTGAGGTGGGTGAAGGAAGATATAATCGATCCGTTGAAGATACTTTTCGAAGCTAGCAAAGCACAAGTGAGCTTATAATTGCAAAATCGCTCCTGTCCCTCTCCAAGGGACCAGGGCGAAAAACACACTAGCTAACCTTCATCTCCAAATTTGGACGAATCCAAGTCAAGACGCAAGGTCAAAATGATATTTAAAGGGTTTCATGGAAGAACGAAGTAACAAAGACCACCAAATTGATGAAAATTGGCTAAATCGCTCTTGTCCCTCACCAAGGGACCAGATTGAAATCTTCAAATATGACTAATCGCCTAACATTTTGAAATGCTACTTTTGTTTCCAAGACTCAAGACGGAATGGGGGATCATGTTTTATGCCTTGAGGAGTAACTGGAGGTTGATGTGGTCAAGAGATTGTGCAATAAACTAAAAAGCGCTCCTGTCCTCCACTGAAGGACCAAGGCGATTTTCTATAAAATCAACAATTTTCCTCCAAAGCCACGCCAAAGCAAGGTTGTGCAAAGTGAGAAATGTCTTTCGAAAGATCGTGAACAAGGAATCGCCTCCAAGAATCAACAATCCTAGGCTCAAATGTAAAAATCGCTCCTGTCCTTCACTGGAGGACCAGGGCGATAATCTTTGGAAGGAACATTTTTGTCTTGAAAAGCGAGTTAAGCATGCGTAGAACGAACACTAATGATCATTGCCTACCTCACAACTTGATTTGGCAATTAAAAAGACAAGGACCAAGGACAAAAGGATGAAATCACTCCTGTCCCTCACCAAGGGACCAAGGCGAAAATGTTTTAAGGAGCATTCATTCCAAAGATTGAATAAATCAAACTCTAAATTCACAATGAAAATGCCATCTTGAACGTCAAAGATGAGGTATTGGACGTAAAAAACAAGAAGTGTGAGGTCTAAAGTGTGTACGCACTCCTGTCCCTCTCCAAGGGACCAGAGCGATCTTGTTAATATCCATTATTTTCCATGCTTGGGCGCCAATATCCTTCTAAGACACATTAAATGCCAAATTCGATAAAACCTTGAAATATTTTGAAATTAAATTGACATTTAATAAGTGCGCATAACATTTAATAATTAATTTAAGCCTTTAAAAAATCGAAATTTTTAATTATAAAGGCATTTAAAATTAATTATTATTAAATTAAAAATAAAATTAGAGCGCTTGAGGTATTATTTAATGTTTTTTATCAAGTCGGCCTCTCCTTTTATTTGATTTTTGCCTTTTTTTTTGGCCTATTTTCCAAGTCGGCCTATGGGAGATTGCAATGGTGAGCGCCTATATAGTTGTGGTGTTTTGAAGCATTTTAATCCATCATTTAATCATCCATTCAAGTGCGATTTGGAGAAGCAAAGTAAGGGTGCGAAATCTGGTCTAAGAAGGAGCGAGTTTAGTTGAAGGCTAAAGGTGGAGCGAATTTTCCTCAAGACGTTGAAGGCTAGAGGTGGTGAATTTGATAAAGGAAGCGCATTTTGAAGACTTCCATCTACCTTTTTGCCTAGCAAATTTGCCTTATTTTACATCATTTCTTAGAGTTAGCTCTCGAGAAGAGGTATGGCGAGATCTCCCTTGTCCAAATTTTGAATTTTGAATCCCAAATTGCATAGTTATATTTAGGAAATGATAATTCAAAGATTTATCATGAAGTTTCCTAAATTTAAACTCATTCTAGTCTATATTTCTATGTTGCATAAAATATTACTCATTATGAAATGTTGTGTAGGTGTCACGATGGCGACCCCAAAGGCAGGAGCATCCACCAGTCGTCCAGCCCTCATGAAGGAAGATCAAAAGAATGAAGAACTGGAGACCAAGATCGTGTCAAAGTGGAGCAACATTGGAGATACCAACTTAGGAAACTTCAGTGTGAAGAAGTTTCGAGAGGTCCCTTACATTGGAAAACCATCACCTGTCGCAAAGAGAATAATTGAAAGTGGCATTATCAAGGCGGCCGGTTTCCCTCCAGCAGTCCAGTGCCATGAGCTGATGATCGAGTGTGCCCGCCATTATGATCCACAATCAAGATCGATCGTGTCCAAGGAAGGAAACACTTTGGCCTACCTTTCAGAGGAGGCTATAAGTGAGGCTCTCCATCTTCCAGAGCATAGAGATATGATTTACAAAAGCTTAGAAGGAGCCAGGTCAATGTACGAAGATGATCCAGACACTTGCTTGAGCATCATCAACAAGAGTTGGTTACTCAAGAGTCGTCCTCGCCTGAGCAAGATTCCCAACACACCACATAGGATCGACTTCCAGGAGGAGTACAGAGATTTGATAACTTTGCTCAACCGAGTTACAGGGGCTCCTCAAGCCTTCTATTTCGAGAAGTGGATGTTCTACTTCATCCAAGTGATAGTTCAAAGAAAAGGAACAATTCATTGGGCTAGAATGATTAGCCATTGCTTGGACGTACAGTTAAGAAGATTAAAGGCTACCAAGTCATTCCACATGAGCTCATACATCATGTATGCCTTGATCAGAAGTTTTGAATATGCGAGACTACCTCACAGAGGAGTGATCGAAAGAGGGCCCAGGGAAGTCAGAGTTTGTGATTCTTACGTCCATTTGCATCATCCACCTGGAAGTAACTATAAGCTAGTCAATGATACCTTCACGATGAACATCACCAGGACATTGCAAGGCGGGATTCACAATCGACTATCTCAAGATGCACAAAAGCTTGTAAAGAGGTATGGTGCTTGGTTCATCCAATTTCAGAAGTCTACATATATTAGAGTTCATGGATGTCCTTCACCTCCCTACATGTTGCCGAGATATCCGACAGACAGGATAGTGCTACTTGAAGTGACTAGGCAGTTGGCAGCTTATGCGAAGGCATTCAGACACAGGCATGGAAATGGAATTCCTGTGCCGATCATACTAGGAAATTCAGTTGAGGTATGTCCTAATGCTCTAGCCCTGGATGACGCAGAGAGAGAGTTGGCCTTATATTCATTTTCATTCTTTGCCTTGAGAGAGAGTTTTGATCCTTATGGGTATATAGAGGATACAGTTGGTAGAAAGTACAAGCATGAATTTCAGGTAGAGGACTTTTGGATGAATCTCTCAGATGATTTTGAAGTAAAAAGAAAGATGCATTCCAGATTGCCTTTAGATTTCACCAGGAAATGCAAAATTTATAGAGTGGCCGATCAAGCTCAGGACAGTGGCAAACATCTCCAATCATCTTATGACCGAGAAAGCAAAGCAGTGAGGATAGATTGGAATGAGCCTGAGGTTTTGGATCTAGATACTTTGATGGCTCCAGTTTTGTCTTGTACTCGCAGATGGGTTGATGTGCAACATCAGAAGCTGAGAGAGCAGAACATATCTATGACTTTTACTTTGGAGGAAAGACCAGGGGAAGGAGGAGCAAGTGTAAGTGAAGGTAATCCTCATCCCAAGAGCACAAGCGAAGGCAACCTTCGAAGCGCAAGTGAAGGCAATCCTCATCCTAGAGGCAATCCTCATCCTAGAGGCTCGAAGAGGAAAGAAAGACCTGAGAAAAGGGAATCCTCCAAGAAGAAGCAAGAGGCCAATCGAGATCGCTCATCCGGCACATCTTCTCGACAAGAGAAGAAGACACTTGAAATGGAGGAATCTATGGAATCAATGGTACAGAATGATAAACATGAAGAAGGACAGGCACCTCAACGTTCATCAAGTCGATCTCTCCAAATCAATGAGCTACATGAAGACAAGAATGATGACGAAGTGACATCTCCTCTCCGAGAAGAAGAGACATTGCCTAAAGAAATACAAGTTAGAGAGACGAGATCTGCTATTCCAGATTGGTTGAAGGAGAGACTAACAAGGGTGATTGTGATCGAGGACGAAGATAATGTGATTGACTTAGAGAGCCTTGTAGGAAATTCTCAGGGAGTGACAGAAAGGAGGAAGGCCACAAAGATGTCCAAGATGATCAGAGATGAGACAGGATCCAGGAAATTGCAAATAGCTACACCAGCAGTGGACAAGTATGAAGGTGAAATCCTCGCAGAAGAATATGATGTAGAAACATTTGAGCTTGGTCCACTCACTGCTGAGCAAACATTGGATGAGGCAACCGATTCGTTTGAGGCACTAAAAGACAAGCTTAGGGAAGAAATGGAGAAAAATAGAAAGCTTGAGAGAGAGAGAGGTGCATGGAGAGGCTACTTTAGCCATCTCAATCAACCTTCGGGGCGTCAGGATCCAGCAGTATCTCCTGTGCAAGCACTTCCCCTTGAATCAGTTGGTGAGGCAGAGAGAGTCAAGAGCTTGGTCCAACTTATGAGCTCTTGGATTGACAAATCTCATACAATTGCTATTGAATTTGCAACAAGAATGATGCAGACCATCCACCGAGCTATCCAGGTTCTTGAGATCATCCACAACCTAATGATAACTATAGCTGCTTTCGGTCATACTAAGGATGTTATCATTCCTGTTCTACAAGTAATCCGGCAAACATCAAGGAAGGTCCTAGCACAAGAAAAGATAATGGATGGAGGATCTCATAATTTACTCCAGTGGTCAACGTTACTCCAGATAAAGGAAGTTCTTTTCGAAGACATCAGTACCAAATGCAATCATGTTGAAGAGGTCATCCATCCGATCCAGGACAAGGTGTTTGAAGTGTTATGTACTATTCTTGGCAGGAGGATCGAGGTTGAGACAGATGTGGATCTTCAAGAATTAGAAGAAAGGGTCAAGGTCATCTTTTGCAAAGATGAGAATGTTATCACAGATGAGCAACGTGATCAAATGTTTGCTACCATGCTCCTGATTGAGAAGATCAAAGAACTTGAACCTGAATGGGATGCGGCTCTTCTCAAGGCTTTTGATCAGGTCATCCACTTGGAGGAACGAATGAGGAATCTTCCCGAGATTCCTATTGCTGAGATTGAAGGAATCGTGTCTAGATTCATTGCATATGCTAAGAAAGAGCATTGGAAAGGAAATAAGATTCTAGAAGAAAGGTTGTTATAGATGATGTGGCACCTTAATTATCATTGGTCTATGTTTCCTAGATTTTCGTGCCAAATTAAATATTTGGCTATGCATTTAATATTGTTCAATAAAAAGGGGACTATTTGTAATAAACCCTAATTAGGGTTTAGGTGTCATAATCTTAGCCATTGATCTTCTGTTGATCTGGGCCGTTCATTGTAATTGAGGATGCTATATATACCCTCACTCATTTTCATTTTGATATATAGAGAGATTAGATGATTTGCAATTAGAAGTTAGAGTTTTTTTTTGAGAGAAGAAAGTTATTTTGTAGCAAGATTGAGCATTGAAGAAAGAATTCCAAGCAATTGTTGTCTATTTTGGCTTTGAGATCAATAAAATATTGAAGTTATGGTGTTTTATCGCAATTCTTGTGGCTATCTTCATGGTTGTTTGCTTTCTTGAATCATTCTCAGTCGAAGTAGTATTTAAGTTTGAAGGACTAAGTGTTGGGCTTGATCTTTGGTGAGATTCACATTCCAAACCACTAGCTTCTTACTGATTGTAAGGATGCCTTGTGTGGTCAACTGGAAATATTTGGATTGCTTAAACCTTCACTCGTTATTGAATCATTGATATGTACCTTCATGGTAGTGCCTATGATTCTTGATGATTTGAAAATCATTATTCACCTTAGAAGATCGCATCAGTTTCAGTAAAGTTGTAATTCCTTGGCGATACTGAAGTTGGTCGAATCCTGCCAAGCCTAGCCTACATTGAGTCATTCTTAGGATTAGATTAGAATCTATCTCTTGCAAACCTTACCTTTTGATCTTTTTTGGAATTCATTAGTATTAGGAAATTTTGTTCTTGCAAATTCGGATACGTAAGGCCCCTTGATGAAACAGCATTTACAACGACCACTGGTGCTTATCCACACGTAGAGACCCTACATCAAAGAACCTTGGAGTCATCCTGATTGATCCTTTTTCGCGACATCTTCAGCAATCAGAGGCTTTATTCAAGAGAGGATAAGGTACCCTTGGGTATTTTATTCTGTGTTAGGCAGTGTACAAAATACACGTCAACAGGTGGCAAGCTAATTCTTACCCTTTGGGAAAGGGTTAGACTGGTTCCTTGAATACCAAAATCCGACAAAGTACGGGATTTCAAGTTTCGGGGTTCGAGGAGACAAGCTAACCCTTACCCTTAGACTGGTTCCCCGAATCCAAAAATCTGATATCCTTTACGAAAAAGGGAAGGGGAGTGGGCCAGTGGACCTCAGGGGACTGAAAGCAAGATGCAAGAATAAAGGGAGAAGGCCGAAGTCCGAAGTCCGACCCATGACAAAGGAACACTTAAGGATTTTCTTGATTCTCTGACTTGGCATTTGATCAACTGGGGCAGAACTGGTCCATGGAACATATCTTTGATCAATTCTCACTTATGGACCAAGGGTGTCATAAATTGGCAAGAAAGCCCAACACAACAAAATCACAAAAAAGTTTAAGTGATTAAAATATATACTAACACAAGTTTTTTAAGATTCTTCTTAACAAGCTTTAGAATAAACATTTACAAAAAGTGATGAGAGAATATATAATATCAACAATGAACAGGATTCTTAATTCCATTTTCTGGAAAATTATTAAGTTTTCATAATGTCTTCTCCTAGATTCCAAAGTAAACTCTATAGCCCTTTATATCATCCTAATATTTTCTGATCTGCACCAACCATTTTAATCTCCACCCAAAATAAAATAGAAAACATTTAGGACAGCTTGAACGCTCTAAAAATTTCAAATGAAGAAAAGACTTTGTAAATGATTGCAATAAATACTTGAAGTGGATGCATTTCAATCCCTCAAAGATGTCATAATATGCTTGAAATAAACCATTGGTGATGTTTCGGTATCCCCTAAAAAATCAAACAGGAATTATGAAAAACACTTGCCTGCTTGGCATTTCACCAGGAAGTTCTGTAAAATGAATACTACGATTGGCATATGCAGCAAATACAACCTGCCATCCAAACTAATGAGATTAGGTCTGCTGCACACCAATAATTTTTTCTCTTTTTAAACAAACACTAAAATCAATACTACAAGATGTCGCAGTATAGGTTCTCAAATCTTTGTGATTCATTACAATATATAATACATTCAGGAAAAAAATGATAGCATCAAATAATCATGAACTTCTTTAAATGAAAATAAATTATGATCATATAATATGATACCCTAAAACATAGAGAAAGGAGTGAAATTGAAAGGCTCAATTCACAAGCAACATGTCAGGTAAAGGCTTGACCTCATTGTACATATGCTACAAATATGATAATCAATTCTACCCAAGGACAGGTTTGAACATGACAACTTTACCTGCCTCATTTAAATTACCAAAACAAAAATAAATAGAAAATTTGTATCGCTTATTATATTTCATACTGAAAAAATAACTATCAAAGACTTCAAAAGCATACAAAAGATTGAAAAATATGAAATTTATTTTTTTCAAAAAATCCATTTCTAGAAATATTCATTTCAAATTCAGCCCTCCTCCAAACCTAATTACACTAGAAATATCTATATGTACCCCAACTCAGAAACAGAAACAAGAATGCTTTCAATGAATGAAGCATGACAGTACATGCAAAGAGACATAATTGGAAATGAACTTTATCATTGTACTAACTACACTAAACTGGTGCCCAGCAGGCCCAAGAAAAGCTACCCAACTATTGCTCTTACCATATGATGTTAAATTTATTTATACTACAAATGACCAATTATTACTCAGCAAGTAACAACATTAGCTGGAACATCAGAGGCCTAGAGTCCCCTGGTAGGAAGTTTATCAGCAAAAGAATGATTAAGTAGTTTGGGAACATTAATGTTCTTCTTCTTCAGAAAGTGATGTTGTGGGCTTCACTCTTGATACCAGCTTCAAGCTTATTTGGAAAGATTCATTACACTTTCATACCAATCGTGATAAAGGCAGAGTGTAATGTCCCCCTTCCTGATTTACCTTAGAATCACAATTGCAACAAGTTAGGGCTAGTGTTACACCTTTATCAAATAAAATATCTCCTTAAAATAATACGGTCCTGGCTTTAGAACCTGCAACCATAACCAAGGGAACATATGTGTGTGTGTGTGTGTAAATATATACACATATATGTATATATATACACACACTTCCAACTATTAGGGTTAGAAAATAACAGAATATTCATATTACTATTCAAACACATTAGGGTTTGGAGGAAGAGCATGATAGGTCTGCCTGAAGCCATCCCGTACTAAGCCCAAGAGTGGACACTCACCCTCTCGGCCCCAGTGGGCAGGCAACATGGACAACCACTCGGGGTGGCCTACTTAGTGGGGTGCTTGTATGTTGTATCTACTTCCCTATCTATGCCTCTATAATGTCCCCTTCCTAGGTGACAGACAATTGAACAGAGATTGGCCTATCATCGAGGTCCCGTAGGTCAACAGGGTGGTTTGGGGGACCCAACCGAGGGTTGTGGAGCTCATCAAGGAGTTTTATGAGCCTTTCAATTTGGAGTTTTGGGGTGAAACCATGATTAAAATTGAAATATTAAAGTTGGCCTTATGTGAATAGTAAAAAGTGAACAGTAACAGAGAAACATAAGAGGAATAGTGAAAAGTGCCCCCCATCCTAGTAACTTAAGTTGTTTCTTAAAAGGGGGCCAAGTTCACAATGAGAAATTAGACCCTCAAGGATGTTTTATGATTTTAAGGCCAAATAGTAACCCCAAAATAGATAAAAAGGCATTTTGCCTATCAATTGGATTCATTATTATGCTTCCAATTTTCAGATCAGCAACTTGCTTGAGGGTTTCAGGAGCTTGGAGCTTCCAAGAACGCAAACATCTGGAAGAATTCGGAGATTTGGACGGAAACCCATCTCTCCTGGGGATAGGTTGCATTAGTATCCAGCTTCATTGTGCAATTGGCAGCCTTCTTTGGGGTTTTAACTGCAGAATTATCAATGTGAGGGCAGATTTTCTTCAATTAATTGCAAGGGAGACCTTTTTGAGGTCAATATCACTCATTTCCAGCTTATTCTCAACCAGCCGCTCCATTTTGAGAAGAAGGAAATCAAACCCTAGGTTGTAATTGGAGTTTGAAACTAATATTAGAGCTGATTTTTATATTCTATCTGCTGGAAATTTGTATCAGACCTTTATGCTTAGTTAAAGGTATTTAGATCGGTCTTTTTAAGTGAAAGAAAGTTATCTTAATTGCCTTCTTAATGTGTTATGCATTATTCTATCTTGTATCACTATTTATTTCACTTAGCATTCAAAACATTATTCCAAAACTCTCAAAAACTCAAACAAAACAAAGAAATCTGAAAGATCCCTGATGGATCCCCTTGCTGATCTGCTGTAGTTTTTAAATTAATAAACTATATCTTCATGTAATTCCTTTGATGGTTTTAGAGAATAGACAGAAGTTGCAAAAGGTTTGTTTCTTTTTGTGTATTTTGATAGTTTTCAAACAAGTAATGAATAATGAACAGTAAACATGAAAAGAGACTGAAAATAAATAAGAACATACAGCCAAATTCAAAATTGCTACAAGCTGTACCAGACAGATTTCTGATTTGTAAAACCAAATAATAATTCCAATGCAGATCCAAGGAACTTACGTCCAACAATGATGCCAAAGTGAAAGGTGAATAGTGATCATGAATCAAGAATACCTCTAAGGCTGAATACATGCATTCCTTACATTCCACGTGGGATGTACCTGCTGCAAGGATCACGCCCAAGCTGAAGAATCAATCTGCCATGCTGAAACCCTTACTCTGCAACCTGAATCCACAATGAAGAATGGTGTACTCAATCTCTGTCAACAATGCACTTTGCCTAAAGAATCCAATGCCAATAACTGTTGAGGGCTACGTCCCAGCCAGTCCAGATCTTGGGGTTTGTGTCCCAGATGAAGAATTGCCCACTCAGAGCTAATTCGCAAAAATAAGTTTGATTGTGTAAAAAGATAATCATATGAACAATTTGGTCTTCATCTCCTTATATCTCCTTTCCTTTCCAAGCCAAACCCTAAAAGGGAGTAAAGTTGGCGCATTATGAAAAGAGTGTTATTTTCTAATTATGGCGTCAACTATAGGAAAATAACACTAAATTGCAAATAAATAGCTTCAGGCATCCAAAAAGACTCCGGAAGGTGAGAATCATGTAGCAAAGTTCAAGACCTTTCCAACGAACTATAACACGTAGGCATATCAACCCAGATGAAGCCAAAAACCCCTTATTACTCCGAAATGACTAAATACATAGCCTTATTTTAATTTATTTAATCTCTAACTTAGGAAATATTTAAATATATTAAAATATCTCCAGATATCCAATAATAGCCCAAAATAACCAAACAATCATGAATATAACTTTGTCACCTATCTGTGACCGATGCCGGAAAAGCTGAGCTAACTTGCAGTCCCATCCCTAAAATCTAGGGATGCTCCTAGAAACTAGGAAACACACCCAAACTCCCTGAAACTGAAACCATGACATGGTCCCGTGGAACCTCCAATATGGGAACTACCACAACCTCTTAAAAAATAGGGAATCTCCCTAAAATCAAGGAACTGCTCCCAATGGCCCTCAAACTGTCTGAAATGTCAACTCCGGATACTCAATACCCTGCATGAGTCTCTATCCACCACTGCCAGCCTACGAGATCCAAATAGTAGACCATCCCACTACTCTTCTCCTATCACCTAGAAAGGGGACATTACAAAATCAGTCAAACCCCTACTTAGCATACACTGACCAAAGACCTTATCAGCAAAACAAACAGTTGGTTTGGATCAGATTTGGTTAGAATTGGGTTGGGGATATTTCAGCCTCATCCCCTTAAGATCAATAGCCATCAATGTAGAGTACAAGAGAAGATCATAATGGGGGTTCTTGATTGTCTTATCTAAGCCCAAGAGCAGATCTTGCCCTCTTGGCCCTAGGGGCAGGCAACATGGACATCCCTAGGGTGGCCTACTTAGATGGCAACCTTATAATTCCCCCCTTCCTTACACCTCCCTCCTTCCATACATGGTGGAGGTATATATAAATATATATATTGCCAAGTAATGCATAGGCAAATACATACACAACAACAACTATTAAAATTATTAAATGCTTGTATGACAGATCTTAAGTTATTATAAATCTGCTGCTCTCACATCTGATCTAAAAGTGATCTCCTTGTTTATGGTGGCAACTGCTGATGTTCCCCCCTTCCCTTGGAGTTTGATCTCGCTCCTGCCAAGTGAAGAGGCGTGTCTCTTCTTATGGGCAAAGGTTTGCACAATTGCACCTTAACTAATATTAATGCAGATCATACCTCAAGATGGTGCCCTTTCATAACATTGCTTCCTTCCTTTATATTTAATGACTTTCGTCGTTTAATGTTAATTGTTGTATGTCTCTTAATGCTTCAATTAGAATATGAATTGGTTTGCTATCATATAACCAATGGTTTGTAATATAATTGATTGCCATGATTTGCTGTTATATAACCGGTTATCATGTCGACCATTTTGTCTTCCATCAATGATTTATATTGTGCTTTTTGGATTGCTGTTTTATGCATCTTCATCACTCCATATTGGATCTTCTGCATATTGAAGATTAATTACTGTTATCACAAAAGCTTGCACCCTTGCTGAGCTATCAACTCAGCAACCTTGTGAAACATGGAAACAACCCCGAAGTGTGGGACCTTGCGCAAGAGGGTTGAATCTCCGAAGAAGGCCGCCTTCCTTCTCAATCCAGGTGCAGGTGTTGAACCAACTCAACACTTCCAAACTAACTCCTAGGCCTATCCTAACAAATTGCAGAGGTAAAGGGAAGAGAGAAATGCTTGAAATAAAAGGAGGTGATGCACCAAGAAGAGATTGTTCCTCTCTCTACCCGAAATGGCACAAAGAATCAACTAAAAAACCCAGGAGATGCACAAACTTCAGTTGTATGAGTGACCCCAATGCATGTATGGAGGTTAGAATTCGCTGAATGCCAAGAGGGGAGAAGGTTTCCCACAAGTCACACTAAGAAATAAGTTAACACGGCATAAATGAGAGAAGAGCCACAAAACACACACCTATGAAGGAGGTAAGGAAACATGCACAGCATACATAAGTTTTAAGGAAGGCAAGAATGGTGATTTTAATTCATTAAAAGGCCAATGGCCAAACTTACAGTTGCATAAATGCAAGATAAATACAAGAGAAGTGGGAGAGCATAGAATAGCTCAAGCCAGCAGGGAGGGAACCCCTTACAATGAGGCTTAACATCCTTTATATAGAAAAATGGTTACAAGAGTGATCATGACCCCAGTATGTCAGTTTGGGAGTGCAGGGAAGTGCATGCACTTGACTTCTGTACATGCAAGCAACCTAGCCATACACACAAAAGGCAACCCTAAGAAGGGTAGATTGACTAACCTTCCAAAGTCAGAGTATGCAGACATGACATATGTCACCACAACAAGCATGGCCCCGTAACTCCCTTGATGGAAATCCTGCCAAAAACATTAAATGCACCCTTGTGGCTCCACAAAAGAAGGTGCATAAGTCACAGAAGCCGTTGGAGCATTTAAAGCTTTGAGTGTCGATCATGTCATCCGGAAGTGTTGCCAGCCGGAAAGAAGTCCAGGGACTTCGGAAACACGGGTTCCCGAAGTGGGGAAGACAAGGAAAGGACTTCGGAACCTCGGGGTTCCGGAGTTCCGGGGGAACTAGAGAGAAAAGGCAAGGAGGGAAGGAACTTCGAAACCTCGGGGTTCCGAAGTTTCGGAGAGAAGAAAGAAAAAGCTAAGGAAGGAACTTCGAAACCTCGGGGTTCCGGACTTCCGAGGGAACTAGAGAGAAAAGGCAAGGAGAGAAGGAACTTCGAAACCTTGGGGTTCCGAAGTTCCGAGGAACTGAGAGGAGGGGAAAGAAAGGGAGGAACTTCGGAAACTCGGGTTTCCGAAGTTCCGGGAAAAGAAAGGAGAGGCAGCAAAGGGAAGGAACTTCAAATCCTCAGGGTTCCGGAGTTCCAAGGAAGGAGAACAAGAGAAAGCAAAGGGAAAGAACCTCAGAACCTCGGGGTTCCGGGGTTCCGAGGAAGGAAGAAAAGGCCAAGGGAGGAACTTCCTCCAAACAAGGCAACACTTCACACTTCATGATTCTTCTGCTTTCTCCTTGATCAACTAGGGCAGCGCTGGTCCATGGATCTTATCTCTGATCGGTTCTTGCTTATGGACCAAGGGTGTCATAAAATGACAACAATTACCATTTAATTTTGTTTATAATTATTGTCCCCAGTTTAATGAGAATAGTCACTTCTTGGAGAATCACTATTAAAGTCGAATGTTGCATCCTCCTTGTTGCCTATGTTATTGTTTGCTTAAGATAGATTAAGAAAAATGTGAAATCTTTTTGAAAAGATAGTTTTCTTTATTAGGGTTCTTATTGTTTAGGCAGAGCATGACACAGAGGAGGTACTTCTTTGTTGCTAAACAACAAATGGTCTCATTCTGTTAGGAGTTTTCGTTCTTTCCCATGTAACAAATCCATTTGGATCACCCTAGTGGTTAAGGAGAAGGAAATAGAAATTTGCTTAATCTATGCCCCTAATCACTATCATGATAGGATAAATCTATGGACATGAATGTGCACTCTGCCTAATGTCCCTTGGATAATCGATGGAGACTTCAACACGATAGAAGGTAATGAGGAAGGTAGGTGGATTAGATATGGGGTGAAAGGGCAATGAAAAGTTCTTCTGGTACAAGATGAAAAACCAACTTAACCTCTTTGATATTTTGAAGGGTCTTAAAAAAGACGGTAAGGGAACATGGTTTACATGGTGCAAATTTCAAAAGGATTCTAAAACAATCTACTACAGGCTTGATAGGTTGTATGCTAATAGAAACCTCTTTATATTTGATCTAGTGGATGAAGGAAGTAGACTAAAAGTCCTACCAAGTTCCCTCTCTAATCACCATCCTATTGTGGTGAAAATATTGAACAATACAAGCAAACAACAAGAAGTCGAGAAGAATAATCTTTTCATGCTAAATACTTCTTTGCTGAATGTGGAAGATTGCAATGATACTACATTTACACCTAGGAAACTAAATAAAATCCTATAAAAAAGTTTCGCTCTCAACTGTTTCGCTCTCGATGTTTCGATGCTTGACTTGCACTCTCAACCATGTGCGAGCCCTCTACACGTCCACCATCTATGTCGTCTGCACTTTGGCTACCTTCTTGGACTACCTCCTCCCCGAGATCTTTGGCTCAAGCCCCCTATTCTCGATCCCTCTGCTATAGATAGGTTCTGAATACGATGCAGATCGTTTTCCAGTATTTCAGCAACCTCGTCTCCAAGATTCCATCCTTCCTCTTCTTTGTCACGTATGGATTGTATGGATGGGCTACTTCCACTTTTTGTGGACTCACTTTTGGAGTCTCCATTCGAAATTGATTGTACGGAATGGTTGGCTACTTGGTCCGCAAGGTCCTCACCTACTTCGTCGAGTGGTAGGTTCCTAGCAACTTCTTGCCACTCGTTCCACCTACGAGATGTTGTGCCTCCGCACGATCTCTCCCGACAACGGCTTCGACTAACACTTTTGCTTCTGCTTCTTGCCAAACTCTATGATTCCACGATGATCCTCTACAATCGTCGTCGTTGTTCACTTTGTTCTTTAATCCGGAGCGATCTTCTTACAAATCCCTCTCCCTCCTCACGACTCATTACCGTACATCTCCTTTCCTTATTTGGTTGTGGGGGCATTAATTGTTGGGATTGTTGGTGGTTCAGCGACAGATTGTATCACACTCCTCTTCCTCCCTCCGATTCCTTTCCTCATACTGTCATGTTCCAGCCATAATCCATTTTGTATATACTCCTATTTATTTATGAAATGTTTTAATGACCAATGATCCTTATTTTGATCTCCTCACCATTTATTAAAAAGTATTGTATTGATTGTATTTATTGATTACTAATCAATAATTAATTATATTATACATGTAAATAATAAGCAACTATTTTATGAGATTCCTATATTAACTAATAAATAAATATTAACCAAATGATAGTTAATAAATAAATATTAATAAAAGAATGATTGAATTACCTAAAAGTCATGGTGTTTTAAAGGAAACAGTATTAAGAGAAGTACGTGACTTTCAATAAAGTCACATCCCTCCCCAAAGGAACCAGTGACTCTTGGCCATTTTAAATATGGGGCCAACACTTCGCACGTGGAAGGGGGTAAGAAGAATTAAAGGAAACGAAAAAAGGAATCGCTGGAATAGGAGTTTGGGCATAGAAGAACGAACAGACTGGCAAGAGAATATACCAGCACGCAGCAATCAAGTATGGGAAGCATCGAAGGCATACTCGGGGGGTAACGTTATAATCTGCTCTTAATATTTTATGGTTCTGAAATGTATTGAATTTCCCATTCAAACAATTTAATAATTATAATCAATCACAAGTACAACCATAGTCTTGTGCCATAACAAAGGAATAAATACAAATGATCAATCTGTTATAATTTCAGCATTCTAATAGTGTATCAGTATATTATCAGCATTAGTCATTTGACAGAACTATAATGAAAATAACCATCAATAGATATTGGCCTTTCATTTATTTTCTCACTTACCATGTTTTAGAATCTAGTGACCGATCTGATTTAATATTAGTGCCTGGATATTACATGTTCAAACTCATCATGGAGGTAAGGATGGGGAAAGTAGGAAGAGGGTTAAGGCTGCCAACTAAGTAGTGTTGACGTGGCTAAAGTCAGCCAACTGTCTTCGATCAATGCAGAATAGAATGTTGAGTATCCTATTCTCTCTTGCGTAAGGAAATCCCTAATGTTGTTTTAGATGATCAAAAGGGACAACCTCAAGGTTCCAAATGTCAGGTCTTGACTGCGGGATAGCTTAGCGATTGATGTGTTTTGCTAGTAACACAAGGGGCTTACGTTTACAACAAGCTGGTCTGCATCCAACGATGCGGCAATTCTCAGACTGCGGAAATAAATAACAAAGAGAAGGGTTTACGGAACCTAAGGACAGTGATGATAACAGTTAATGCAGTAGGTAGACAGATTTCCATAAACCAATTATTGTTTGCCAGAGACACCCTCACAACTCGACAAGAACAGAGCAAGCTCAAAGGGGATGAAGGATTTTCAAACTGGAGATACTCATTTAGGCACCCAGTTTTGGTGCAGCCTAAGACAAACACCTACAGCTGAACTAAGCACAAATAAGGTTCAGACTAACCATACACGGTGACCTACAATCAGCAGGTCCCCAATGGTATGAACCGGAAATGCATCAAATACCCCCCAAATTTGCCATTAAGATGTAATATCCCCAACAAAAAAATTTTGTTTTTAACAGTTTTACAAACACACCAATCACCCGTTAGGGTTAGAATAATGCAATCCAAACAAACTAAAAGGAACCCTACACCTTTTGATCACCGAGAGCCCAGACTAGGAGGGTGAGAGCATACGGTGACAGGGGATCATTAGAAGCAACACTGAAAATGTTGATTACAATATTGGCCAGCAAGCCAGCCCCTTCCACTTTCCAGCGAGTAAAAAAAACGAAACTTGGCAGTAAACCAACCAAGGAAACAAGAACACATTCAAACACAAATCACTCTACCGCGATATTTCAACAGGAGGACTTATCACTAAACAAACTCAACTCAACCGCTTGTGCAGCAGCAAGACAATTACAAACAAAGATCACTTGACCGCTTATGCAGCGGGAGGACTAAACTACAAACTGAATTACAATCACTAAAGGCAGCCAAGCCAACCTCTTCCACTTATGCAGTGGGAATTACAATGAAGTACTTCAGATACAATAGAGGTTAGTACTACTAACCAACAGTTCAATGATAAATACAATGAAGTACTAGGAATCATAACAATGGAACTCAGAGAAATACAAGCTAAAACACAAATAATCAAATCTGATGTAAAATAACAGCAACTCCATAAATGGACCAGCAACACTGAAAGACTCACAACTTCCTCAAAACAACTTCAAATCGCACACGATCACGACCAAATGGAAGATATGACCAAGGCGACCAAGATAGGAGCATAAACCAGCACCAAAAACACCAACAAAGAGCAGCACGCAACCTGAGGCACCTCTAGAAAGGTACGGTCAACACTAGAAGTTCGACTTGCTGCTAAAAAATTCAAACTCGTCGAAAACCGCGCCAAAATAGAAGAATAATCGCCCAACCAATATGCTTCCGATGAGCTGCTACCCAGAATGATCTGTCGCACGGGCAGGGAGATATGAACAAAACTTCGGTTCAGCCACACCAAACCAGCGACACAAAAAAACACTAAACACACAGAAAACTGAAAACACACTCTCAAATGTCTCCAACAACATACTAAATCAGCTAGGTACTATATTTCAAGTACAAAACTATGCAAGCTAGGAAGCCACAACTTTGAAGCTCAAATTCAATCACCATTCCGGCAACGTAACAATACAATTTCTTCAAGATAATCAAAATGAAGTGCCCAACCTTGTATTTATAGATTTCTGAATCTCAAATTCAAATGAACATGGCACCAAATTCCCTTTAATTTCATTTGCATCGCATTACATGACCCCCTCAAGACATGGCGTCCCATTTCAGACCTCCTAGTCGAACTTTACCAAGGTACAAAAATTTCGAACATGAGAAAACATTATAAAGTGTGAAATGACTTCATTTTTGGGCGCCCTCCTGACTAAGGAAATAAAATGTGACTTAGGATAAATGATATATTTTTTTCCTTCCTAAGTCGTTCCTCCAAAATTGATCAGTAAAAATAATTAAATATCAAACTTTAGGATAAAGTAATAATATTTGATTAATCAATTATAAATCAACTATTGATCACTGCCAAATCAAACTGTGAACTGAAGTGCAGGAAATCACTAATCTGAACTGGATTTGAGCTCTGCCCAAGACTACCAATAAATAGTATTTCCTGAACTGACACTTACTAAAAATAGTAAGTCATGAAAACAACTCCAAAAACATGCTTATCAAACCTCGTGAATGAGCTCAGAAAACCCAGAAAAACCTCAAAATCCAGTCAACTGCCACCAACTTACTAAAAATAGTAAGTTCAAAAATCACTTTAGAACAAGATGCATGTTATACCTTTGTGAAGCCCTCAAAAAACCCAGAAGGAATCCACAATCGAGATTGAAGAATACCTACCAAACAAGCATCGATTGGCTCACACTGTATTCCACAAAAATAGGAAACCCTAATTCCTGATTCCAGTCAGCCTTCGGGTCTACGGAATAGACTAATGGACCACTGGTTTCTCCTTACTAAACATTACATAAAATCACTGAACTTCTAATTAACCAACTGAAAAACAACCATGCAAATAGAAGAAAACCAAAATAACACCAGATTCAATGTTCATATATTGATTTTGGTTGTCATTACAACAATTTCTTACAGTAGTTCTACTCTATTCTTAATCTGCTAACTACTAAAATCTATCTAATTTCTAACTCCTAAAATTCTAACTACTGAAATCACTACTGAAATCTAACCCTTTACAAAAGAGAGGCATCTGCCTTTTATAGATTTTACAATTCAGATCAATGGCCAAGATTGACTGCATCTAAAGGCTGCAATCTGCCTTCTAGAAGCATGGCAGCTTTAACCCATGCCTAGTTATCTTCAGTTGTCCTCCCAACCACTTTCCTCAGCTACTAATTGTTGATGTGTCTTTTGTACACATACGAACACAGAATAAAATACCTAAAGGTACCTTATCCTCTCTTGAACAAAGTTTCCCGACTGCTGAAGATTTCGCTGAAGGATCAATTGAGGCAACTCCAAGGTTCTTGTATGTAGGTTCTCTACGTATGGATAAGCTCTTTGCGGTACGATGTGATTTTGCTCGAATCACAAGGGGACTTACATTCGACTGCCTGAACGTCTGATTTGCTTTGGATATTGCTGGAACATGAGATTTTATTGGCCGTTGATTTTGAAAAAAAAGGAAAAAGGAGAAAGGTTGAAACGGGATCTATTTCTAATACTAAGAATGTAAGAGCAATGAATAAACTTTGATGAAATTCTAACTAAGTCTTGCTTTGACATCCCAGGACCATCTCCACAAGGTTAGTGCGATCTTCTGAGGAAAGCTTTATGATGTTCAAATCACCGCTACAAGCATGGACACCATCAGGCTGATGCATATCAATGAAGAAACGACAATTGAAGTTAAGCTTAAGCTAAATGATTCCAGTTGACTACACAAGGCAAGTCTGCAATCAACAAACTGCTAGTAGTATGGATATACAAATTTCACCATTGATCCTACAGATTTCTTCCACTCATCTAATAACATGAAATCAAATTTGAGAAGTATAAAGACCATGCAAATTGTTGAATCGACCCATAGAATTCACCATTTCTTCAATGAAGTTTACAAGTCCTTTACAACATCTTGGCAACAATCTTTGCCTTCTCTTTCTATTCTACTCTAACTATTTCCTACTCTCTGACTATTCACTATTATCTATTCTATATCAACCAACTATTAACTATTAGCTAGCTATTTTTCACCAACTATTAACCTTTTACAGATGAGGAGCCAGGGCTTTATAGAGAAACCCTTTACAAATAGACGGCTCTGATTGATTTAGAATCAATGGCTAGGATTACAAGATAGAAACCCTAATTAGGGTTTGTTACAACAAACTTCCTCTAGCCAATGAGAAAATTGCATTCCAGGAGTGAGGACCAATAGGAAGCAGGGGTAGGTGCCTCGAAGTTTGTGTCGCCTCCGGTAAATTAGGTACATTGAATCTGGACATGCTGAGGTGGACCAATCCGACTAGAGGAGTGATGACTGGGATGCCACCTTGTCTGACACTTGTAACTTGGTTGATGTTCAATTTGATGAAGCTGAGAAACTAACTTTAATTAACTCTTCTGAAACTATTTGCTTCTTCAACGTACCCTTGCTTTGACCTCCTTTGTCTTTGATGTGATGGATGGATGGTGTACCTTGCTTGTAGCGGTGAACTGAACATCATAAAGCTTTCCTCAGAGGATCGCACTAACCTTGTGGAGATGGTCCTGGGATGTCAAAGCAAGACTTAGTTAGAATTTCATCAAAGGTCATTCATTGCTTTTACATTCTTAGTATTAGAAATAGATCTCGTTTCAACCTTTCTCCTTTTTCCTTTTTTTTCAAAATCAACAGCCAGTAAAATCTCACGTTCCAGCAATATCCAAAGCAAATCAGACGTTCAGGTAGTTGAATGTAAGTCCCCTTGTGATTCCAGCAAAATCACATCGTACCGCAAAGAGCTTATCCACACGTAGAGAACCTACATAGAAGAACCTTGGAGTTGCCCCGATTGATCCTTCGGTGAAATCTTCAGCATTCGGGAAACTTTGTTCAAGAGAGGATAAGGTACCTTTAGGTATTTTATTCTGTGTTCGTATGTGTACAAAAGACACATCAACAGAATTGGTGCTAGGAGGGTTGAGCATTTCAACGTCCTATCTTGTCAAGGCACATCGCATTTGAAGAAACTATCTTAAGGCTTTTTACCCTCCTCCCGTGCTCAACAGAATGGGAGCTAGAAGGAGGGCATGATCGCGATAAACGCCTGAACAGCTGAAAGAATTAGGAGTGCCTGACAATGAATGCGAATTCTTGAATCCAAGGAAGATCAGTGGGAAGCCATCTTCCATGCTCGACAGAAGTAGTACAGAGAAGGAAGGTGATCGTTGGGTCGTCAGTTGGACTTACGAAAGAAGGAAGCAAGCTGGAACCAATTGAGCTTTCGAGTTGAATATGAGATATTCAAGATCTCTCTTATTCCAGAAAATTCAAAAAAAAGTAAAAAACCAAAAAATCCAAAAAAAAAGTGAAAAATAAAAATCAAAAATCAAAAAATCAAAAAATCAAAAAGAAAAGATTTCTCAATGGAGCGGCAACAGTTTCACGAGGAGCAACAAGTTGATTTTCCTCAACTTTGGTGGAGATTAGATACACAGCTTTATCCACGCAAATTGTCCAAGTTTGCAAGACCAGGGCAGTGTCGAGTCCATGAGACAGAGGAACATGATGAAATGAATTGCTTGAAGTACTTATCAAGGATGGAATCGGCAGCGCAAGGAAAAATCTTCTTTTGGGATGTCCCCAAGCCAGAAACAGAAGAAGGCAGCTTCAGTGTCCCAGAGAGCAAGGATCCTCTTCTAAGCTTCTTGTGGATGATCGAGAGTCAGCTCATTTTGAATGGTGAAATGCGTTTAGAGAACACATTACTACCATTGTGGTGTAGAATTCACAACTCACCTCACTCTGAATTTACTTGCTCAATATGTAAAATGGCTATCAATCAAGTCAGAAACTAGTTTGGAATGCCAACTTTGTCCGAGGAAGAATGTATTATGAACAGATCTTGGGGTGCACATCTCGCAGCTGAATTCAGGAGAACCTATGAACAAGACATTGCTCCAACATCTGATTGTGAGAAGGATCAATTGTACGTTGACGATACAAATACACCTAATGAACAATGTATTATAGTGGATAGATCACCATGCCTTGCACCTGAAAAAGAATACCATGAGACAAAAGTTGAAGAAGCAGTTGAGAATACTCAAGCAGTGATAAAGGAAGATCCAAGAGTTGAACAAGCAATCAAAGAAGAAGATGTCTCATTCCTTGAGGAATTCTCATTCATGCTACAAAAGGAGATCCTTGAGATTGAATTGCAAGAGGTTTCAAATGGCATTCTTAAAGAAGACAATCAAGTTGACATATTGAACAAAGAGCTACAAATCATCGTAAGTGAGCCCAGGTGTGAAGAACAATTTAGGGGGACACTCAAGGACGTCCTCACTCTCATAATATTTGAAGGAGCACTGAAAGGTCTCATCAAAGAAATACAAATGGAATCACTGCCAAAACCACCAGAAATTGTATTTGATCAACTAGAGGAGATCTTTGAAAATCAATCCCTCAAGGAGACTCTCATTTTTTAAGATATGCTACTGGAATTTCATAAAGATGCTTGGTTTATGCAAGATGTTACTATGAAGACAAAGAATGTTGAGCTATTCAAAGGGGCGTTGGGCTTGTTTCAAGAAGAACTTCCAAATCAGGATCAACATACTGCAAATGTTCGTGGAATGGTTCATCATCAATGCCGACCTCCTGAAGCAGCTGGTGACCTCGATTCCGAGAATATAGTTCCGTCTGAGCCTGAAATATGCCAGGTTGTCTCTTTCCTTAATCCCAGCCATGAGAGTTATTATGATTTTGATTATGGGGATTTTGGGAAAACAACTTGCATCTAGATTGATCATGGTCCTAATGAATTACCCCAGTTGATCATTTTGAGTGAAAACTTGCTTGAGTATGAGAAATGCATGGTGAGAGTTTGCTTTTTTGTATTTAAGGATGAATTTGCTAGGTTGAGAACCATCACCGTTGCCATGCTCCTGTTGCACAACCTGAGAAATCATGTGAAGTCATGTATATATTTTGCTTCTTTGAGTCGTGTTGAGTCTAGGAGTCTTGTATATAGTTTTAGAGTAGGTTTCCTTTTCGTGTCTTTAGTTAGAGGTTTTTGAGCCTTGTTCTTAATCTGCTTTGAGTAATTTGACTCAGGATCCTGAGTGGCTCAGGTAGTTTAGTTGTTTGCTTTCTTTAGATAGTTTCCTTTTGGTGTGCGCTTTAGCTTAGTTTGCTTTGGGTTGGTCTATTGGTCGGTTTGTTGTCGGTTGATTTAGTTTAGGTGTCTTGAGTGGGAGCCTCCATTCGTGAGAAAGGCGTCTGTGTTGTTGCTCACACACTGGCAATATCCTGGATCTTATGTTAGACTCATTTGTTAGATACCTATTCATGAAGTGCTCGGAATCCGAGGTTGTTCCTCTCCAGCTTTATCATCTGATCAGGACCTGTATTTGACTTGGAAGGGAATCATTTTTTGTATCTTGATGCCGACATCTGTTGATTACTATATCTTCACACATTAATAGACTCCGAGTCATTATGGTTTTCAGGCAGAGCTGTAATTGGTGAAAAATCTAAAATCTAACTTCAGCGCCACCGCAATCCTCAAACCCTAATAAGCTTCACTGCTTACGAGCCAAAGGAATTGACGGAATGAGAAAGCAATATCAAAAAAAAAATGAGAAAATAAAAGAGAAAAATCAAGAAAAAATGAAATGAAATGAAATATCAAAATTGGCTAATGGGAATATGCGAGTAACTCCATCGAGGCTATGGACACCCAGCTGGCAATGGAGCAATGTTCGTGAGATTGCGGCGATAACCTCGTCAGGGCTATAGACGTCTGACTGGCGGCAAGGCTCTATCCAAGATGCTTATGAAGTTTAGATATACTACGTAGCCAATCACAGGGGAACCTGAAAGTCATAGTTGTCTTGTCGAGAGGAATGAATACACTTGCACACACCTGGGTAATCAAAGACTAAGTGTCTGGATCTGGTTAAGGATTTTCCCTCCACTTTGAGTACATTTTCTAATCTCTTGATAAGTTGGGTTGAATTTTCCGAGGGTTCTAAGTGTCGATTGAATCTTTATCTCTGAAATGTTCAGGAACATTTATTCAAGGTGGCGCTAGATGTTGTGACGTATTCACATATCGCCCCATTGTAAATGGGAACCCGTACTTTTTTTGCTTTCTAGCGTTTGCTTTCTAGGTTTTTAGGGTTTGTCCGTTAGCCTTTGCATGATGAGTGTTGTCAAGGGGATCGTTGGATAGCAGGCTCTGCTTGAGCTAGGCTGAGTCAGTAGATGCTCCAAGTTAGGGTTTCTTTGAAGGTCTTCCTTAAGCTTAGTTTTGCTGGTTGTGTCTCGTTTGAGTTCGAGGAAGTCAGCGAGTGGTTGAGCAAATTTGGCTAAGACATGGAAGGAATGAATCAAAGATCACGACTAAGGCAAAGTCAAGTGGAAAAAGAGGTGAATTAAGCCCAAAATGAGGATTTTGCTCCTGACCCTTCCAAAGGGTCCAGGGCGAATTTCTCCACAAGACACTCCACCTCGAACCGGTCTCTAAGCTAACCCTTTCCTAGGTTTGAATGAAGGAAAAAGCACTTGTTTGAATGAAGAAATGTGAAAAAATGAAGTCAGGATCATAGCCTAAGGTGAATTTCGCTCCTGACCCTTCCAAAGGGTCCAGAGCGAAATTCATATAATCCCTATTTTTCTTCACAAAGTCTCCAAATGGATGCCAAGGTGAGCTTGATAGAGATCAAAGAAGGCCTAACAAGTTATGTCCAAGCCAAGGAAAGGAGAAGGGAATCAAGAAATGACCCTAAAATGAGAATTTCACTTCTGACCCTTCCAACGGGTCTAGAGCAAAATTCATATTTCCTCTATTTTGCTCTTTAGCATGACCAATTGTAGACTTTTGAGGCATAATTGAGAAGGTTTGATGCAACTTTGCCTTTGAGAGGAGATGTTAGACCACAATCATGCGTTTGAGTAGGTTTTGAGTCCAAGAGGTAAGGATTGGGAGCTAAAGAGTGATTTTCACTCCTAACCCTTCCAAAGGGTCTAGAGCGAAATTCCCAATTTCACCTAAATTGCTCATGATGAAGATCAGGAGATGGATTCCCAAACCTTGGTGGAGAAAAGACTAGTGTATGCTTGCCTTGGAAGGCATTTTGGAGTAGAGGCATGATAGATTTTGTCCTAAAATGTATATTTCGCTCTTGACCCTTCCAAAGGGTCCAGAGCGAAATTCTTAAAACCTCTCTTTTGCCCTTTACATCAAGCTTGGTGTTGGTTGAGAATGAGGGCATCCTTGGGCATGTATCTAAGCAAGTACGGTCACAAAGTGAGAAGAATTTGAGCCAGGAATGCAAAATTCTCTCCTGACCCTTCCAAAGGGTCCAGGGCAAAATTCTTATAGGGCCTGTCCCTGGGGAGAATCTTGAGCAAGCTTCATTTTAATATCTTCTTGTTGATGATTTAAGGTGGAAAATGCTATGTTGAAATGAATTTGTTATATGACCTTAATCATCTTTTGGTTTGTTTTGCAGATGAAAGAAGACCAGGCCAAGGCAAGGACGACCTCCTCCAGTCCAGCATCATTAGGGACGACCTCTTCCAGTCCAGCATCATCAAGGACGACCACTTCCAGTCCAGCATCATCAAGGACAACCAATTCGCCAGCTACCTCCAGAACCTTCACTTTGCCACACTAAGGAACCACAAGATGACAATGAAGGGCGTTGCCAGCATTTCAAGGGAAGGTACACCACCCTTCCATCATGTCAAAGACAGAGGAGAATCAAATAAGGTCAGTGCAAGGGTCCGTTGAAGAAGCAGATAGTTTCAGAAGAGTTAATTAAAGTTAGCTTCTCAGCATCATCAAATTGAACATCTACCAAGTTACAAGTGTCAGACAAGGTGGCATCCCAATCATCCCTCCTCCAGTCGGATTGGTCCACCTCAGCGTGTCCAGATTCAATGTACCTGACTCATCAAAGATGACACTAACTTCGATGTACCTACCCCAGTTATCCATTGGTCGAATATTCCAGAGAAGACATGTGTCCAAATAATGCAATTATTTCATTGGCCAGGATTGAGTTTGTTGTAATAAACCCTAATTAGGGTTTTCATTGTAAAATCTCGACCATTGATCTCAAATTGATCTGAGCCATTGAATTGTATTGAGAGTATTATAAAAGGCTCAAGCTCTTCATTTTGTAGAGGTTAATAGTTGGTTGATAGAGGTTAGAATAGCTAATGATCGATAGTGAATAGATAGAAATTAGAGTAAAGTAGGAAGAGAAGGCAAGAAATTGTTGCCTTGATTGTAAATGAACCCTCTTTTCATTGAAGATATGGTGAAATGTGTCGTTTCTTTGCAATACGCATGGTCTCTTGTTGAATCTTCATTGTAGATGATAAATGATTAGATTGAATGAAAGAATTTATTGAATGTACTCGCGTGGAATCTACCTAGCCCAAACCACTAGCCTTTTGCTGACTGTAAGAGCGCCTTGCGTGGTCAACTGGCATAGAACGAGCTTAATCCCGAGTCATAACACCTCTGTTGTTCACGCATTATCTTGAATGGTGATCAGTATCTGATGGTGTACGATTTGGACATATTTGAAACATCCCTTAGAAGATCGCACTGAGTTGGTGTTGAATTGTTCTACCTGATGGTGAGACCCAGCCCAGTAGGACTCCACCTAGTCATTCATCCATCTTCTCGCATTCTAGGTAGTAGAGTAGACTTCCTAAATCCTGTATCTTTTGCCATTTGTTTATCTTCCAGTTAGTAAATAGGACTTGTGATTCCAACAAATCAGACGTTCAGGTCATTAAGTGTAAGTCCCCTTGTGATTCCAGCAAAATCACATCATACCACAAAGAGCTTTCCACACGTAGAGATCCTACATAACAGAACCTTGAAGCTTCTCCGATTGATCCTTCTACGATATCTTCAGAATTCGAGAGCTTTATTCAAGAGAGGATAAGGTACCTCTGGGTATTTTATCCTGTGTTTGGTCGTCTACAAAAGACACATCAACACTAACCACTGTTCAACATCAATTTGGTCAATCAAGTAGCTGGGAATAACTGACCTGTGTACCCCCTTGCTTTAAATACATTAAACGGGGCCCACAGGCAATCCTTTTCCATTAAAACAATTCAGTTTTAAAAACTGATTTTTTGGAATCAATTCCAGCTGTGTATTTCTAAGTATGCATACACTTGTAGCATTTTGCGCATTCTTCTATCTTCAATCTTGTTGGTGGACTTTAACTCATTCTCTGTTGATGGTGCGTATCCTCAACATTTTCTTTATGCTTTGCAGTGCGCTCTTCATTGGCAGCGATCTAAGATTGTCACTTTGATACTGTGTGTTGCATCTTCGCTTCCTGGCCTCGATCGCAATCCTATCTTCGATTTGCGCTTCAAGTAGCTCTTCCCAACGACATCGATCTGCAAACAATTGATTTCAACATGAATCAAACACCTCAAAAAATAAAATAAATTTAACAAATAAGTGTCGAAATAGCAACTTTTAAGTGTCCTTTGTTGAAACAGACTCGGCCCTTGGAGATACAATGTGTGATTTTGGTTTTCCTTGCAAAATAGAATAAGTGTCAAACTTTGTCTATGTACGATTTAAACCTGGGCAACCTTTTGAAATGCAAAACTCATAAAAAGACGACTTCATTTATACGTGATTTTAACTCGCCTAAGGGAATTCAGGTTATTTAAAAGAAATGAGCGATCTTTCATTTCTTTTCCTAAGTCCATTGTTCTCTAATGAGGAAATTTGGATTTTTTGGCCAAATTGTGCGACTTCACGCTTTACTAAAGGGATTCGGCCTTTAAGACTAAAATGCGTGACCTCTTGGCTCCTATTAACTTGCAAGCTTAGCAAAATCAACGAACTTTGGTTTAAAATGCCCCCTGCACTTAGATGAAACTCGGTTTTCAAATAAAAATGTCCGATTTCGTTTGGCACCTTGCAAAACAATAAAAAAAAGCCAAAATTGCCATCTTTCACTTACTCAAAGGAGAAATTTGAGCTTTTAGGAAAGAATGTGCGACTTTTACCTTTGAAAGAATTCAGCGCTTTAACAAAAAATGTGTGAACTTTTCCATTATTTTTGCAAAATCAAAGAAAGCGCTGAACTTTTGCCTTATATGCCCTTTTGTTATGAGAAACTCAGGGTTTTTCTCGACTTTGCAAGGCGACATACAAGGTAAAAATGCAAGAATCGGGATTTGCACTCAGAGGGAAAAGTCTGAACTTCTATGTTTTACATTTCCGCCCTATTATCTCTACGCGAAGTCCAAGGCCGTCCTCGACATTTCAAAGGCATTTGAAGGCATGATTTGGAGGGTTTATTTCGTCATTTTACAAGCAAATGCCTGAGCCTTTTCCCGTGATTCGCATATTGGTCATATCGTGAGATTTTCGTTGCTCTGAGAGGAAAATGGAGGCACAATACACTATCCTTGTCTTGGCCTTGAATCCCCAATATTCATTCTATCTGGAATCCCTTACTGTGCGTGAATACTTGGGGGGGGATTTTCGGGATTTGGCGGCAAAGAAAGGTTTAAATTTCCCTAGGGCTCTCTCTCATACGAAGACTTCAAGCACAGGGATCCCCTATCTCAGACAGGGTGTGTGTGCATTATGCACAACAAGTAGGCCACCTTGTTGGATGCCTAAGTTTTTCCATCAAGGCCAAGAGGGTCAATGTTCCGCTCTTGGGCTTAGTTCGGTTAAGCTAGGAATTCTGCTACATTCCCTCCTACCGGTCCTACCTTGATAAGTTGGTAGCAACACAAAAGATAAGGCATGGATAGGAAAGTAAGACCAGCATCCTGCTAAGTAAGACACCTTCGATGGGGCCTAAGACCTGCCACTAAGGCCAAGAGGGTCAATGTTCCATTCTTGGGCTTAGTAAGGTTTGGCTGGGTCACTCCTATCATGTCCTATCCCAAACTTAGAATAGGTTTATTATGATTATACTTAAGCAGAATATTGATTAACATGTTCTAATTAACAGCATTAAGAGCTTAACTGTATATATATATGCACTTGTGTTTTATATGTGATGATTGCAAGGTTTAAAAGTCAAGAAGTTGTTTGAAAGCTAATTATTACAAGTAATTTCCTTAATCCTAATCTTCTAAATTTATGTTTGTAGGGTTTGATTTGAGGCAATTAGAGTAGGGGACATTACACGTACCATTGTAGTATTTGCTGCCGATGCTATTCTCGGTCCCTTTCCTCCCAACGATCTTGCAAGTCAATGTAGTTTCATGCCAATAGCCTTGAGAGTCTTCTGAGAAGGACGTAGACGGTGTTGTTCAGTTTCAATTCATCACAGACGATGCTCTCAGGGACCGCTCTCTCGAGAGGTTCCCTTTGAACATACTGATTGACACATACGTCCCACAAGTGTACCAGGTCCTACATCAATTGGTCCTCCGGTGCATCTTCCTCGTCGTCAGTTTCTGAAACCAACACTTGTTGTTCAAATGTTCAGCCCGTTACAGTGTTGAACTGCTTGTCGCCATACTAATCTCCAAGTTTTGATTCGGCAACGGCACCATAATGTTTACTCCCGAAGAGATTGTGATTTATATTACGCACAATAAACAGTAACAGAACATATCACATAGCAATATAACATAACAGTAAATAACATTAAAACCTGGCCAGAAAGATATGCCGTTTATTCCACGGTATGTAATGTCTACAAGCAATAATAATCATAATGGTTTCCAAGACAACCATGAAGTATATATAGAGCCTAGCAGTTGGTTAAGAGTACCAACCATTGACAACTACTAACAACTTCTCAGAAACAATGACATTACATGGCCAATTATTTCGAAACAAAACATTTTTATTAATCACGGCAAAATTGCTGACTACATTCATGCACTTATTTCTATAACAATTATTTCTACATACCACAAGAGACTAGAGTGTCATGGTTCAGATCATGTCTGATTGCTGTATATGAGAACTCTTGCTGTCCTTCGATTGACTTAATCGCATCCTTAAGTTACCCTTTGTTTATCAACTTAATTGTATTTTTAAATAATACTCAACTGCTGGCGTCAAATTATCAGACCGCTGCTCTTATCTTAATTAATGTTGTTAAGCTATAATTGATGCATCCTTCATGCTGATATAATTGATGCATCCTTCTCACATCCCTGTTTGCCTTAGTTCAGTTGATGATTTAAATATCTATTCTGTCTTTCTCAGATTAATTAAACTTATCATTGATTCTCTTCCTCTAATGTAAATCTGCTCTTCAGAATAGGAATAATATGCCGTGGATGGATGCCTGAATGATCCAAAGGTTGCAACCTTCCTAAACAGGTCAGCTAGCCAGTAGGTTTAATCATATAATTTTTATTATTTCCAAACCCTTGCCCAAAGTTGGCGCTCCATAATGGGGGTTGCCACTAGCAAAATACATAAACTCAGTCAGCCCTTAATAGTCACAAGCAATTTATATATTATATATTTTTTTTTAGCAATTCACTGTAATTAATGTAGGTCGGCCTTAACTTCTTTCTGCCCTAGTTGGCCCTTTACCTTGCCTTGCATCCCCCAAGTCTAGGTATTTAATCATGTTGTGATTGGTTTGTTGATTGCTGTGTCTAGGGTTTCAGACAGGGGCAAGACACATGCCTTGTAGTCATGCCATTTTACTTTTTTAAATATATAGCTAAGAACTGGGACAATGCCATTTATAGAAATGTGATAATCTCGCTTGCTCTCATCCTTAAACAACCAACATTCACTGATAAACTCTATACAGTGACTTAATCAACTAAATTATGTCATCATAAGAACTAATGATTAGATAAAATATTCTGACAAAAGAAATTATTGGTTTTTAAATTATCAATTCTCTTCATATTTTTTGCAATTCATTCTTTCCAGTTAGCTGTTTTCTTTTATAACTCATTGCCCTTCCATGACATTAGCTAAATGGTATGCCTATGAATAAATATATTTAACAAGCCCACTCCAGATGTTGGAGGAATGCATATGTTTAATCAGTCTTCACCTTATCAAGGCTTCTAAATAGCATACGTACAATGAGCAAGCATCCAATTCATCAGTGCTTGCAGATAATATCATTCATAAGTGAAGTAACATTAAATTCCTGTTTTTAAATTGATTGAATTTTTGTTCCCTGAAGTAATAACTGTAATATACAATGCGTTTCTCCTTACCAAAATATAAGCAACTTCCAATAATTAGCCCCAATACTACCATGTCCTATGACAAGATGACAGATACTCACATCCAGAGATCCTGTGCCAATGAACGTATAAAGCCTGGTTGGAGTAGAAGCCATTACATAATAGCGAGTTGTAGCACCTGTAGCATTTGTTTCCATCTGCAAGAAGATAAAATAAGAAAAGTGTGCTTAAGTTAAAATTTATGAGGATACATATTTTGATTTCAAATATGCCCACTGAACACACCCATGGGCAGTATCCTTACATAAACATCAAACACTTTGAATTAGCAAAATGCAGTCGCACTAAATACCTGCAAACTCACAAACGGCTCTTTCAACTCAATCAATTCAAATAGCAGCTTGAGGTGTTTCTCCTTCTTGTCCTTTTCTTCAACTACAACCTCATAGAGTTGACCTCCCATTGTCCCAATAATAATATCTCGTGTTGATGCTATTCAATCACAAAAATAGCAAATAAACATTAGTCAATGTTGTTAACATTAGAAGGATATGTGCCCAGATATTGCACAGGAAATAAGCTAGCCTGCACAAGGGAATACAGAGAATGGAAGTCTTTCATATAAGCAACACCACAACCAATAAGCAAATACTAAATTTCAAATAAAATTTGTTCATCTAATTTTACAAGAACCTTCTGAAATCTGCTGCCTATTCCAAGCTACAGCATTTATAACAAGACCCTTCAATTTGCTCAGAATACGGGGCTTTCTCCATTTAGCATATGTGTAATATGTTTCAGCTCCTCCGCTACTAAGCACAATAGCCAAACAATGCTTCCCACCAGGATCCACAAAGACTCTATGTACAGTTTGATCCCCAGTTCGGCTAATGGAGAGATCAAGCTCTGCATCATCAAATCAAAAAGTTAGTAAATGTCACCCACAAGTTGTAAAAACATCAAACCCTACATATTTGCAAGGTCAAACTAAAAGAAATCTTTAAACAATTAATTTGGAAAAAAAAGAGAGAGAGGGAGACAATGTAATTGGTGTCCATTCAATAAAGTATAGAATAAATAAAGACTTTTCTGTTGCTAAAATCTTCAGAGAAAAAATTTCATAGCTGACATATGATATAAAATAGAATAGCTAGACACATCCAGGGGTATCAGCAGAATGGACGAAGAGATGTTTACTCAAGGGTGTAAGTGGATTAGCAAGGCCCAAATTACTCCAGGGCTTGATCAAGAACTGCATTTTTTTGAAGAATTTGAAGCTAAAGGAGTTAAAATTATGAAAAATGGCATATACCATGAAAATCCCTGTGGCCTTGAATGCCTTACTTTGGGCTAGGCTACTCCTCAACCTCACCAGAGGCTACTGCCAATAAACCCTGGCTCTAGTTTTAAAAACAAATGATAAAATGGTTGTGAGTTTGTCCAATTAAATACCAAGTACTTGAATTCCACTTTTAGTTGCGGTTTGCTAAGTCAATCTCAATTCTAAGTAATGCTCCTATGATATAAACCATTTTGATCTATCTTTCAAAATTTATGATTTGACTGTTGACATTTGACATTGAATTATCAATTCTTAGTTGTGTTCTAAATTCTATATTAAATTTATAAATTATTTTGCAAACCATGGTGTTAACCAAACAGGTGTCGGGCTGAGTACCCAAGGAGTTCACTAAGGGCACGTCCAAAGCATACCAAAGGCAGCAATGCCCTAGGTGAACCTGCACATACCCAAGAAAATCCACAAGATAGGCAGCCCATTTCAACTTATAAAATATTTTTGTATAACAATTTTAAAATGAAAAAAAAAACACAAACACAAACACAAAAACACATTTCCAACTTACCTATCACTCCAAACTCCCAACACTTTTTGTTTTTTATTGCTCAAGGCTACTGCTATTTTTGAGTGTTGAAGAATTGGAAAGACTCCTTTAATAAGTGCTTATAAGATATTTTAGCTTACTCGAGGAAATTCATCATTCCAAGTAAGCTTTTTTTTAGTTTTTTGTAGCTTTTATTTACAAGCCTCCAAGCCTTTTTCAAGGTTTCCAGATTGTTATTCAATTAAATGTTCTTGCAATGTTTACAGAAGAGAGTTACGTTTTGTTTTTCAATTTTCCTAATATTAATTTGCATTATAACATGTGGGTATAGGTATGCAAATTTTACAATGGCTGCTAGTTCTAGTTCAGTGGGCCTAAGAAGGAAAGAACTTTCAAATTTGACCAAGGATCACCTCTTTGGCAATATGTCACAATAATTGAACAAATTCTTTCAAACAGGGATTGTCTTTAGTGTTATGGTAAGTTAATAAATAATAATGAGTATAAAAGCTTGTACAGTCAAGTCACTTGTGTACGATGACTGGCCAAGAAATTTAAATTTATTCAAAATTGAATAGACAGGTATTGCCAAAAAAGCAAAGTTTCTTTATATCATAGAGCAAGAAGCAGAATAAATTGCAAACAAGAGAACAACATCACATAACCATCCTTTAGCCAAGAAAGAATCACAAAACCACCTTCAAGACCATCTTCCACTTCTCCAATAATGGTTGCCCACATCCATTGATTGTGACACTATCTTCCCAAGAAGACAGAACCCCTTCTTTCTTGCAAAAAAGACCCATTAGCTAGGGTATTTCAAAAAGAGATGAGAGATATAGCAAATGAACACATTGTTTGTTGCATTTACACCCATGGGCTTCCTTGCAACTTAGTGAGTTTGCCATATTAGGGTGAAGTGGCAATATGTCAAACACATGTTACATATGTCATAAGTATGAAAAAGTGTGCACCATTTTGTTCGCAAGTGGAAAAGATTTTGTAGAAACATCTTTGCAACCAATCAACGATTCATGGGTTGAAACAGGAATTTCCATCATTTGATGGATGGGAAGATTGCAAAGATAAACCTTTACTTAATGTTATTACAGTGTGCTTTACATAATCATTGTTTTTAAAGGCAATTAATTGTGAGGAGCAAATAAAGAATACATACTTCACTACCAAAATCCTCATAGAGGTGATAGAGATTTTGAGAACTGGAAACATAGTCCAAGACATAACAAGCAATGCTAAAAATTGCAAGGCAACAAGGTTATTGGTCGAGGTGACATACAAGAACATTTTTTGAACACCATGTGCCTTCCACTCATCCAACTTGGTGATTCAAAAGACAACACACAGATCAAGTGGATTGAAGAGATCAATGCCAAGGTTGAAAAGTTTTGAATGTTTGTGAGGCACAAGTCATTTTCAAGTCCTTGAAGTTGGAATTGTTGAAGCTAACAATATTTAAAATAAAATTGATTTTTTGATTTGTTTTAAACTTTCAAGTTTGCTATAAATTTTAATTATATTGTCTATTTTTTTTTCTTTTTGAATTATTTTAACTTTTTTTATACCATATTAGGTTGTTAAGACTCAACTTGCATCACCCACAATCATTGAAAAATACCCAGTTGTATTTTTCTTGTATTTCTTAAACCATCAATTCCTTAGATTCAGATAAGATAGAATTCTCAGACATTCAACAATAAAATTCTAATTTTCCAATGAAATGATTCAAATACATATAAACTCTAATCAACAATGAGAATACCCAGATTTCAGAGGCAAATACTAATGTAGACTAAAAGATATTCAGATTTCTCATTAACATTCTACAGCTGATTTACACACAGATATTTCCAGAGATCCAAACTTCTGGTAGCCATTCACAGACTTACATTTGATCTTAATAGGGGCTATGGTTATGGATGAGACAGCAGAGCGAACCTTTGGCGTTGGCAGTAGCCAAGGTCTATTATCACCTGCTGGTTTTCCCACCTGTAGCTTTTAACTTTCCAAGGAGGTAAGTTTTGGACTGGTATCGAATGCTTCTATCTGCTATCACTACTTCGCACCGTTTCTGCTATTGTTCCAATATCGATCCTTCTACAAGTATAGTAAGCGATGTTCATAGGGAATTCTGGTTGTTCTGGAGATAGTTGGTCAATATCGATCTCGAACTTAACTCAACCGGAAGGCAATAATGAGTTAACGACAACCGGTCCATACGAAGGTTGCATGGGAATGTCAAGATTCAGATGCTGGGCTAAACTGATGGAGATGCTGGGCTCACTCTAAGATGGGAAAGGGCTAACTTTGCCCTGTCGGAGACATGGGAAAAGGTAGACTAGTTTGTCCTTGAGCAAACCAAGCTGTTCTGAGTCTCCAACGGTGTTGTCTCTCCTTGCAATGTAGATACTCCTGCAAATTCGAACCAGAAATCAGATTTCATTGTTGAGTGTGCTTGGCAATAGAAAGACAAGGTAGGGAGAGTTGTCCCACCTTGCTAAATCCCTGAGGGTAACATCCCAAGTCTCTGCTCATGCACTATGGCTTCACAATCAATTTCCAAGCATGCTCATAACCAAGCTAAGGGCTCCATAAATAGGAGGCTCGTGCTGTTTTACCACACCGCCCAAGGGTCGGCTAAGCAAGTTGGCCCAACCAAAAATTAAACAAAAATTATTTAATTAAACGACAAAAGACTATAAAATGATATAGGAATTTTTGGCAATAATTTCATTTATTCCCAAAAAACCAATTTATTAGAGAAAATAACAAAAGCACACATGAGGGGTGTTATAGAACACCGCTAGGGCTCGAGGCCCTCTTCAAATAGGGCACATAACAATCATCTTGAAACAGCTTGTGAAAGTGCAAAAGGCATTAAGCACAATGGTCATCAACAATCTTCGAAGTGTGTGGAGACAATCAAATTTAGAGGGCCCAAAAGGTCAAAGTATTGGTCCTAGATAATGTATGATGGGATCATGTGGATTATCTTTTGAGTCTCACTAAGCCCATAATAAGTATGATGGATCGATTGTGTGTGGGTGTGATATATGATGGCATGAACTTGATGATAGGAAAAATAAAGGTCATAATAATAGCTAAGGAGAATGACCCCATAAAGGCAGTTTTCAAATAGGCACAAAGAATTATTGTTGATCATTGGAACAATACGACCACTCCCTTGTGTCCCCTAGCATTTTCTTTTTCATCCAAATTTCACAACACAAACATATGTTACTTGCCCAAGAGGGCGGCACAAGATGTTAAATTTAGTGAGTACAAGGCTGCAAGCACTAGACTCATCCCAAATCCAGATTTAGAGCACATTGTCATGGCTGAATTTGGCAATTTTATAGCTTCAAGGAATCACATTCCTAACGCCTATCAAGACAAGGAGAAGCAAGGGACTTAGTGTAGGAACCCACACCTGGTGGACTCTAACCAACCACAATTTTCTGCCTTTGTTTGATTTTTCAATGTTTTCAGTGTTTGGGTTTTGCTTGAGTTTTCAATGATGTTTCACCAAGGAATAAAGAAAGTGCAAATAACATATGCTGCAAACTAGAGTATGGAAATGAGAGCTACAGCCATAAGCATTTTATCGAACATTTGCCATGCAATTCCTATTATGAAATGTTGACTTTCAGCTAGGGACATTAAGACAAACAGTTATCTTGCAAACTGAAATAAATACTACAAATATATCATATGCAACTCCTTTTTATTGATGTCCCAATTACCACAGATATGAAAGGGCCAAGACTCTTGGCTGACAGCTGAATATGATATGAAACAAAATACCCAGGTCTGAGTACAATGGCAGCATACAACCAACTTCGAATGTCTATTAAATACTGAAATTAAATGCAAGAGAACCTGATCCAATGAAGCGCCTATGTTGTGGGTAATGTAGCAACTCAAATACCGTGTAAATTGTGAAGCAACATGTGTGGCTGCTGCTGCTATACGGCCTCCAACAATTATAAATTCTGCCCCAATTTCAATGTCATGACAGCAGCAACTAATCTGGAAATGAGCAGCAATTAAAACCCTTGAAGAACCCTTGAGTAGACTCAACTAAGATGCAATATACTGTAGCGATTTTACTATTCACGTATCACTGTAGCGTCTCACTATTCACGAGTACTGTAGCGCGGCACTATTCACGCGCACTGTTCATGCGCACTGTTCACGCGCACTGTTCATGCGCACTGTAGCAGCAAGAACAAACTTGCAATCTGCTCTTAAAACCTTGAATAATTTGTTGATAATCTCTCCCAACAAGAATGATATAACTCCATGTGCCAAAGAAGGATGATTCACAACCAACTATAAATGTTCTTCAACAATAAACTTCAAACCCTTGTAGAAAACTTCACCAATTTGCACAAATGAAAGAACTGAAATATTCTTTCCCACAACTGCAATAATTCAGATGTTATTTCACACCTTCAAAATTGCTATCAATAGGAAGTTTTCGTTTCCTATGATCAAAGAAGAAAATTGCGAAAGCCCTAGGCTCCACAATAAAAATCAATCAAAATACTATTCATCAACTGGATGCCGAGAATGAACTCTTGCCTTTCCTTTTATTCTTTCCTTAAGAGAGCTCAAACACCTTCCTGGCCAATGTGGGATAAAAGATTTATTTCCACATTAAATTATTCACTTAACGCACTTTATTATATTAAAGTGACTTTATTATTATAATGTTACTTTAGAACTTTATAATAATATTAAAATATTAAATAAATCACTTAAGTCACTTAAACTTTAATATCTTTTGATGTACTTGTTTGATTGCTAAGCCGTCTGAGCCAGGAGTCGACTCTCCCTGTTCTCCATGTGATTGGATGCCTATCTAAAAATAGAAACCCTGAATAGTGACTTACTATAAATAGTAAGTATGTGGAACTGAGTCTAGAAATAGCTGCAAAGGCCCAATCAAGGTCGACACTGCCAATAAGCTCTGCTCAGGTGTCTTTCTATTAATAGGAACCCTGACTCTCCCAAAATAGTAACTTACTATAAATAGTAAGTGTGCCAATCTGAGTCAAAAAACCTGTGCAAAGGCCAAAACCTGAATCCAGCTAAAGAGTAATGTCTCTAATCACCAAGTAACTGCCACACGAGGCCCTCTATCAATAATTATTAGCCTACGAGGGTCAAATGATAGGCTAATTCTTACAAACTCTGATGCTCGCAAAATGGGGACATTACACTTAGACATAGTCGCATTTCCATGGCCAAGGAATCATCTACCTACAGCCAATTACAATCAAAATTCTATCACAAGAATGCAATCTTAATTAAAAAATACTCTCCTACTTTTCATTGCAACTATATATTAATTTAATTTTATAATTCCAATGTTGTATCGATTTTGTCACCAATCTCAACAAGTGGTGTGTTCTTCTTTAGTTAAGCAAAGTAGGAGTGCACACCCTGTAATCCACTCAGTTAAACACAACTAGTTAGCTGCAAAAAAATCAGAGAAGTTAGTCTATATGCAGTCCAACTGCACCTCCTAACATAAGCAAATTGAGTACACGAAAGGGCTAATGACAAATTGGAATGTCACTCCTAAGTATGTCAACTCTGATGCAAGAGGCTCCTACAAGTGATGCAGCTAGTGGGAATGGTGCTACAGCTGCTTGTTCAAACCAGAGAAATGAGACTCGCACGAACTTGGCAAGTCACGAGTTGAATCAAGCCTAGCGAACCCCATGGACTCAAACTTGGACTCAATCAAGTCTGGGTGAGACTCGCCAAGTCTAGGCTAGTCCCGACACTTTGACTTCGCCGATGTCATACAAGTAAAAACTCAAAAAAAACATAAAATTAAAGTTTTACCCTAAAAACATTGTCATTTCATTTTGCTGGCAAAATAGAAGGAGAAAAGAGAGCCATGAGAAAAAGTTAGAGTGCATTGCAGGGCAACCAGCAAGGAAGTAGAGCAAAAATCCATCCTTGAATTGCATTTGGGCAGCTTCATACTTACGTTTGGTGCATCAAGAGTTGTCTACCAACAAGTACAGGGAGTTTTCATTCAATTTTAAGTTTGATTAAGAGGTGAGCTTGATTTTTTTTGGTGTTTTTGTGTTTTTTAACCAAAAATTGCATTTTTTTTTATACATTTCAATTCTTTTTTCTATTTTATTTTACTAGATCACAGAACCTAGATTTGTTTGATTTATTTTTTGAACAAGCCCTACATTTTTTTTTTAACAAACCCTACATTTTTTTTGTATTAGTTTAATAATTATAGATGACAATTCACAAATGTTCATTTTTTTGTATTTGTCTTATTGCAGCGGCCTTGAGCTTTTCAAATCACTTGTTTCACAATGTCTAGAACCCAATTAGAAAGGACCCAGCTTGGAAACATGCTGAAATGTTTCCTGGGCAAAAAAAGGAGAGATGAAATGTTCATATTGCAGAAAAAATTATCATGGAGGCATTAATAGATTGAAATAACATCCTGCACACATAACCGCCCATGATGTTGTGGGATGCCGAAAGGCAACTCCTAAGTTTGTTTGTGAGGTGCAAGTGCAATTAGAAACATTTGAGATACAAAAAGAAATGAAAAAGAGGAAAAGGGAGGAGATGACATGCATTGGTGGTATTGTAGAGGCTTCTTTTGTGTCTTCATTTCATCCTAGTGCTAGTGCTAGTATCAGTAGTAGAGGTAGTGGGAGTGGTCCTAGAATTCGTAAATCTAGGATGGATTCATTTTTCTTGCCACAAACTACTCCTAGTTCCCAACCGTCACTTGAGAGCATGGGTTGAAACAATGACACTCATGATGTAGCTAGACGTGCAATTGGAAACTTTTAATACTATTGCACCATTCCATTACATGCAAACAGGCAATTCTTTTTTGTTTGATTGTTCAAAATTTATAGCTTGATACTTTTGTCTCATGAATTTTTATATTTAGATGTACGTCGAATTCAAATTTAAAATTAAACTCTCCATTTTTTCTAGACTGCAGGAATTGGAAATAGCACCCCCTATAAATTGCAGTGCTCCTAGTAAACTTTTTAACGCAGCCAGTGACGCTGGCACAACACATCCTCTGGTACCATGCTGGTTGGGAGGAGACTGGACCCCATGCTTTACCACAGGAAGCTCTCACCAATCGAGCTAGGCCCCTAGCCCCTTAACCTCTTCATTTTACAATACTTATTTAGATTATTTGTGACACGCATTAGGTCTCCTTTTTGGCAAAATATGGTTGATGCCATAACTATTTGTAGGTTGGGGTTCAAAGCCCTTGGTGAAGATGATTAAATGGGCCCAACCTTGACCCAAAAGGTGGCTGATGTAAAAGCCACAATAGAGGAACAGCACTTGATATGGAGGAAGAAGGGTTGCACCATCATGACCAATGATTGGACTGCTCAATTTTCTTGTTTGTTCCTTAGGAGATTGTACTTCCCTCAATGCATTGATTGAGTTATTAATATTTTTAATTTATGCTTTATTGAATCATTGATTTTGTTTCTTTTTCAGGTGACACCATGTCCTGAAGCATTCCATCAAATCAATTAATGCTTCAGGACATGCAAAAAATGCCACATACCTTTGTGAGGCTTTAGAGGAAGTCCTAGCTGAGGTGGGAGAGGACAATGTGGTGCAAGTGATAACGGATAATGCAGAAAATTATGTTGTTGTGGGTAGACTATTGATAGAGAGGCACCCAACATTACCTTAGACTCCATGTGCTGCCCATTGCCTTGACCTCATATTGGAGGATCTTGGCAAGCTTCCACGGATCAGAACATGTGTGGCTTCGGCCAAAAATATTTGAAAATTTGTATACAATCACATGGGTCCTTATCCTGATGAGGCAATACACGAGGCAAAAGGAGTTGGCTCATCCCGGCATAACTAAATTTGCTACTAATTTCGTCACATTACAATCCTTGATTCGGTCAAAGGCAGCTTTGAGGTGTATGTTTGTTGGTGAGGAGTGAACTTCCTCATCCTATGCTATGATCACTATAAGGATTGATGTGGCAAATTACATTTTTTATGAGCCAGGCTTTTGAGTACCTGCTGTAGAGATTGTGAAGGTAAAATTTAATTCTACGTAATCTTTTAATTTTTATTCATATTTTTCTTTTATTTGCTTATTTTCGTTCGCACTCACTTATATTAAGTTAATGTTTCACAACAATTACAGTTCACTGAACCCTTGGTAGTTCTCCTACGAGTTTTTGATGGGGACAAGCCCACAATGGGCTACATATATGAGGCATGGATATGGCCAAGAAGGCCATTAGATCTGTCTATGAGCGAGTTGATTGTAAGTATCATCCCATTTGGGAGATCATTGATAGGAGATGGCACTTCCAACTTCGTAGGCCCCTCCATTCAGTCACTTATTTCCATAATCCACCATTCCAATACCACCTTGATTTCAAGGCAGATGAGAAGGTTCTAAATGGACTCTACTTAGTGATAGAGTGAATGTCACCTAGAGATACCAGATAGATAGTCCACAAGCTAGAGACCTTTACTCATGCACAAGGAGGGATCTCTTCTCGCCTAATGATAAGTCTCTAGAGTTATCATTTCCTAAAATACAACGAATGAGCTAAGAGATTTAAAATTCAAAATTTCAAAATTTGAAATATGACGATGAATGAATAAAGCAATAACAATTAAATCGCCATACCTCGATAGAGAGCTAACTCTAGAATGCAAAAACAAAATTTGCCTAGGCAAAATTGAGGTATAAAGTAATCTTCAATATGATCTCCTCAAAATTGACTTCACCATCTCTGGATAGAATGTGATCTTCAATTATCGCCTTGGACGTGGTCTCAAATGGATCTTCAAGTTCGCATAAACAAATCTCCAAGTCCTTAGCAAATTCGCCTCAATGTATCCTCAAGTTCGCACCACCTTTGGTCTTCAACGCAATTCGCACCACCTTTTGATTGCTTACGCCACCTTTGGATGAATGAAACTCGCACCTCTTTTTTGATTGCCTACGCGCCACCCTTGGATGAATGAAACTCGCACTATATTCGCCTCTTCTCAATTCGCATGAAGGAAGGTAAAATAATGATGTAGAAAATGATAATTCCACCCCCCCTTATATAGCGCTTGCAATCGATTTATCCCTTAGGCCGACTTGATAAAATATAACAATTTCAAACGATTTTTAAATGATTTGCAATGACATAACAAGGCCGACCTCCTTAAATGAGCGCTCAAATCGATTTTTTATTAATTAAATAATTAATTATTAATGCCTTGCGTTTTTTAATTTGCAAATTTCGATTTTAAATAAAGGCAAAAAATAATTAATAAGAGATAACGCCATATTAAATGCCAATTTAAATAGGATTTTCAATTTTTAAATCGATTTAGCACTTAAGGAAATTTGAATTATTTAATTTGGCGCCAAAAATATGAAAATAAAGGGACGTACCTCATCGCTCTGGTCCCTTGGAGAGGGACAGGAGCGATCCATGATTTTTGGCATGATTCTTGCGTTTTCAACGTTCAACTCCTTCATTTCCACGTCCCAAATCGATCATCTGGTGGTCCTTCGAACTTGAATTTCTTTCTTGTGCGAGCAAGTGCATCTTATGACCATTATCGCCCTGGTCCCTTGGAGAGGGACAGGAGCGATCCCCATGTCTTCATGTTCATCTTGTATCTTTGACCTTCGAAATATCATTGTAAGGCAAATAACACCTATGCTCGTGTCTTTTGCGCTTATTCTATTAGTCTTCATTATGTGTTTGGACGCATCAAAGGGACCATCGCCCTTGTCCCTTGGAGAGGGACAGGAGCGATCCATAATTTCTCCTTGATCTTGGCGACTTTTAAACTTCGATCTCCTTTGCAATGTCCTTCAAACGTTGTCCTTCGCACTTCCTAACCTCGCTTCGCCTTGATCTTCGAAGGAACGTGAGTGTTTTGATAGTATCGCCTTGGTCCTTGTCCAAAGGACAGGAGCGATATGAGCTTTTACCTTGATTAGCAATGTTTGGACGTTTAAAACTCTTGCATGTTATCATCAAATGATGGCTCGAACCCTGTTTATCCTTATGGAGTCTTGACTTTGCACGTACTTGAAGCAAAACGAAGGATCCAAAGCAAATCGCCCTGGTCCCTTGGAGAGGGACAGGAGCGATATGGTCCCTAAGTCAATTTTGGTGATTATTTAACGTTTGAAATCTTCATGCATCACCCTTCTACCTTTCCGTGGACCCACTAAGACCTTGCGAAATCTTGTCCTTACGTAAATCTTGCTCAAAATGATCAATACATCTAACATCGCTCTGGTCCCTTCCTGAGGGACAGGAGCGAAGTTCATCATTATGTGCTTGTTCTTGTTTGTACCAACTTGCAATCATCTTCATTACGTGAAATGATGTCCTTTCGACCTTCTTGGTTGCTCGAAACTTGTTTGCCTTTTGAAATCTACGCCATTATGTAGATATCGCTCTGGTCCCTTCCCAAGGGACAGGAGCGATCTGGGTCTTAGAGTGTAAATCTCTTCATTGTGATGACCTTTAAGTGCTTGTGCTCAATGAAGATGTCTTGAAATGTCCTTGCCACCCTTTGTCTTGACTTAGATCGGTTTTAACTTGAGTGAGGAGCAAAATAATCATTGTATCGCCCTGGTCCCTTGAAGAGGGACAGGAGCGAACTTGCTCTTGTGGCCTTCCTTTCACTTTGTCACCTTCCAAATTTATATTCAACGGACTCGTCCTTCTTCACTCTATTCGCCCATGCCTTGACATTGTTTGTAATTTTGCAAAAAAGGCAATTATATCAAAAATCGCTCTGGTCCCTTCCTGAGGGACAGGAGCGAACTAGGCATTTAACACTGGTATGGACGTCCCAAAAATCTTCAATTTATATTCAACGCATTTATCTCATGTTCTCCTTTGTTTTTGAACGTAAACTTGCCTTGACCGTTGTCTGGATTTTGCAAAATGAAGGAAATCGCTCTGGTCCCTGGGAGAGGGACGAGAGCTACAAGGTACTTCGCCCTGGTCCCTTGGAGAGGGACAGGAGCGATTTAGTCAATATAGGTCATTCTCCTTCGTTTTTGCATCTCAAATTATATTCATTTGGCAAAGCATCTTCCTTTGGACGTCCTCAAATCATTAAGTTTTCGAAATCTTGCACGGACAAGGCGAAATTTGAATTGTAGCTCCGGTCCTTCACTGAGGGACAGGAGCGATTTTCCTCCTGGAGGCATTTCTGTGCTCATAAAAATCTTCAATTTATATTCAATGGAAAGATCTCGTCGTTCTCCATCACTTCAAACGTAAAATTTGTCTGGACTCTGCAAGGACAATGAGATATTTGAAAATGAGCTCCCGTCCTTCACTGAGGGACAGGAGCGATTTTGCTCCTACAGGCCAAAATAACAAGATTTTTCACATTTTAACACTTCACGAGGCGAAAACAAATCAATTCCAATGCCCAGGATCAAAATTCAAAAAAGTCAAAATTTGGTCAAAATATTCAATCAGACAAAAATTCACATTTCATCTTCAACACTTAGACAAATTTAAGCTCTGCATGAACATTCCAATTGAAAATTAGACCATTTTGGCGAAATCATTGCATTCAAAATTTGCATTCTAGAAAAGAAGCTCAAAAGCTCTCAAAAAACAACTGGATTTTGGCTTAAAAAGGCAAAATTTAAAACCCTAAGGCTTGGCCCTAAATCCAGACTACTAACTAACTAACAAAACCCTAAAAACAAAAGCGAAAACAAGCGAAAAAAACAAGCAAAAAGAGGGGGTCCCCATTTGCGATGGGGCGATGTGTGAAATGGTCACAACAGGATCCTATCTTTAGTCTATTGCCATGGTAGAGGAGAAGGATAGAGCAAAAATAGACACAAGCACAGTTGATGTTGGTGTGGGTGGCACAGAGTCACAAGCAAAGATTATGGCTATTGCATTATCCAAGACCTACCTTAAACGGCTTCATAGGAAGGATGTAGGCTCCTTTAAGCCATAGACTTCTAGTTATTGTTTTGATAATTGTTTGGAACATTTGATGTTATGGATTTCATATTCCATGAGTTTTGTATACATTTTACGTTATTTCCTTGAGCTACAATTTGCATTTATACTTATGTGATCGATGTGTACCTGTGTATGTGATCAAATCAGCTTCTATGCGATGTTGTTATTGTGTCTTTGAGGTTTAATTAATAAAGGGTGCATGACACAAGTTTTAAAATCTTTAAAATCTACAAATTTCATGGGTTTTTTAGTTTGCCAAGTCTTCGCTGAGTCCTAAGTCCGAGTCTCATAACTATGGTTTAAACAAACCAAGTGATGACATTGATGCTCTCCATGGAGAGCAAGATGAAGATTATTGGTTGTAAATTTGTATTGATTTGATATTTGACATTGAAATATGAATTATCTTTGTATACAAATACGTATATATCTGTGAACCACGAGGACGCGTCCCCCCCAATTCTTGTTGTTTATGGGACAAGGACGTTTCTAGGACATGGGATGAAGGTGTACATCCCTGCTAAACTGCCACCACTACCGGGATGTCAGGGACAATAGAGACACAAGGGCGTCCCTCAACCGTCCTAGGGATGCCCAATAGTTTCTTGTCCCTGGGTGGCCAAAAAAGTGCAAAATAAAATCATAGAGTAATCATGTACATAGACATAGAGTATGTTAGCAGTAATTATCAATTATATTCTCTGGAAAACTTGCTCTGAAAGGTAACTTCTCTGCTTACATTTGCTCACTCAATTCAAGTAATTGATTGACAGATAGTAGTTCTCTCTTGACATGGTAAAACTAAAAAAATTAGAATTATTTAACTTTGTAGTTTGTCGTTTAACATTCTATCAAGATAATGATAGAGCAACCTAAGAATAAACAAAGCTCCAGATTTGCCCTTTCTCAAACGAAAAAGAGAGTATCTCTTGTGATAAAATATGTTAAAAAAATGTCATCCTTATTTTTTTAACACTGGGCATGGCCTATACCCATATATAATGACTGAAGATGTAAAATTGTAGACAACTAAATAGAAAGACAGTTTCATATCTCTATTAAGAATGTGTGCAAGCTTTTATCTCCTTGCTGCAAATCTTGGTATCTTTAAAAAGGCCGAAAGAAGAACAAGATTAAATCTATTGATCTAAAACTGGTGCCAAATATGATTTCTTATTGATCCAGAAAAGAATTTCTTTAGATGAATTTCCTTTGGAATAAGCCCCCTACAAGACATTTATTTATTTGTAATTTTGCAATCAACCTGAAACAAAAGGTGCATCTACCTCAAATTTTAATCGCACTTCTGTTTTTTCATTTTAAGAGGATTGTCATTGATACATTTGGGAAAATTGTTGGCAGCAAAATCTAATGGACTGAAATGTGAACATGCTCTTTGCATGATGCTTCCCAAGATGTGGTTTGTAATTATAGTTACAGGGTAATAAAACCTATGAAAAAAAATAGACTAGAGGATATTCTTCAAACCCAGAAGGAGATGAGTCACTGAATTCTATTTGAAAGTCATGCTCTCGGTCATGATTGTGTTGTGAACAGGAATGTTAAGGCTTGAGAACAAAAAGGGTCATTATTCAAAAAATCAGTCATAAAAAATAGCATCAAAGAGAAAAATGCAGATGGCTGCTCAAAGTCAAGTACTAGTTTGAAAACATTACCACACCAGCAAAGTCAAGCTCAGCTTGATGTGTGAGGACTACCATTGCTGTTGCCACTAATTCCTTTGAAGTACATATGCCTCGTGTAACATTTTCTCAAGAAGATAACCAAAGCAGTGAGCTAGTTACAATTATCTGTTTTTCCTAAGGAAAACTCTGTGTGGCCTAAGTTAATGTATTCTTGTACAGCTTTAAATTAAGCACATTTGGCAAAATTTTGAAAATTTTATGGTTTTCAAAGGTGAACGCAATTACTTTTCCAAAGCCATATAGTATATATTAAGAAAATAGCACATACCATAATTGTCTCCACCTCCAAAATCATATCGAACCAGCCATCCCTTATTAGTTCCAACAAGTATGGCATTATTTCCTGCTGACATGCATGTTATAACTCCATGACTCTTGGATGCATGTCGTTCAAGTGTGTCTACTGAGAAAATATGGCTCTCCATATTCTTCTGTCCTCCAGAAATACCATAAGCCTGCAATACAAATTCTTTTTTTACAAAATGAAAAAAAAGGGAAAAAGAAAATACAACAAAGAAGTAATAACATGGAAAAAAAAATACTTCTCAGTTTTTCTATTGTAGATTACGACTAATTTATAGCACTACATCAAGATGCAATGCAAACAATTGGTCAAATGTCATGATCCTTTTATTAGGATCATTGTACAGAAATACCCAACTCAAGAGATTACTTTGGGAAATACTGAATATCAGCGTATGTTGGTGCCGAACATGCATGTCTTGTTTTGAGCATTTATGTTGTATTCCTATCATATTACTATTATTGGATATTTGGTTCTTTACTTGGTTGTGACAATAAGAATAGTAGCCTGACATAAGCTGGGAGAGATTGGTGGCATAATCATTGGCATGCCAAGCATCAAAACGGACTGTAGTGTGGTGAATATTGGAGAACCAGAAAGGGAGGGAGGGTCAAGAATAGAGAGGTAGTTCAAAGAATAAAAAGAAAACGTGATAAGCCAGTGGGAGATGATAGGAGTTATGGAAATATCAATTATGGGAGATAAATGGTGTGTTGGCAATAATATAATCCGCCACAATCACTCTCCTGCTATGAGGGAAGCAAGTTATTGAAATCACAGAAAAATGGTATCCCATAAATAATAGAAGACGATGGGATTCACCTGAGGGAAGCAAGTTATTGAAATCAGAGAAAAATGGTATCCCATAAATGATAGAAGACCATGGGACTCACCCAACTAGGCAAGATACCTCTACCAAGCTATAACAAAATTACTCCCATCAGCTAAGATTCTTTACAACCAAAAATCATCGGAATAACCCATTTAGACCAAACTCGTTGTCTATATGATCATGTAGAAGCATCTTGAAGGTCTTCATGTGAGCATTAAAATTTTCCAGAAGAAAGGTATCACACAACGATATATAATGAGAGATCTCCAAATCAAGGTCATGGTATTGATCGCAATCAGTGTACACAATATACAGCTATGAAGTTGGAGATGAGTAGAAAGTTACAATGATGATATCTAGCAGAGAAGATGGTCCCCTCTAACCCAAATCAACATGTATCTATAATGATCATCAAAAGTTAAAAGTGAAACTTTCAATAGGAGGCAATTACAAATATGCCATGGAGAAGACGACAACCATCCGTTAAGAGCTTTTGGGCTTTTTCAGTTTGGGCAATCCTTGCCTCTTGCGACTAAATTAATGCTGGTTTGCCATAATAGTGTCTTTTACGTAATCAGTTCCAAAGGCTCCAATCATTGATGTTGAAACTCAGCTCCTAACACTCTAGATCCACAACCAAACAAGTAAACTTTTGTAAAGATGACTGGATGTCAAGTCCTTCCAACGCAAATGAATTTCTCAATGCAAAGGAGGCAGTCATCCTCAAGCCTAGGAGACGGGGAGTTGTCAAAATGTTGTTAGTATGGACAAAGAAATCCCTTGTTCAAGTAGCTCAAGATATCAAAAACACAAACCAAGGAAAACAAGGACAATTAAAAATTAAAATTAGCTTTAATAGCTAAAAAAATGTGGACTGATATTTGGATTTTATGGTATAAAAGGCCACCATATAGCATCACATTATCTAACACAATTCAAAGTACATAAAAATAATATTTATCACGAAGATTAGGAGAAATGAGAAACTTCACAAGCAACTAAATGAGTGTCCCTGATAAAATTTCAAAATATGTAATGAAAAACACATGATTAAATAATACACTCAATGCAAAAATTATTAATAGACGGTCCAAAAGTAAGTATAATCTATTAACATTGCAATCTCTTATGTGAAATTGGGCAAAAAGGGTACCTCCGCATACTCATTGATGGTATGAGATCCACTTTCTGAAGAAGAATGCAAAGAAGCCCAATCTTCCAACATTTTGAAAACTTACACAAATTATATTTGACTTGGCTTACATATTTATGAACATTTCTAATCAACTAGAAGCGTTCCCTGCAATGAGCAAAGGATAGAAAGTAACTCAGATTCTAAATCAAATGAGCAATCATAAACATCAGTTTACAACATGGTCAAACCCACTTAAGATATTAACAATCATTCCAAATTCCAAAACGATATACATAAATATTATACTTTGCACATTTTAGATCCTTATGAGTCCCAATTAGTTGTTGATAATGATACAAAAAATTATATGCACTATACAAAGGAAAATATTAAAGATAGGATTATAACATTTAAAAATAAATATAAGACATATTTAATTACAAATTTGGTTCTAAAATTTTCAAGAAATACATTTTTTGTCAGTCATGTAAGTAGAAAATATCAAATTTTTAACACTATAATAAATTGCATATTATGTCTTCTCCTTTCAGAAAAAAGCATGTGATATATGCAGTTTTATTTTTTAAACTGGTCAAAAGCACGTAGGTTTTCCTAAATTCATCAATGTTCTTCCTAATATTTTTCAAACCATTTTCATTGAAACAGAATCATACCTTATCATTGTACTTTGGCATAATACATAACTTTGATTTTTTCTCAATTCTTGATGGACTTTGAGGAATTTTTTAGTGGCCAAACTTCTAGATTCTTCCTCTTGAAATTGATCAAATACAGAGTGGCTGTCAGCCCATTTTCCCAAAATTTTCAACCTCTTGCCATTTATTACCTTCATTCACCCTGCCACAATTTGATTATAAAAAATATATATGGGTATACCATGTTTGCTAGACATTTTTGCACCTGAATCACACCAATTTGTGTAGCATACATTTCTTAAGTTGCCGAATTCACCATTATTTTTCTAATAATTATTACCACCTATCTTCCTCTCAAGAGCCCAATTAAAAAAAGAATTGGCAGTCCTTATTCCTTCTCGACTAAGTTCTTCAATTTACATGGAACCTATTTGGATCCCAAATGAAATATCCTCGAGTAAGGATAATAGAGAATAACAATATCTTTCTGCAATTTCATTCCTGACTACATACAGTTCTCTTATGCAACGAATTAAATCTGCTACTATATTAGTTTCAGATGTAGAATCTATTGTTTGATACATTCAACAATGGATATCACAACGGCATTCAATGTATTAAAATGAACAGGAATTTAGCCATAAAAAAAATCGGGTGTCAAATGGCCTTCAACAGTTTGACACAAAGCAACATAACCCAGCAATGCCAAATATGCAGTGTACTGAAAATGGAGAGTGCGGATCTTACAGAACAGTTTGATCCAATATTGAATAGAAAAGGTTTGCGTTTGAAGGCGCAAACTTGTCTCTACATTTGGCAATCCACTTCGATAATAATATATCAGGTCCAATGACTAGCACACAACAACGATATAGACTGGCCTCAATATATTATTCCCACGCTCGGCAAATATAACCACACCCGGACAGGAAACTTCGCACCTTCAATAAGAGTCTATGCCTTGTATTCTGAGCCGCAACAAAGAAGGGTGGACTGCGATGTGGAATGGAGTCAGCAAAACTGTTCACAGAAGAATCAAAGGAATGACCCGGCAGGAACCAACAACTTTTGCATTCTTGCGACGCCTCCAGACACACCCGCGATCACGCCTGGAATTTGATCGTCTAAATGGCCGTTTCAATTTTAGACCGTATTTTACAACCTCACAACTTATTAGACCGTATAGATTAAAATCATACTTATAACCTTTTCAATTATAAGTAAATATAATATAATATTAAAATTTATAATATTTATTTATATCATTTCATAATATTTATTATAAAATATAAATTGATTTAAAATACTTTTAAAAATTGAAGTTTCTAATTTTTAGAATAATGTCTAATGTGAATTTAGAAATCATGATACGGGCTATAGGAAATCCTTGTCGCGATTTTTGTGCTTCTGATGCTATGTTTAGGGTTCATGTGTGGGGTTTGTTTCTATGGAGTGTGACGAGGTGGGGTTAGTGTGTTTGGTTGTGTGCTGAAATAGATTGTTGGGTTGTGGAGTGTCGTTTTGGGGTCGTTTGTGCTCCTCTCACCTTGCGTCTGCTACCCGTTTTGGGCCCCCTTTTGCTAAGCATTGCATGTTGGGATTAAAGTGTCTCAACCTTAGAGTCCAAACATGTTTATTTTATTTATTTTATTGCACCCACTTTGGAAGTTCTAAAATTAGGGAACTAGTGTCATAGGTTGTTGCATTGGATATTTATGGTGGAGTTCACTTTTGACAAGTGGTGTGAGGTAGGTGTTGCATATAGCAAGGTGGACGTTATGGATGAGTTATGTGTTGTTGCATTGGAAGTTGCTATGGGTAACATGTCATGAGTTTATCAAGTTGTTGTTTATGACACCTCATACCTCTTTTGCATTAGAGTTGGTTTTGAAAACCATGGGCGCTTTCCGTTTGTGTTGATCTCTATAAATATATGGCTTCTTAGTGTATTTTGTATGATAGGTTGGATATCTTCTAAGAAGCTTTTATGTGTCAAATATTCTCTAGAATTCTCTACTATTGTATATATTTTGTAAGAGTGTTGGCTCTAGGCATTGTATTGTAACTGTTGATGTTGTTGATAATACAATTCAGTCTGGCTTTTGGAGTGTGGGTTTTACCTGAAAGGGTTTTCCCATGTACATCTGGTGTTGTGGTTTTATTTGTTTAAAGTTGATTTTATGTGTTTATCTAATCTGCATTATTTAATAGTTTGTAAAAAAAATTGTATCAACTCTCCTATTAGATTTAGCATTTGGAAGCCTTATTTCGCACTTTGGCTTCCTTTCAATTGGTATCAAAGCCTAACCAATTTTGTTATTGTTGTTGGGTTGACAGATTTTTTGTGTTGATCTAGTTTCAATGGGAGTTTTGCAGAGGAAGATTTCATAACTTTGTTGCAACTTTGATATGGCAAGCACATCCAGCTGAATAGAGATGGATAAATTTAATGGCAGCAATTTTGAGTTGAGGAAACTCAAAATGGAGGACATACTCCTGGATAGAGATAGGCTTTTGTTTATTAGGAATGTGTGATTAAAATGATGCTTAATTGCCAAGTGCTAATGATTGATTCGGCAGAATAACATTATCTAAGCTAGATGATTACTCGAAAATGAAATTGCTATTTAGACAAACCAACAGAAAAAAAAAATGCATGAAAGTTAGATGAATTGATTGAAGGAGAGGCCTCAATTTATAGAGGATCAGAGTCTCGATGGACAGACGAGATTGGAAAGATTTTCAATTGGGTGGACGGACTAGATTGAACATACGGTAGAGCTACCATTCAAGGAAGGATGAAGGAGACGAGGGAAAAGTCAGAGAAAAAGCAAAAAGCATATTTTCTGAGGATGCATACGTCATTTTCGAATTTAAAATTGAAATATAAAGAGATATTTCCAAAAATCAAGACTTTCAAAAAATCAAAGATAAATCCCAAGATAAAATTGCCATTTTCGAAAACTAGGAGGATATTTTCAATTAAAATTTTGAAAAAGAAAATATTTTCCTCATATGAGAAGATAATTAGGAAAAATAAATAAATAAAGATATTTATTCAATTTCAATGACATAATTAGATGATTGAATAATTTGAATAAATTATTCAACTATAGGTTATGAGAAATGAACATTTAATTAATTAATTAAAATTATTTAATTAAAGGAGATAAATCAAAAATAATTAAATAATGCAAGATTATTTAATTAATATTAAAAGGAGACAGGTTTAATGAAATGAAAAAAGATTAGAAGTAGAAAAATTAGTAACGAGAGACTTAATTAATTAAATAATTAATTAAAATTAAAAGGGTAAGTTAGTCAAACAAACATCCAAAGACCTTAATTAGGTAAAATAAATCAATGTGGATCAAAATAGGTGAAATTGGAAAGAATTGGGAAGGTTCGGATAGAAAACGAGGAAATTTGAGCAAAAATGGGAAAATTAGGTCAAACTAGATAAAATTGAGCAACAATGGGTAAACCGGGTCAAAGCAAATTAACAAAAGGAAAAGGGACACATGTGACATCATGGGGCTATGAGAGAGGTCAAAATGCAACTTCTAAATAGGAATGAGAAGGAAGGGGGAGCCAATAGAACTGAAAGTGGAAAGCAGGAAGAAGCAGAACCCTAAAAGAAGGCAAAAACCCTAAAATCGAGATAGGGATTTTAGTTGAAAACTAACATCACCAGGATGAGAGGGGGACAATATGATGCAAAGGGGTCAAAGGAGAGGATAAAAAGCAACCTCAAGCTCAAAATGGGAATAAAATGGAAAGATCTGGATAGGAAATGGAAAAGGCGAAACATGAGGACCGAATTAGGAGCAAAAAATCCTAATCGAGACGCAATTAGGTAAAACGTCACCTATAAAAGTGACCACAAAAAGATATGACGCAAGAGAGATGAAGTTAAGGGTAAAATGCACCCCTAAACCTGAAATGGGAAGAAAATGGAAAGATCTAGACAGGAAATGGAAAAGGTGAAATAGGGCAAGATCATGTGAATAATGAAGATTATACACACGATTGGGTTAAAAATGGAGAATGCGAATGACACAGATTTTTACTGTCTGCAATTCTTGTTAAGTCTACGACGATAAAGAAGGCCAAGACCCTTTCTAGATTCAAGGTGGACAAGACCAAGAACAATTATGTTCAGATTGTTGTGCCTCCTCTAAACATGAGCATTGATAAGTTTTAGCCCACAGATTATGCCATCAGCATAATTACATTAGAAAAAAAAAATCATGGTGGAACTAAGGAAGATTCTCAAGTAGATTTTGATGCCCTTTTTGTGGGATATGATGAAGATAAGATTAAAAAGGATAAGCTTAAATAACAAGTGGAACAACTCATCATTGTGTTGATTAAGATCACAAAATCTTTTGAAATAATTGAGCCAGTGACTTCATCAGTTGGTGAGCAAGCCATAAAGAAAACCAAGCGAATCACCTCATGGGACATGGAAGTTGATGAATGGTTGGACATAATGCTTACCCAGGGAACACATCTTTTGATCTCTATCATCACATCGATTAATAGCTTAGAAAGTGTGAAGTCTGAAGTGAACAAAATAGTATATCTTTTCTCTAAGGAATTGGAAACACGGGAAAAGGACTTTGATGCTTGGTTGAAGTTAGAATACTTTGAATTGGATGTTCTAGTTGATAATGGAGTGCTTCCCACCCAGGAAATTTACATTGAACAACGAGAGGAGCTAGAACATCGAATGAATACCCTAGAGTGACTCGTCAAAGATATGTGGAAAGTAAAAAAGGAATGTAGATAAAGGAAAAAAAATTGTAGAAAAGATATTAGAGTTTCCATGCAATTTCCTAGATGAAAATCAAAAGACTCTTTATGTGGATGCAATCAATAAGGAGTTCAATTTGCTAGTAAGTGCATAAGTTGATAAGGAGGATTTTTCCATATCCTCGATTGATAAACTACTAGATCTTCAAGTCATTCTGGATAATTTAGGATCTCTCTTAAAGAAACACAAAAAATGCTGCATTGGTATAGGAGATTCTATTACTTAGCTCAAGGTCATCACCAGTCACATCCAAGGTCCCGATGAGTCAGAGATGAAGATTTCTCTAAAAAAAATTGACAAGTTTCTAAAACAAGATCAAAATGAAGTGTCTAATGACACTAAGTCACTTATATGCTTTTCAATTGTCAGTGCATTTTTGTAGTTGCCAATTGATACCTTATGTGTCTTTTTGTATATACATTTTTGCATGTAAGATTGCAAGAATCTGAAGTCAAATAGAACTCTACTTTTGAATTAGTCATAGTTAGTTGAATTGTTTCCTATTTTTTTTCATAGCCCCTCTCCTATATATATGAGGATGCTCATTGTAAATAATCATCTTTTAGAATTACAACAAAACTCTGTCAAATTGTGTAGCATTCTGAGACTTTGAGCTTATTTTGTGAAGTATTTTTCAAGAAAATAAAGGAGCAGTTGTGCATTCAAACTTCGTGTTCAAGCATTATTTCATTTGAGTGTAGTGTTCTTGTGTCAATGCAATTATATGACCTTGGATTTATTTGAAGTATAGTGTTATTTTTGTAAATTTAAAAGGAATTCGAATTCAATACGTGAAAGTCTTTGAGCTACAATATCAAGTTTAGAAGTAAGAAATCAAAGTTAGGAGATAAAGAATTTTGATGTCTTTGAGCTTTAGATGTTCTCTCTCTCTCAAATGTTTTAGGTACTATTATATCTGGAAGTCTCTATGCTTCGATACATAGTTGTCTTTATTGTTAAACCTTGATAAGAAGTTGTGGAAGTCTTTGTGCTACACAAGTTTCTAAATTGCATTAATTGCATTGGTATATTGTTGAGTTGTTCATTCGTCGATTTAACTCTTTGTTGGTTATTATTGCCCATACTAGTGTCTTGAAAGTTCCAAGTATAGAAAAAAATGAAACCCCTTGTTCTGAAAAAAGAGAATAAGGAAACATTCATTCTAAAAGAGAGAATGGAATTATTCTAACACCATTGGATAGAATAGAGTAGTTGATTTTAGAATAGATACTAGTTCCTTAGTGGAAAGGCAATAAGAAGACAACCTCCCCTTTGTGAGGAGAGATTTAATCTCACACATTGCGGTTAAAACTAGGATTTTGTAAACCTTTCCAATTTACAAAATTTTCAACCAACAGTTTTTGGCGACTCTGTCTCGGACATGAGCACACAACCTAGTGCTCAACACTTTGGTTGAAGTATATCTTGTTCCTTATCTATGGTCTCTTCTATTGTTGATTTACATTTTGTGAAGATATTACTTGAAGGCAGAAAGTAGCTACACATGTGGAAGAAGAGATCAAGCTATTATTGATCCTACATTTGAACAGATGTGAAAACATAAATTTAATTTTCTTCCCACTAGACCACAATCCCCTCTCCAGCATACAAGAAGTTTTCCACCTACTACTTTGAGGTCTCCTATACCTAGTGAAGCCTCTAGTATTATTGGGCCTTTGGTTTTACTACAAGTTCGAAGGTTTATTATTCCACCTTTCCAACCAATAATAATGGTTTCTCAAGGTGCTCAAGGTCCTTGGGGCAAATCTTTGGCCTTCTGAATTTAACTCCACCCCTGCATCCACTTTTGCAAGGTTCACTGAAAAAAATTCTAAAGTTTTATGGGGATGGAAAACAAAATCCAGACGAGTACATCACTGCATTTGATATTGCATGTAGTATTCATAGCATAGAACATGAAGATGTTTTAGTGCAACTCTTTGTTGAAAGATGTTACAAGGTGTTGCAATAGGGTGGTTTCATCATTTGGTATCATAGACTATCACTAATTAGGATACACTAAAGACCCAATTTGAAGCAAGGTTCAAGCCAACAGAGGATGCACCCGCTCTTTTGGCTCAACTCACCCAAATAAGAAAGGAGTCGCATGAGCCCATGGGAGATTTCATTATAAAGTTCAACAAGTTGAAGAACTGCATCCCAAATACCACTCAACCCACTCTAGAAAACCTCAAATGCTTCTTTGTTAACTCTTAGTTGTTGGAGGTGAGTTTCTTATTGATAAGAGAACCTACAAGAGATCTAGCACACACAAAGACACTCTAGCAGTTGAAGTGGAGGGTGACCTAATTCTTGCTAAAAAAAGTAGGAAGGATCCTAACAAGTCCAAAAGTTCTACTACATTTGCAAATCCATCTTCATCAAGTACCACAAATCCTATGGTACAAAATTTAGCTAATGAGTTGCTTGCTTTGAAAAAGGAAATCTCTCAAGGCATGTTCTCTGCAACATTTAAGAATATTCTGAGGAGGACATATCCAAATCGTGCTGCAAACTACATTGCAAATAATCAAGCCAAGTTACCTCCTCCATCGAAGAGATTTTCCCTTGAAGCTCCTCCACAAAACTCAACAATGGGGTACTTTGAGACTAACCAAGATGAAATTCCATCTTCTAAGTTTCACATGGAAGATATTGCTACAATTTATCAAGAAGAAGATGATGAAATTGGCAACTCTACTATTTGGTACATGCACTATGAGGATCATGCAGAATTCGAGGAAATCCATGGTAAAGCTTTTATAGTACTTACTTGTTCCCAAAGTCAACTACATCAGCCTAAAGATGATGAAGTGAAAGCAAAGGGTGGTGTTCAATTACCTATTTCCATTGCAAAAAAGAGGGATACTATTGCCAGTCCTCCCAAAGGACACAATGATGAATAAACAAGTACTCGTGATCCTCCTATGGTTTCTTGTAATGTACCAAGACCAAGTGCCTCAAATCCTTAGCCCCAGATTGATAATTTAATACCTTCTACATCTAGTTCTTTTCAAGTTTTTAATATAATTGACCATGCTAAGAAAACTAAATTTTAGATGTTCGAGGTAGAATACCTACAAGCTAACCCCAATCAATTTGACAGGTCAGTTAAATTTATCAAAGATAAGGATAATCATTTTGTCCCATGTTCTTCCCAGAGTATACCTACTGTTCTCGAGCCCAAGAATCTACCAAATAACCTTGTCACCATTCCTTCATCCATTCCAAGAAAAATAGAGCCTTTCTATATTTCTTTGCTAATGAATGGCTTCTAGTTGAGAAAAAGTGCGATAGGTTTTGGAGCCTTAGTTAATGTTATGCCATCTAAGGTGGATAATTCCTTGGGATTAACTTTCAACAAACCTTTTCATGATTGGTATTCCATGAAAAACAAACAAGAGCCTAATTGTGGGGAAAATTAAGGATGCACAATTTGCATTTTCATCTTTTTTGGACAAAAATATCAAGATGCAGTCTTGGTTGTTGATGTTCTCACCTTATATGGAATGTTATTGGGATGTAACTTATATAAAGATATAGGAGGTGAACTTAATATGGACATGTCTCAAGCTAAGATTCCTATAAAGGGAGTTATGGAGAAGCTTCTTTTGAAGAGGGAAACCAAGTATACAGCGGTAAAGTTTGACAACCATTATGCATAGATCCTATTCAAGTCTACTGGAATGAGAAATTACTATCTACATATTGATGAGGTTTCAAAAAAATTCTCAAGATAGTATGAAAGTTTCTAAGGTATCTAAAGGCTTTGAGTCTTCAAGTGTCTTGAAAGTTCCAAGTATTGAAAGAAGTGAAACCCCTTGTTCTAAAAAAAGAGAATAAGGAAATATTCATTCTAAGAGAGAGAATTGAATTATTGTAATGCCCTTGGATACAATATAGTAGTTGATTTTAGAATAGATACTAGTTCCTTAGTGGAAAGAAAATAAAAAGGTAGCCTCCCCTTTGTGAGGAGAGATTTAATCTCACACAATGTGATTGAATCCCACATTTTGTAAACCTTTCTAGTTTACAAAATTTTAAACAAACAAGATTACACTTATCATTTGAATTTGGTTGAAAGGATCCATAAGCCCTTTTCAATGACTATATTTTAGTCCATACCTTGCAATTATGCACCCCAAGAAACCCCATTTCTTTGAGAGAGTCCATGAAGTAATTCAGGTGCGTTGTTTATGATTTCACATTTTGCATGCATGTCTATGAGAGCAGTTCTAGCTATAGTTGTATGCAAGGAAAGAGGGTTAGTCAATCAAGAACACAAACAACCTGCATACCAATGAAACATTACATAAAAGAGATCAAATGAACAAAACAAGTTAGATCAGTATTCTCCTAAAACCGTTCCATTGTTCTCTATCTCCAAGGATTCTTCAAATCAAGATGTCTCTCAGATTATATGAGCACTTGATCTTTAGAATGACTACCTAAAGAATGAGGGATGCAATTGATAAAGATCTAAATGCAAGTGCAACTAAGATCTATGATATGGATATGGAAAAGCTAGGATATGATAAAAGATTATGATATTAAGATGAGATCATGCTAACATGATATACCACACTAACATGATATGCTATACTAACATGATAATTAACCACTAAAATGCTCCTAAATGACTAAACTTGCAAAGAGGAAGCAAAGAAGACTTCTTGATAACTTGCAAACAAGAAAATTAGATAACCTAGATGCAATAACCTGGGGTCCTAATAATGAAGAAATGGGCAATTGGATGGCCAAGATTGAATTGGCTTATGAAGAGATAGGATTGAATGATTTTCAATCCATGTGGGAGTTTAAACCCAATCCGATGTTGACAAGTGTCATTATGAGAAGGCTTGAGAGGAGGTGAAATAAGCATTAAATGCCTGAGAAGAAATGAGGGTCACCCTAGGAGGGTTTGGTTAGGGTTGAGTTAGTGGATAAAGCCTTTATCCAAAGGATAAACTCTTGTGCAAGGGTTAAAGGACAACCACGGTCAAAGCAATGAATGCTTGAAGAGACCCATGAGTTAAAGAATGGTTAATTTAGAGAGAAAGTTTCTAACCCAGGGTTGAGTTCAAGAGTTAACCATAAATGGTTATGTAAGAGCCTTTAATGGTTTAGAAGACTTTAGAGGTTGACTTGTTGAAGATATAAAGCCTTTAATGGTTTATGAAGACTTTGGAGGTTTTGAGAAGTGACCCCTTCTTAAGGATTGTGCAAATTTTTAGGAGGGGATTAGGCTTAATTGGAATGGATTAGAATGTTCTAGAAGAGGTTTAGGTATGCAAGTGGATTTTGTAGGAGAATACAAGTGGGAGGGTTTTGGGGATTTTCAATTAAAATAAAATTATGTATTTCAATTAAATGGAGCAACTTGCATTTGTAGGAAAACACAAGTGGCTTGAGGATTTATAAATAAATATTAATTTATTTATATAAGAAGATGGATTTAATCAAATGTAAATATAATTAAATATGGGAAAAGGGATTTAATCATATAGATAGAATTTATATGATTAACAAATTCATTTGGCTAGGTGAATTAAATCAAATAAATTGAATAATTTATTTAATTAATAGTAGAAAGGATACATTAATTAAATCGTAATTTAATTAATAGTCAAATAAATGATAATTAAATAAATATAAAATTTATTTAATTAAGTGGACAGAAATGGGTGTCTATAATAGTATTTGACAAAAAATCCTCTTCATTATGCTTTGATGGACATCTATAGTTGTGAGAAAGTTCCCATTGTTGCTCACTTTCCAACCTTTTCAAAGTTCTTGAAAAATGGTTGAGTTTCTTGGCATAATTTTAAAAATGTCCAAATAATGAGGTTCAAAAGTTAGGAATTTGGAGCATACAAGAACATTGGTTTGAAAGTTAAAATATTAGAGCATGCAAGCATATAGGATCAAAAATTGGAATGTTTGAGCATCAAAGCAATAAAGAGTTCAAAAGTTAGATTCATGGAGCAACACAACATATAAACAGTTTTAAGGTTCTAAAGTTACACTTCTTGAGCATTGGAGCATATGAAGGTTTGAAAGTTAGAAAGTTCAAGAAATGGAGCATATGAGCATATAAACAACTTGGAGGTTCAAAATGTTAGTGTAGGTTTTTATTTTCTCTTATGTTACGGAATATTTATTTTTCCTACACATTATTAAGCTTGCTTAGTTATATTATAATGGTTAGTATGAGGACATGTGGCACATTTTACAATCACATGTGTCATTATCACCCACATTTGGGTGGTTGAATGTCAAACCCTCTTTTGGATTTATTTACCACCTCCCCATAACCATTTCATGTCTTTACCTGAGTTGGCATAACCATGTATTTGGTATTTACCAAGTAGGCAAAACTCCCTCCTATTTTGGGCTACAAGGAGTTATTATTCCTCTTGGTTTTTGTAATGGTCACCAAAATGTAATGGTGGGTGAAAATGTGTGAATGAGAGATCAAGAGGAAAGCTACCCTTTCCCTCCAAAGAGAGATGAGAGTTTCGCCATGGATTTCCCTTCAAACACTTTTCACGCATTACATTGGAAGAGGGCGGAGGGGAATTCACTAGATTCAACCTCCTAAGAAGAAGATAGAATTCTGAATGAAATGAGAATGATAAGTTAATCCCCTCTTCTAATTGGAATGGAAAGGAAAGGAATTGATTGAATTATGTATAGCGACTAAGTGCAAAAGTGACAAAGAACTGATTATAACTTGAGATCGAAGAGTGGGATGAAGTTGTGCACCTAGATCTAGCAATAATATGCCGAGACAAAGCTGCCCTGCGAATTTGAGGAAAAGTTGCCCAGACTGTGGCAAAAGTGTACACGGTCCTCCAAAAAATCTACGAAACGAAAAGGGTTTTTTTGCCTCTGCAAATGGAGTCCAAATCAAAAAGTACAGTTGCGCACCTGCAGCCTACACATAGAAAAGAGAGGAAAATGGGTTGGGATTGGGGGTTTGTCTTCAGGTCAAACCCCAGTTTTGGAATTAACCAAGTAATGAAAGAAAGTACTTGCAAGTAAATGTAAATGAAAGACTGAAATGTAAATCACCTCAAGGGAAGCTGTGATAGAAATTTTGATAGAATTGCTTGTATGAAGTTGAATGTTGAAATGGATCTCCTCTTCAATGGTTGAATCCTTGACTTGAATGAAACACCTAGCCTTGAAGGGAGACTTAAGATGCTCAATGCTTGAAAGGGATGCTTGAAAGCTTGAATGCTCCTAAATGCTTGATCACAAATTTTCACCTTATTGAACTTCTTCCCCCAAAATGAGAGGGCAAATGCAACTTTATACTTGTCAATGAGAGTTTTTTAAACTGATTTTTGTCACAAGCCGACATCGGCGAAGTTTTCCTGCTCACTGCACAACCTTCTATGCAAACTTAGGAAAGGTCCTGCCCCGAAATAGGGTAGGAACAGGGGTGCCACGCCCCTATCCTACCCTTTTCTCCAGGGAAGATTATAGATAGGGTCATGTGGAGGGAAAGGGAGAAGCTTTTTTTTGGGATTGAGCAGTCTCTGGTTTCCAATCAGGCTAGGGAATTCGATTTCGCATGCGTGAGGACCCTAATGTGCTCGAAAATTGCTAGGGTCACAATTTTATGACACTACAATTTTATATTCTCATATTCCTCTTGGTTTTATATGCTCAAATTTTTCTATATAAACAAGCCCTCACCTCTCCCCATATTGAGAATGAGAACACTATCTTAGATTATGAATCTAGTTCAGTGCTAGGAGAGTGTTAAGTTATTGTTCATCTCTGGGTTCTTCTCTTGTTGCCCTTCAGTCACATTGATCTTGGGTGGCTTCATAGCTAAATATAACATGGTATCAGAGCTAGCTATAAGTTGTGGGTGAGCACTTTATTAAGAATCTAGATTCATTTCATTCTTGAAAGCATAGTATGATTATGTTGCATCCGACGATGTCTTGAAGAGTCAGAATAACTTCAAGGAATTATAGATTTTAGAAGATTCCTATATCTTGTCTTTAAATGCAGGTATTTTGGGAGCTTTCTGGACCAAATTTGAGCTTATGATTGAGTCCATAGCAACTGAGAAAGTCAAAATTGACCTTTGTATCGTCCAGATTGAACATCGGATGCAAATTTGGTGAAGGTTCAAAGCAAAGCTTTCATAATCATATCTAGAGGGTATATTTCGATGCATCTTGAAGCCAAACACACAACACCATCGTGTCCAAAAGGGCCAAAAATGCTAAGATTGATTGTCAATTTGTTAATTTTGGTGGCAGTCAAATTTGAGGTAAAAAAAATTAGCAGATGAGCCCCATGGCCCACCTACATAGTAAAATGGTATGGATTTGTTTTTTTTGTTTTTTTAAATCTATTTTTTCCTACAAATTAAAAAATATATAATATTATTATCAAAATATTAATTAAAAAATCTAGGTTTTTATACTGAAAAATATTTTTATTTTGTTATTTCGAAAAAATCAAAATAAAAAATAAAAAATAAAAAAAATTTGAAAAGGGTAGTGACAAGGTACCCTACCCCCTGTCAGCCCTGTACCAAGTGAGTATGTCGGTACCAGCGCTACAGCCCCTCGACTCTCACTCCCCTTCTACTACACTACTTGTGTGGAGGGGTGTAAAACCCTTGCAGACTCTGGTGTGGCCTTCAGCCCCCACACCTCCTCTATTCACCCTCGCCTTGTGCTTACTCTCACGCCTTACAGGCCCCTATGTCTTGACAAAGCATCAACCCTTATTTAATAGCCTATGTGGCATTAAAATTCGTAGCAACCCATGTTCAATCATACCTTTGCATTGAAGCCTGTCTCATTTGAGCTCGCTACATTGCGTTGCTTTTAAAAGCTTGTGCTTTGAGACCATGAACGGGTTACAAACCCTTGCATAAGGGATTAGGCGTGGCTTTGGCCATCGACCCCTAAATTTTTTGCTCATTGCACTACATCCCTCTGCATGGTCTTACACCATCCTTGACCTTACTGCATGAGTTTGGACCTTCCACTAATTTTGGTGCCAAACTCGAGTTGGCAAAAAAATTGTTGTTCAAATTTGGTGATTTATTTGGTCGTGTGCCAGATTTAGCTAGTTGTTTTTAAAAGTAGTGGAGCTCTTTAGAATACTTTCAAGTTTAGTGGTGAATTTGGGGAGTACTCTAAATTTGGTAAAGGTTTATTTTTGATTGGTAGTTATACCAAATTGTTTGCTCACTAGATTTAACATAAGTCAACTAAAGTTGGCAAAGCTTTATTTCTTTTAAACTGAGGACCCCTCTTGATTGAAGTTTTCATTTTTGCACTTGAACTTCAAAGTGCAATATTTTAGGCATACGAAGGTGTTTTCAAGCATGTTTTTTTTTATTTGGGGTGAAATTTTGTGCTCTTCGCAGTGGAGTCATTATTTTTTGCTCAAGCGATCCCAAATTTCTAGAAATTCAGTTTTCTTATCAGATTTGAAGGACAATCCTTAGTTTTTCAACTTCAAATGTATGTAACTTTCACATACGAGCTCGAATCGAGGTATTGTTTTCTTTTTTGCTGATATTTTTCGAGCACTACACATTGGTACTAATTTGAGGTTCTCATATTAATATATTTTTTTACTTTCAGTATTTGAGTCCACTATTGGATATTGTAAAACTCTGGAAAACAAACTCCATCATTGTAAATGTACTGATTTATAAAGTGCCACAATCATTCTTTGTTGGTGGGATTCTTGTTTGAGTGAAAAAGGCAGGTTCGCTCTTGTTGTGTGTGTTTTCTGATCTGCTTACTTGTGCTCTTCTTTTCCTACACCAATGGATCATTCTAAGGTTACGTTGGTAACACCTTATAATTATGCATCTTGACATCAACATGCTTGGAATGTACTAATGCAACTTGGATATACTCATTATGTTGAACAAAAGGTAGCTAAACCTACAAAAGATAAGGAAAAAATAAAATGGATGCTTGAACAAACTAAAGTTCTTGGATGTCTTCATAGTTTTGTTTCCCTTGATATTTTGTTTCAGATTGAAGCATGAAAAACTTCACATGAAGCTTGGGAAAAGTTAAAAACTTTATATAGTACAACAAACTAAGTAAGAGTCTATCATATTGACAATGATTTGATGAGCCTTGATCCAAAGAACTTTGACAACATCTAGGATTTCATAACTAAGGTTAATGAGCTAAGAGCACAATTTAAAGAATGTGGTATAGTTAGAAGGGACATTCAATTCATGTATAATATACTAAATGAATTGGGTACTGAATATGCATCCTTTGTTTCTAGCTTTCTTAGCTAATTATGGGAAAGACTTATGTTAAGCCTTCATTTGCATATTTTTATGATATGTTGATACATGAACAACAAAATATTCTTTCCATGGGTGTCATTAAGCCACCAAAGAATCAAGCATTGTTGGTTGGTCCACCTAAGGGATAGAAAGAGTTCGGACAATCTTACAAGAAACAAAAGAACTTGAAGAAAAAGCCACATATAGATCGACCACAAAATAAATAATCTTCAAAAGATGATTAATCTAACAAGGATGAGTCTACTTGCTCATATTGCAAGAGGATTGGACATGAAGAACATTATTGTTATTAGAAGGATGTTGATGAGTTGAAACATATTCCTAAGAAGAATAACATTGATCTACCTTCTAGAATGTTTGAGTCGAATTCTTCTTCCAATTCAAAATAGTCAGGATCTACTAAGGTAAAAGGTCATGCAGGACTTGCTTCCAAAGCAACTAAAGGTAAAGGTAAATCTCTTTGTGCTACTACAAGTTGTGGATCATCGAGATGGCTCCTAGATTCTGGAGCTTCTCATCATATGGCTTCTACACAATCTAAGTTCTCCTCTTTTGAGCCTTGTTTTAGGCCACCTATTCTGATGGGAAACAACACATACATGAGTATAATTGGGAAATGTTCTATTGACAATGGGGATGGCACTTTCAATGATTTTTTGTGTGTACCCAATTTGTTAAACAATCTTCTTTCCATCTATCAAATTAAGCATGGTGAAACAGGGAAGACTATGAAGTTCACACCTAATTCAATCATCATTCGAGACTTGGAAAACAGGGAGATAGTTGCTACTAGGATGGTTGATCATGCATCTTGGTTATATACCTTTTCAAACTTTGCACCTGATGATGGTTCTGATCCTTTCACTATTGATCACACTCCTAGTGTGAACATTGATTTTGAGGAGAACTTTGGTTACTTAAATCTATGTATTCTCACATCAGATTTAGTTCTTAAACCTCATATTCCTTATCCTCCATCTATTTTTTCTTCTTAGGATACTTGTCTTGTTACATATGATTCAGTGCAGCAAGATAGACATCATCTTCCAGATCCAGTTCCATGGGATGACTACTTGGCAGACATTCTAGTTTTGTTTGTGGAGTCTCATATTTAAGACTTGGGAGACATTATTTAGGATACTCATCTTCTCTTTGATGAAGTTGATTCTTCTTCAATTGTTTTGGAGGAACCTATGGATCCTTTTGTTCATTCTCAACATGATCATTCATCATAGTTTGACATGAGTGTGGATAATTTTGAGCAACATTTGGAGGTGGCATCTTTATTTCCAAAGGAGATTTAGGAGTCTTTGGATCTTGTTCGACATACAACTCTGCTACTTTCTGGATTGTCGTCTTCATCAGTATGGCCTAGAATACCTGATTTGATTGTGACAGCTTCCAGCATCGTCATGGAGACACATGAGCAGTATTCAGAGACTTCGTACATTTTGTGCTTTGTTCCTGCATATTCATTTCAGGAATGGGAAGACAATCTACATACACCTTTGGTTTTGTTTCTTCCTAAGGGGAGGAATGTTGTTCGATGATCGTGGTCCATCTTTTACGTCATGTTTCGAGAATCAACCATTGGTACAGTTGGTTACTTCAAAGAAGGCTACATAGTCTTTCTTATCCTTTCTATTATGGAGGGGATTTCTTCCTTGCATGGGATTCTTTCTTGTGTTGGAAAACTTGTTTTATTTTCTCTCTTTTGGAGAGGAGTTTTGTCCCACTAGTTTTTCTCCTTTACTCCATTTGTGAGAGATTATTTTCTACATGGGTACCTAACATGGCCTTGTAGCCAAGACCCATCCTTATGTATTTTCACCCACCTTGATAAACTTATAAAGCACTAAGAGGGGGGGGTGAATTAGTGCAAGCAAAAATAGTAACACTTTAATTACAGACCAGTAAAATCATTTAACCAATTTACTAATGACGTTGCATATAATCCAAAGTGTTATAAAAGCATTCACCACAAGCAAAACATTCACCATAACACAAATATTTATACGTGGAAAACCCAACTGGGAAAAACCACGGTGAGATGGAGCTCACAAGTTAACTATCTGCAGAAATAGATAATTGACTGGTTAAGGTATACAAATGCTCTATTAGGAGCAGATCCTGTTAGAGATCTCAAGCCCTATTAGGAACTATACCTAGTTAAAGGTAACCTCAATGGAGGATCTATATCCAAGTTAATGAATCACCTTGTTAGAGGATTTATACAATGAAGCTTGTTAGAGCTTACCCGGTTAGGGGATTTTACTAATGTAGTTGTTAGAGAACAACAGTGGGAATGATCTAAGAATAGCACCTTCTGCTGGTTTAGATCCTTTTTTGCACATACATTACTGTATCACCGACATACTCTGCAATTCCTTCAACAAATCACATAAACTCCAACTCATAACATAACTTTTATCTTCTATATCAAATCTCGCATCACAATGTTTTTTTATAGATATTAGATTTCATGTCAGGTCCTAAACCTTGACATAATTTCCTAGGTCAAATGAATCTGGACAATCTTCCTTAACACAACACAAATTACCACCATAGTGTCGATTGATGGTAATACATCACAATCAGTGATAACTCATCGCACAAATTGGGAAACAGGTTAGAACGCCAATATCAGTTAAGTGTTGACCGCTTCAAACTCACAAACTGATTCACTTGAATTCATACTAGGTGATTATCTCCATGCTCCTTCTAGACTTTATCTGCTACATCTAAAAACTGGTAACTAGGAACTGATCAAAACTGATTGACTTAACTACATATATCGGTTATCTACATATACCGGTTTAGACATCTTCACACCGGTTAGACTTCTTCATACATGTGATACTGGTTAACAATGCAATGATAAAGTACCGGTTTACCTTAACTGGTATACTAAGATAACTATGGCAATTAGAACATATGTGTGCCATCAATGACAACACATAAAGTCATCAAATACAAAAATCATCATCAAGCCAACACACCTAAGCTACGTTTAAAGGGGGTGTTAATGTAGATTTTTATTTTCTCTTATGTTAGGGAATATTTATTTTTCCTACACATTATTAAGCTTCCTTAGGTTATATTGGAATGGTTAGTATGAGGACATGTGGAATAATCCTCCAATCGCATGTGTCATTCTCACCCACATTTGGGTGGCTGAATGGCACACCCTTATTTGGATTTATTTGCCACCTCCCCATAACCATTGCATGCCTTTACCTGAGTTGGCATAACCATGTATTTGGCATTTAAAAAGTAGGTAAAACTTCCTCCTATTTTAGGCTATAGGGATTTATTATTCCTCTTGGTTTTTTATGCTCATATTTTTCTATATAGCAAGCCCTCACCTCTCCCTATATTGAGAATGAGAACACTAGCTTAGATTATGAGTCTAGTTCAGTGGTAGGAGAGTGTTGATTTTTTGTTTATCTTTGGGTTATTCTCTTTCTTTCCTTCAGTCACATTGATCTTGGGTGGCTTCATAGCTAAATTTAACACAAAAGTTAAAAATTTTGAGCATTGGAGCATACGTTTGAAATTTAGAATTTGGAGCATGCAAGCATATTGGGGTTCAAAAGTGAAAATTTTGGAGCATTTTAACCAAATTTTTCCTCTAAATTATCAAAAAAAAGGTTAAATTGGTAACAAAGTATTTACAGATATTAAAATTATCTCGAAAATAATTTAATATTTTTAATAATAATCTTAATGCTCAATATATGAAAACAGGCACAACTTTTGACCCATAAGGTATTTCACTCTAAAATTTTAACTAGGCGTCAAGGAGGGTGAGGTGACCACAAATTAGAAAAATTTCTCATAACAATATTCTAAGTACAAAATTTTAACAATCTATGAATGGAGGCTAACAAAAATTAAAACATTAAAATTTTGAAAATGTTGAAGTGGGTTACCACAAAAATTGGTCACATTGTTTGGGGTGGTACTAGGAATATGCTCATAAAATGGTTTCCCTTGGTGCTTTATAATTTTCAAAATTTAATCATTTTCATGTTTTGGCCAATATAAAAGATCAATTTGACGCATACATACAACATCTCATGATTTGACACCTAAGACTAAGTTTGACCTTATGAATGTGGAATAATCAACTAGACTCTAATGGTCATAATGAATTTGATGATTGGTAAAGATGGGACACACATTTAACAACCCATGACAAGGCTAAAAATGAAGGCCTTGGACTAAAACCACACAATTACCTATCTTGAAAACACTTCAAAAATAGGCATTACAAATGTAATGGTGTAATTTGGAATTAGGGTGTCAGTAGTTAAGATAATAAAACCACTAAATAACCAAATTAACCATGTTTATGGTAAAAATGGAAACAACAATATTGAAAGACTAAATGAATTCAACCACAAAACCCTAGCCTAACAACAATAAATATCCACCATAACATATGAAGATTACCTAAGACAATGCAAATAAAATGAAATCACAAAGATTATACCATCACATGTCCAATAGGGTTTGGATCTCCATTCTTCCTATCTCCATTGATCTTGCTTGATATATTTGCTCTCAGATTTTATGTGTGCACAAGAGCTCAACAAAGAACGAAAATGTGGTTGTAAGTAGGCTTGATCGCATATGAAAATTCAAAAGCGTAGTTAGGTCGAATAGCCGATTAGGGTTGATAATAAAGGAAGCATCTCCTTATATAGAAGACACTGTAGAAAATAGAGGGATAAGATTGAGAGGTGTAAAAGATAAATGGCCGGCTAGGATGAGAGGGTAGGTAGAGGAAATAAGAAAATAATGAGAGGGTAGGTAGTGTTTGAATTAAGAGATGAATGACACGTGTCATGAGTAGAAAAGGTTAATGAATTAATTAAATAAATAAATATTCATTTGATTAATAGAGGAAGTGGGATCAATTAAATAAATAAGATATTTATTTAATTTAGGAAAAGGGGAATTTAAATAAATAAATGTATTTATTTAAATGAGAAATAAGGCTAGAAGAGGATAAATGAATTAATTAAATAAATAAAGATTTATTTAATTAATAGAATAATTAGGCTTAAAATAATTAAATAAATAAAGATATTTATTTAATTAGATAGGACAATTTTAGGTGTCTGGGTGAACTCACAATACTGGTTCCCACTTTTTGACCAACTTTGACACTTAGATGAACATTTTGCAAAAAACCTTCACTTTCTGACACCTATAACTTTTAAATCATTAAGAATTTGAAGATGATGTAAACTAGTGATTTGTAACATCCTTTTTGTAGATTCTAAATATATTTTTTTCAAATTTTTTTGAATAAAATTTTATTTAATTTTCCATCTCCCTCAAAAGTAGTTTTTTACAGGAAACAACATTTTTTAAGAGTGATGTGCATCCCGAAACGTATAAATTTTTTTCTATAAATGATAAAAACTTATCTCTTTTAAATTTTGGTTTGTAACATCAATACCCAGGGCATACAGTTGGTTTGATAGTGATATGTTGAATATTTTTTATTTTATTAAGTTTTGAAGTCCGACTAATTATAATTTAGATAGAGGTGTACGTTTGAACACATAACTTGCTGTATATATATCAAAATTAATTTTTATTTTTTTTGTTAGAAAGAAGACATCAATACCTAGGGCATAGATATTTTTCAGAATTTTTTTTAATTAGTTTGCTATTTTTCCCAATGCATTGAACAAAGAAGTTCATGTTCGGTGAAAAACCTACATTCATAAAAAATAAAATAAAAATATATTAATAAACTTAAATAAATTAAAAATTATACTATTTGGAAATCTTATAATAAAGACTAAATCCTCAAGAAAACAAAACTTCTAAATGAATTCGTTTGACCCCTCAAAAGCCAATGTAAAATTGGTTTTTTATCAGCATTTGATAGATGCAAAGGAGACTCCATTGCAAGTATGATTTAGAAGTAGAGAGGTTCTATCCAAGAAATTTTGATCTAAGAGCCTTTGATCTAACTCTCTTCAATTAATTACTTCAAATGGGACCTCTTAAAGCTTAAATAATTATATTTTTCAAAAAATGTATAATTTCAGCAAAAATCAGGATGTACCAAAAAGTGGGAACCAGCTTTGTGAGTTCACCCGTCTACATTTTGCCCCTCTTTGAGACAATGCCGCTTGTCGCGTTGTTTCAAAGAAGATAAGATGAACTGATACAAAGTTGCCACCCTAGCCTAACAAGAACAAAGATCCACCATAACATATGAAGATTACCTAAGACAATGCAAATCAAATTAAATCACAAAGATTATACCATCACATGTCCAATAGGGTTTGGATCTCCATTCTTCCTATCTCCATTGATCTTGCTTGATATATTTGCTCTCAGATTTTATGTGTGCACAAGATCTCAACAAAGAATGAAAATGTGGTTGTATCCTTCCCAAACGCGCCTGCTCTGTCGTACTTAGACTGTGAGGAGTGGGAGGATGATGCAGTGGAGCTGTCGTATGTATTCTGGAGCAGGTATCTGATAGGGAGGATATCATATGTTATTGAGAGGCAGTTGGTAGATAGGGTGAGTAGGCAGTTCGACAGGATACAACGAATGCCACGGGGGTCAGGGATGTATGCATGGACAGTGAGGGGTCAGGTGCATTTAGGGCCATTGCTTTCTTATGATCAGGCCGTGACATAGATGGTAGAGATGGTTCCCCTGCCTTGGGATATATGGGCAGATATAGAGGATGCAGGCATGGATGTAGAGTACACTGCATATTGGGGAGATCATCCATTTCCATGGCTGATGGATCTAGGGGAGCCGATAGAGGGAGACAATGGAGGTGATGGAGATGATAGTGGAGATGGCGGAGGTAGGGGTCGATGATGGAGATGGGGCGCAGTGGCAGAGAGGAGAGTGGCTTCAAGGAGAGAGGGCGAAGAGGAGAGACAGGCTAGCAGGCTCACATAGTGAGGGGCAAAGGTGGATTGTCGCTACACGTGCCAACAACACAGGTTCCTAGACAGGCATAGGCTCCTAGACAGGTACAGGAACGAGGACAGGAGCAGACACAGGGATAGGGCGAGGGGGGAGAGGAGGAGGATGAGCTACTATCCTTGAGGGAGATTTTCCAAGGGCAGATAGATGAGATCCAAGATCTAGAGAGGGAGACAACTAGGCTCAGGAGATAGCTGAGGGACACTGAGTGGGAGAGGGATCAGGCTATTTAGCACTATACAGAGGCTGAGACAACACTGAGGGCAGGGAGACAGGCAACAGAGGACACAGGGGCCAGATACGCCTATGTTCTGTGGGCAGGGGAGGAGCTAAGCTACTGGAGAGACCTATATTATGGAGCGGTGCCACCAGATCAACGGGTTAGGAGCTTTCGGAGATCATCGCGGGTTGCGACGACCACTAGAGGGAGAGACAGGAGATAGGCATCTAGTGGTGGGATCATGGGTCCTCCACCACCACCAAATAGAGGGGGCAGGAGAGATGATCCTAGGGCGGGTCCTTCCAGGGCTCAGACTCCATTGAGGCCAACTGGCTCCGAGGGAAGGAGTTCATCATAGCCTTAGAGGGCTCCCTATGTATCAATTTGTACCATTTTGTAGCCATGTGTATTTGACATCATTGTATCACGACACTTATGATTTTGAGATATATATATGAGATGATTCATCTTTGCTACAACTATATGCATGTGTACCTATGTGATGTTTGTTTCTATGTGATGCTTATGATATGGATGCAAATATGTACATGATGCAATGCAATTATTTTTGTTCTTTTATGTTTTTAAATGTTATGTCAATGCAAATGTGAATTTATGAAATACCGATGAATATGATAATGCAAATAACTATTTACATGATGAGAATGTAAAATGTGTTAACATGTGTTGTGTGCAGGATGTGATACAATTGTGATATCTACATGTATGTATGAAATGATTAATATGTGGTAATGCAGGTGAAAACTACATGAAATGCAAATGTTTTTGGTGTGTCATTATACTCAGTCATGTGATAACAGGCTACACAGACTCAAGAAGGACTATGGAAGTCAATCAAGAAAGGGGGATGAAAGATAGAAGATATCGAAGTGAAAGAGCTTCTTGTGCGTTATCATCATTGAGCTTTATTATGGTAAAATAGGTTATGACAATCGAGGCATATGTTCAACCCAGAAAGTCATTGTACCTATTTTCATGGAGATCATATAGACGCAAACAAGGAATGCCCCAGTTCATACTAGACTCTCAGTGTCCTCATATCCCTGGACAAGTCATAGCATTACTAAGAGACAATCCATAGACAACAAAAAGAAAAATAGGTGACGATACCCCATCCTCGCCTTTCTAGTCAAAGACATCCTGGAGATAAAATCTCTAGTCAAAGACATCCCGGAAAAGCTAAAAGACATGTCACCAAAAAGATAAAATCAAAAGAAAACCAAGACTTGACACCAACATCCACTGTAGTCCTCAATTTTAGTGTCTCTTGTCACTTGTATAAGTCTATTTGATTGTGGTCACAATGTTTACTATCACAAAAGGATAGATAGCACTGAACCATAATGTTGTCTGAGTCTATTGAAAGATTTGATTTTGTTGAAGCCCATTACTGCTGTTGTATCTCATCTGAAACTGACTAAATCCATGCAACTGATACTTTATTGCGGAGAAGACATAACTTTATTGCGGATTGGCGATGCAAATGTTGCTTTATTATGGATTGTGCACGGATAGACTGAAAAAAACTGGAAGAAATTGTTCTCCTCATAACGTGTGATGTTCTCAGTTCCACAGCCATCACTAGACATAGGATTTTCCTTAGCCACAGATAGGAGCTTATTTATTATGGATGGAAAGGGGTGAAAAGGAGGGATTATTATGAATGACTAACTAATCTTGGGTAGATCAATAACAAGCCATGATGAGAATGGGTAAGTTTATTATGGATGAAGAGGTTGTGAGTGTGTGCAAAGTGAAAGAATGAGATGGAATCATGAAGGAGGGAGGAGCAATGTCTCTACACATAGCGTCGGTGACCCAGTTTTCACCATGGTACTTGCCCAGGGCGCCACCGAAGTGGTTTTCACCATTGGATGAAATGTTTTTTTTTTCATTTTTTTTTGTGTCACAAGGCACCTATTTGCCAGGTTTTCACCTAGTAATGATTTTTTATGTTTATGCATTTTTTTTTGTATTTTTTGAATTATTTGATTTTTTTGTATTTTTTGTATTTTTTTTTATTTTTTTTTATTTTTGCATTAGGATACTCGAAAGAGCTATGTGTTAAACCTGCGAAGGTGCATGTTGTTGATAGGATCCTCCAAAGGTTTTCCATCTAGAGTTGAGAGCTGATATGCACCGGATCCATAGGCTGTTGTATTGATGTAAGGACCAAGCCAATTTGGTTCGAATTTGCCCTTCTTCTCTTTGTCTTGTTGATTCTTAGGATTTTCTTTTAGAACTAAGTCACCTACCTCAAATGTGTGAGGCTTCACCTTGTGATTGTAACTGTGAATCATTCGTTGTTGATAAGCCTTGAGATGATTAAAAGTAGTTTGTCTTCGTTCATCCAATAGTTCTAGTTCTTGTAAGCGAGAGACCATGTAGTCTTTATCACTGATAATGTTTTGCAAAGAGAATCGTAAAGATGGTAACTCGACCTCAATAAGCAAGATAGCTTCAGCACCATAGACAAGTGAATAAGGTGTGGCTCCTGCAGGTGTGGGAACACTTGTGCGATAAGCCCAAAGTGCGGGATTAAATTGGATATGCCAATTGCGGCCAGCGTCATCGACTGTCTTTTTTAGGATTTTAAGAATGGTTTTATTAGATGCCTCATCTTGGTCGTTACCTTGGGGGTAATAGGGCATGGATAAACGATGAGTAATATGGAAGCAATCAAAAAGTTCACGAACATCCTTATTTTTGAAGGGACGTCCGTTATTAGTAACGATGGAAATAGGAATACCGTACCAACAAATGATGTAGTTGAGAATGCATGTAGCAATTTGTTTTCTAGTGACTTGTGTAAGAGGCATGGCTTCAATACATTTAATGAAATACTCTGTGGCAGTGATAATGAATTTGTGGCCATTGGAAGGAGGGTGAATCTTGCTTGTGAGATCGAGTCCCCACTGACAAAAGGGCCAAGGAGTCGCAATCGGTTGAAGTTCTTGTGCTGGCGCATGAATAAGGTCTCCATGAATTTGACATTGCTTACATTTCTTGACAAACTGATATGAGTCTTTTTCCATTTTGGGCCAGTAATGTCCAATCTTGATGAGTTTCTTGGCTAAGGTAGGACCACTAGAATGTGGACCACATATCCCTTCATGAAATTTGCATAACGCAATCTGAGCTTCGTCCCTTTCTAAACATCTAAGAAGAGTGTCATCTAGACCTCAACGGTATAGGATATCGACTAAAATGATGTATCAGGAAGATTGGTGAATGAAAGTGCGATGTTGGTTGTTGGATAAGTCAGGAGGAAGGTTGTTGTTACGAAGGTATGTGAAAATGGAACCGTATAACTGGGAATCAGGACCAACGACACATATCATCTCAGTAGGAGTGATCTCATACGAGGGAACCAAAAGGCTATCCACCAAGAACTCATAGTGAGTTTCATTATGTGGTAGATCTATCAGTGAAGTAATAGTAGCCATGGCATCTGCGGCTCGATTCTTCTCTCTTGGTATCTGCTCAAAGGTTAATTTCGTGAAATGTTATTTCAGGTCATCCACCATTTTTTTATAAGGCATTGTTTTTTCATCCTTTGTTTGGTAGTCATCAGTTGCTTGACGAATTACAAGTTGAGATTCCTCAAAAACATGAAATTCCTGTATCTTCCACTGAATTGCAATCCATAGACTAGTTGTTAATGCCTCGTATTCTGCTATGTTGTTAGTGTAAGGAAATGATAATCGATATGATTCTGGTATGGAATCTCCTTGAGGCATGATGAAAAGGATGCTAATGCCTGCACCATGTTGTGTGTATGAGCTGTCAAAGTATAGTTGCCAAGGCTTCATGTGTGATACCGTCAAGATGAATTCATCTGGAAATTCTAAAGTTAGAGGAGCATCATCTATCATGGGAGCATCTACTAACTGATTTGCGATAGCTTGTCCTTTTATTGCTTTTCCATCCACATATTCAATGTAGAATTCACTCAAGAGCATCACCCATTTGGCTAGTCGACCAGTAAGCGTCACTTTATTGAGAAGGTACTTCAATGGATCGATCCTTGCGACCAGCTTAGTTTTATGAGTTAGCATGTAGTGTCATAATTTCTGCGAAGCAAAGACCATAGTGAGACACACACGCTCAATTGGTGTGTAGTTTAGCTCATAGCCTACCAAAGTACGACTGATGTAGTAGACTGCCTTTTCTTTGCCCTCAGCATCTTGTTGTGCTAAGAGTGCCCTCGGTGTTGTTGATGTAGCTAATATGTAGAGTAATAGGGGTTGTTCTAGAATTGGTGGCATCAAGACTGGTCGACCAGTAAGCATCGCTTTATTGAGAAGGTACTTCAATGGATCAATCCTTGCGACCAGCTTAGTTTTACGAGTTAGCATGTAGTGTCGTAATTTCTACGAAGCAAAGACCACAGTGAGACACGCATGCTCAATTGGTGTGTAGTTTAGCTCATAGCCTACCAAAGTATGACTGATGTAGTAGACTACCTTTTCTTTGCCCTCAACATCTTGTTGTGCTAAGAGTGCCCCCAGTGTTGTTGATGTAGCTGATATGTAGAGTAATAGGGGTTGTTCTAGAATTGGTGGCATCAAGACTGGTGGATTCAGAAGATAATATTTGAGTATCTAAAAATCCTGTTGACAGTTATCATCCCATTTGAATTTGATATTTTTGTGTAGCAAGTGCTAAAAAGGATGACATTTATCTACGAGTTGTGCTATGAATCTTCATATGGACTGGAGTTTTCCTTGTAAAGATCGAAGTTGAATGATATTTCTCAGTGGTGGCATCTCTAGGATCACCTTGAATTTTGCTGGATTAGCTTCAATTACTCTTTTTGAGACAATGAATCCCAAGAGCTTCCTGGAGGTTACTCCAAAGACACATATCTTGGGGTTTAATCTTACTTTGTATTTTTCTAACCGATCAAAAATGACTGAAAGTATGTCCAAATGTGTATCTTTGTCTATTGATTTGCCCAAGAGGTCATCAACATAGTCTTCTATAGTTACGTGCATAAGATCATGAAAGATAGCAGTCATGGCTCTTTGATATGTAGCGGATGCATTCTTTAGCCTGAAAGGCATGACATTCTAGTAGAAAGTTCCCCAGGGACAAGTAAATGTTGTTTTGTGCTGATCCTCGGATGCAATTTTTATTTGATTGTATCCAAAGAATCCATCCATCAAAGATAACATCGCATGACCTGCTGTGAGATCTACGATCAGGTCGATATTTAGCAATGGAAAATCATCCTTAGGACAAGCTTTGTTGATGTCTTTGAAATCTATGCATATTCTGATCCTACGATCTAGCTTACTGACTGGTACTAAGTTGGAGATCCATTCAGGATAATCAATTGGGCGTATGAATCCGACATCCAATAATTTGTCAAGCTCCGCCTTGACTAATAATGCCACTTGTGGATGCATCTTTCTTAATTTTTGTTTCATTGGTTTTGCCCCAGGTTTAACTGTCAAATGATGCATTACTAAATCTGGATCCAGTCTAGGCATATCAACATATGACCATGCAAAATTGATTTGTCGCTCTATGAAGAAACTTATGAACTTCGATCTTTCTGTCTCTGTCAGATATTGTGCCAGGAATATATTATGTGGAATTTATTGTGTACCAATGTTTGTTTTGATGGTCTCCTCTACTAACATAGATGATTTTTCTTCATATGATGTTGGGAGAATGTTGAGCCTTCCATCTTCGGGTGCCTTAGAGAGGTTTTCACCCTCAGATACGTCCTTTATTTTTAATTTTTTGGGGTTAGACAGTGCCACAACGTGGTTTTCACCATAAGACCCATGATTTGTTTTTATTTTTACATTTTTGCGACTAGAAGGCCTAACACCCTCACCAAAATATGCCACGTTGTTGAGTTCTATAGTGTATCCTTCCTTATGATCCCCAAGTGGAAGATCATCTCGTATGCCTAGATAGTCAATAAAGGTTTCATCGTTCTGGAATGTGTCGAACTATGCAGGTCCTTCATGGTCCCAAACAATAAGTTGGTGGTGAACAAGGGGAAGGTCTTCAATGTTTTCAAAGTCAGCGGGACTAAGGGTGAAGATGCAGTTATATTCAGGTATGTCGAGGTAGTTTTCGAGGTCATCGTTGGCACTCTCCTCATTTGTCTCGATCGTGAACGAGTCCAAATTGTCATCACTAAAAGCGCATTCAGGGACAAGTGTCCTCATCCTTCATGATTTCGACGTAGAACCTAGAGGCAAAGACAATGTGGGATCCTCAGGGGTTGTATCTTGACCAACTTTGAATTTTCTATAAAATTCCTCTTCTTCTGTGGGTTCACCTGGTTCTCTGAATGTCTCGGTGAGTTCATAGTCACTGGAGGATTTGTTCAAACCCATTCCCATTTATTAGAGTTAGTGGAATAATGGTTTTGTTGATCATTGGACCTCATGATTTTTAATGCTTCTTCTGATTTGTGAGTGTTTACCCTGGTGGAGATGAAACCAAGCCCTTTCAAGCGCTGGTTTTTAAATGTTAATTCTGGTTGCAAACGTTGAGTGATACCTTCTTTTCTTAAGCCAAGAGGACTTTTACCATCATACCCAAACTTTTGTAGGATCTTGAATCCTTTGCCATATTTTTCACATGGTATGTTGATGTGATCTTGTGTACCATCTTCAGGGTCTTTGTAAAGCATTTTGTATAAGTCCTCTTCTTCCATTTCACCCCACTTTTGGAAGATAGTAGGATCCCATTTGAGTGTAATGATAGATACCCATTTAGAAGGATGTGGTCGTCCATATTCTTTTGGTGAACTCATAACTTGTCGTAAGCATATGGTTTGATTCAAAGTGTATTCACCCATGCCTTTGTCCTGATATTTCCCTTTAAGCTCACCTTTCTTTGATGTTGAAGGTTTTAACGATTCAGGGTCAATCTATGCAGAAGAAGGGATAAATTCTCTATTAATTGGAATTATTGTCTTAGCTTTTGGTCTCAAGTTATTGCAGTATATAGATGGATTAGGATCACCATTAACTGTTACTTCAACTCCATTGTGAGGAAACTTAATGCATTGGTGGTATTTAGATGGGACTACCCTCATCTCATGAATCCATGGGCATCCTAGCAATATGTTGTATGTGAGATCGAGGTCTAGGACTTGACAAACCACATCCTTTGTAGTTGGGCCTACTCTGAGAGGTAAGGTGATTGTGCCTTTGGATGAATGCTCTTCGTCATCATATGCCTTGATGGTAATTTTGTTTGTAGCATTCACAGCTTTATCTGAATATCCCAATTGTATTATTGTGTTTAAAGTACATATATTGAGACCAGCTCCTCCATCTATTAGGACTCATTTTATTCGATGTTTGTGTAGGAAGGCTTCAATGTGCAAAGGCGCATTATGTGGTTGGCTCACAGAGGCATCGTCAACTTCTGTGAATGTAAGGGAGTGTGGAACAGAAAGGTATCCCACCATGGCTTGAAACTGGTCCTCGTTTAGATCAGTGGGGACGAAAGTGTCTCTCAAAGTTTTGTCAAGAATTGCTTTATTTTTGGGGGATATACATAAAAGTTCAAGGATGGAGATAAGCGTAGGTGTCTTCCCTAACTGTTCTACAAGGTCATACTCAAGTTTGGTTGATGACGAAGTGATGTTTTTAGTTGGAGCACTTTGCAAAGCGAATTTACCTCGATGAGTTGTAACATTACATTTAGAGGTAGGTTCGAAAGAAGATCCAATGCCTTTTAGTACAACCTTGGGTATTTGGGTAGAATTTTCAGGCATTTTGTCCTTTATGATAATGGTAGAGACATAATTGTCCATCGAAATGTGATTGACAGTTGAATCATAGTTATAGGATGCTCTGGTATAGTTGGTTTTCTCATCTATGGCTTTGGGTTTTCCCTTGTCATGTTTTGGGAATGGTTCTTTAAACATTTCATGTTCTTGATTGGATGAGTGTCCTTCGATCTCAATGTCACCTCTATCAATAAGATCTTGTATGATGTTCTTCAATCAATGACAATTTCCTATTTTATGGCCCTTGCTTTTGTGATATTCACAGTATTCACCATCATTCCACCAATTTGGTTTGACCTTTGGCTCATATGGAGGCATATCTGGAATTGTTATTATTTTGTTTGCCACTAGCTTCTTGAAAGATGGCTCAAGTGGTTCTCCCAATGGTATGTATTTCCTTCATGATTTTGAAGTTGTTTGAGTATTCACTTGATTGTTTGTAGAGCTTGATCCAGAAAAAAATGATTTTGGGTCGTACTGTATTGGCATCAATAACACCATCATTGACTGTGTTCTTGTTTTTATTCCAAAATCTTGTCTTGTCTTTTCCTTTAAAGTCCTCTTTGTTTTCTTTGAATATTTTGACGATGCCTTGCTCAATTAGGACCTTCTCTATTGCTAAGCCTTTTTCAATGACGTCCTTGAAGGTGGACAAACAAGCTTTTCTCAAGTCATAACCAATGTCTTTGTTAACATTCTGGGTGAACATCTCTACCATTTGTTTTTGTGCATTTCACAAGAGCATATGCTGGCTAGATTCCTCCATCTTTGTAAAAATGATGAAAAAGACTCTCCATCCTTTTGCTTGGTGTTGCACAAAGTAGTGACTCATATGTCTGTCTCTATGTTGTATGAGAAATGTTGGATAAAATCTTTTGCTAGATCACCCCATGACGTGATTCTAGGTGGAAGTTGAGAGAACCATTCCATAGCTTGATCACCTAAGCTTTGTGGGAATAATCTCATCAAATATGTCTCTTCTGCTGCTACATCAATGCAAGTTGTGAAAAGTTGTCTTATATGTGCCTTAAGATCTCCTTTGCGTACTTATCGAACTTAGGTGTCATGAAATGTGTAGGAAATGGAGGTATTGGAATGCTTTTGTCAAATGGATAGGGACATAGGGACATATGTCTCTCATTGTGTAAGTTGGCTTTAGTGTATTTATGTCTCCATTTTCTTTTGTAAGTCCTTAAGTTGCTACTCCAAATTGTTCTTAGGTGGAGACCAACTTCTTGGACCATACCCCATGCCTGAGCCACTAGGTGGGGGCGAAGCATATTGCATATATGGATGATATTGATCATACACATGTTCATATGGAGGAGGTCTATAATAATGTTGTGCATATGGACCACTTGGCATAGATTCATGATGAGGAATGGAATATTTGTTTTGTCCATGTATACCATACTCTACAGGCATGTCATGAGTTTGTTCTAGTGTGTTGCCCCCAAATTTGACACGGGGTTTCCTTGTGTCCAAATTTTGATCATGCCTTTGGATATCCAATTGCTTTGATGGTTGGTCCTTAGCATTGGTATGTGATTGAGTATATTTTTCTGCATAAGACTTCCATAATGGTTTGCGAAGGTGAGTATCATATGCTTGACCGTGTGTATGTGGGACCTCAGGTTTTTGAAACAAAGATGATGGTGATTCAAGCACCATATGTGGTCCTCTATTTCCTCCACTATTAGGCCTCCTTTGATTCATGTTGAGGTGAGATTGTTGCAAAGGTCAATTTTCCATTATTTGAGACATATCAAAATCATGAGGAATCTTGGTTCCACTTTGCGCCATTACTTGTAAGAAATACTATCTATCTCTTCTCATTATTTCCTCAACCAATCGATTAAAATGGGGATCCATAATGAAGTCTTCCACTTCTGCTAAATGTATGGAAAAGTTGTCCATATTGTCATTGTCTGTATCATTGTTGTTTGTGGTGTCCATGTTCTCAACATTTGGAATGTTTCTATAAGCATCCATGTCAGGTAATGTGGTATGATCAGAATTGAAAAAGACATCATTGTCATACTCATAGGCACTCATGTTTGCAGACTCTTGAGCCTCTTTAGTTTCTCTCCTAGATTTTTGTTAACGGGTTTCAACCATGAACTAGGTATTGACCAAGATGTGTGAGACTAGATGAAAATGGAAAGAGTATGGAAGACCAAGAGTTGGATGGAATGTAAATGAATCTAAGGTTTACTTGCAATGTCCAAAGTGTAAGACCAAGTATGTATGTAGTAGAGTAGGTGTGGCTTCCAAAGAGATGATAGTTTCTCTTGATGAGGTAAGTTGACCTTGACTCTAAGTAAGACCAAATGAGACCCAAAGGTGATAGACCTTGATGAGGGACCACTTAGCAAAATGTTGTTGTATGTAGTGTGTTGACAAAGCGAGATGAGGACAAGCAAGTGACCTTTTGACTCAAGTTTAGACAAATGTGAATGTAATGTAAGGTGTAAAGAAATGATGAACTTTGTGAGACCCAAAAATAGGCTGAATTCTAGATGAAAACCTGGAGGGATAACCTAGGAAGCTCAATAATTCTAAAATTGACTGCTCTTGTTTGTTGAATTGTAAATTTTTCCAATTCTGAACACAGACGTGCCTGTATACTTCACAGATGCGGTTAAATGACATAGACGCTATTTAACACTACACAGACGTGTTTCTGAGATTTTGTGAATGTAATGTTGCTTAAGAGAACACAGACATGTTTCTACCCTTCACAAACACGACTAAATGACAAAAACGTGGTTCTATCAAACACAGGTGCGTTTCCAGAAACTAAGTGCAATTTTTCCAATGTGTAAAGTTGTTTGTTGTGACCAAATCTAAATTTTTGACTATTTTTCATGACAAGAGGACACAATGTTGATGAGGAATCAATGTTTGCAAGTGTTTAGACTCAAAAATAAATCCAAAGAAAGTGTGTTGTTTGATGTAAAAATGTTTTGCATACACTTGAAGACACAAAAGACACAATGTTTTGATAATTGATCTTGAACGTTTGGAATGTTCAAAAGAAGACAAGCACAATTCTTATGGTTGGCCAAGACAATAGTTGTTGATCCCACATGGGGTTTTCCCCAAAGCTATGCTATTTAGAGCAGATACTTAGATGCTTGAACCCACTGGCTCCACCCTTGGCACTCACTTCTCTAGGGCAGCCAAGCATCAGTCCCCACGAAAACTCCCCGTGGTGAACTTTGTATCTCTACTAAGAACTGTATGTATGTGGGTTGCTCCAGAGGTCCAACCTCCTGCCCAACAACTTGAAGGATTTTGGCTTTCTAAAACAAAAAGGTACTAGTAAGGGCATCCGCTCGTGGGGCCATACATGCGACACTTTCAGCTCTGTAAATACAGAAGGTTCCTAGCCGATAGGGATTACGCTCTACAAATGATCAAATAAATTTGATCAAATGGGTTTATGGGGAGACATAGTGTTCGTATGAACTAATCAACACATGTTACCCATGGTTTTCACCATGGATACAATTATTTATAGTGGTTTGAAAGAGGTGGGTTTTCCTTGCTACCACTTGGGTCGTTCTCTCCTCACTAGTAGTCCTAATGACCACACGGGGAGACAGGCCCTCTAGAGATTAAACAAAAAGAGCTTATTGCTCAAGACACAAAAAACACTGGTTCAATTTTAGTGCACCAATTGAAGTGTTTAGTAATCTATGAAAACAAGGCACACAATAAAGATCAAAAAACCCTTGCCAAAATTCTGCAACAAATATTTTTTAGTAGTTTTGCAATAATACCCCTCCTGCAAGCACACAAGTTAGGTAAATTTTAGATCCAAAAGACTTTGTGAAATAGGGGTCTTCGACAATGCGACTTGCTTCAAAGACAAGTTGCACTAATTTTATTAGCTAGATCACAAGATGTTAGCTCGAAATAAACCAGATATGAAATCCAAATGATGAAATAAAGCCTCAAAACTAGATCAAAAACTAAAAAATGCAAGATCTGAAACACAAACACGATTAAACCTAACGTAGATGCGGCAGAAAATCAGAAATGCGTCTAAATTCATCGCAGACGCACCTTTCAAACACATACGCATCTGAAAGGTGCATAAACGTGGTTTTAAAATAGAGAAGCAACCCTACAATTTGCAAAATAAGATAAAATAATTCCGAACACAGACGCGATTACGAAGGTCACAAACGCTGTAGAAAAGCAAAAATGCAGTTCCAGGATGCGCAGACACGGAAATGTCGAAAGTTTGTCGAAAATGTCAGATCTGCAAATTCAAAAACATAAAATTTGCAGCAGGAGATTTTAAATGCAAAAGGGACAAGAATCCCACCGGGCGTGCCAAAATGTTTATGGTAAAAAGGAAACAACAATATTGAAAGACTAAATGAATTCAACTACAAAACCCTAGCCTAACAACAACAAAGATCCACCATAACATATGAAGATTACCTAAGACAATGCAAATAAAATGAAATCACAAAGATTATACCATCACATGTCCAATAGGGTTTGGATCTCCATTCTTCCTATCTCCATTGATCTTGCTTGATATATTTGCTCTCAGATTTTATGTGTGCACAAGAGCTCAACAAAGAACGGAAATGTGGTTGTAAGTAGGCTTGATCGCATATGAAAGTTCAAAAGCATAGTTAGGTCGAATAGTTGATTAGGGTTGATAATGAAGGAAGCATCTCCTTATATAGAAGATACTATAGAAAATAGAGGGATAAGATTGAGAGGTGTAAAAGATAAATGGTCGACTAGGATTAGAGGGTAGGTAGAGGAAATAGGAAAATAATGAGAGGGTAGGTAGTGTATGAATTAAGAGATGAATGACATGTGTCATGAGTAGAAAAGGTTAATGAATTGATTAAATAAATAAATATTCATTTAATTAATAGAGGAAGTGGGATCAATTAAATAAATAAGATATTTATTTAATTTAGGAAAAGGGGAATTTAAATAAATAACAAATACATAATGCTATTGAGATCCCATAGAGCCACAAACTTAGATATGGACAAAATAAGATATTTAGAACTTGTTTCCAAAAGTTTGGCCTGATTTATTGGGACCATGTAGCATAGATTTGCCCTCGTCCTTTGATTTTTTCTTTGTTGAAAGCTAACTTGTTCGTCACTGTTGACTCTGTCAATATTCTTGAGTACAACTCCTGCACTTGTTTCCTGCACACAAAAAGAGAGAGAGAGAAAGATATTGTGGATAGGGGTTTTCCTAAGTCAAACCCTAGTTTAGGAATTAACCTCAAATGAAATAGTGCAAATACTGAAATAAATGTTAAGGAGATATACCTCAGATCTACAATTATTCACGATAATACAATTCTCTTTCAAGGTAATCACAAATGTTGAATGTAATGTCATGACAAACACATGAATATGAAAAACCCTAATCACACACATTATTGCATGAAGATCGATGTAACTTTGCTCCACGATGGTTGAATGATGAATATGCAAACTTGTATCTCTAAATATGCTTGATAATGAATGATTCATGGATACACAAATACTTTAGGTAGGTAAAGGATTGCTTCTAGCTCCAAAATAAAATGATATGATGTCTTTATATAGGGTTCCCTATGTAAAATACTGATTAGACAAACTTCCAACGACCATTTGTAGCATCGGGAATCAAATGCCATCAGGGATATAGAGAACCTACCCCATTTCAAAATTGGTGCTCATTTGAGAGGGACCAAGGCATTTTGGGGTGCCTTGGTCTAGACTAGAGCATCTCATTCCCCTTGGTCCTTATACAAACAAGACCAAAACAAAGAGAAATGTGGTATGGGATCTCATTATGGGACCCACCAAAGGATGTTCATGACATCAAATCTAGTGAATAGGGTCAAATCAGACCTAGAGAGGGGATGGGGATAGGAAATGCTAAAGTAGGATCACAAACATGAGGTGTAAATTGGATCGATTACAATTTACAATGCTACATTTAGCCCCCACTTTAACAAGAGTATGAGCCTATGCAAATAATCGTGGTAAAGTAGAAAGATGAGAGAAAGGAGAAGTTAGGAGCAAGATCACAAGGAGATAGACATCACTAATTTTGAGGAACATAGCCCCAAATCTTAGGATCCTTAACTCACATAATCTTATGCAAGGACAAACAAAACTTGAGACATATATTAAAAGGCATTTACAAAGACAAAAGACACAAAACACAAAAAGGCTCCAAGTCAACTAGTTGAAGAGACCTCGGTAACCAAAATGTCTTAGCCACTAATATCCTTCTTAGAATGTTATCACAAGAACACAAGTGATCACATAAAAAGAGCAAGAGCATGCATCAAATGATGAACCATGATCCACAAATAGAAAAACTCTATGAGCTCATGGGGAAGAGAAAAAGAGAGGACATGGATGGCATGGGCTAGCAACCTGTGTTATGCTAGATGATCTATGTTGGGGAGGAGAGTTGAAATAATCTAGCTATGTTTTGCTAGTTCCACTCATCCTGTCCCATATGTTGTTGTATGGTTTCAAGAGTTAAGAATATCGTATAAGACTTTGTTTTGTCTAGTTTTGATCATTAAACAACATGTAAAATATATGAAATAAAAATGAAAATGTTGCTAGCAACAACAATGGAGGAAAACTGAGAGGGGGGGTGAATAAGTTTTCAGTAGATTAAACAACTTAAGCACAACTTAAAATCTGATCAACTACAACAACAATAAAGATAAGAACAATAACAACAACACACATAAAACTAATATTTTTGATGTGGAAAACCCGACTAAGGGAAAAACCACGGTGGGAACCTACCCACAATAAGATGATACTCTACAGTAGTACATGTGAAAATATTACAATAGGGAATGGACATGCATTCAGGGACACTGGCTAGAGCTCACTTCTCAAAATATAGTGACCTAGAAGGCTACAACCGTCAGGGAAGGTTCACTACCTTACAATGACTTTCAGACTACAATCCGGTTTAGATGAAATAAAAGAATAGCATCTACCAATGTCTAATGACAGTTCCGGTTAAGAATAATTGTTTGCCCTGCAACACACTCTGCTTTACACTTCACACCTAAAGATAAAATTTTTTGTTCAAAAATACACCACTCTTTGATAATGTAGACACAACACCCATACCCAAGCTACATGAATATGACACCCATTTATACAAATCATCAACCTTGACAAGGTCGACTCAACCCTTAACACCTAATTACACAATTACATCACATGATACATAAATCAACCACCAGACCAATACAATGTTGTTACCAACATAGCATGGACCCAAATAAAATCCTTGAACATGCAACACCACTAGAAATCTCGCCAAGATCATCTGCAACATGTTACACCACCAAAAATGTCACATAACACGAAGAATATCATCGGACCCATATGATCTTCAATAACATGCACAATGATCAATGTGGACCACCAAGACAAATATGACACAATTAGGAAAAACCAACAAGCGCATTAGAATCATCTGCAATAGCTGCACCAACACTACTTAATCAAATCTCCATCGATCAACACGCTGATACTCAAGAACACTCAACAACAACAACTGGGACAAGAAAGATAACTTGCGGAGCACCAAATCACGAACCATTTGAATTGAAGATATACACAAACTTCCCAAACACTCTCCCAAATTCGTAACTCAAGCTATAATCATTCTGGAGCACTACAGATCAAACACCAAAACACTGCAACATTGAAACACCAATCTTGATACCGAAATCCATAACCTAATCAAATCACCACATGTCATCATGAAGCCAACTCTGAATGAAGTATCTCTAGTTGATTCAGTATATCAAACATATAAACCAACCAGATCAACTCACTGCAATCACTAGAACACCAATACAACTCTCTGCAACACCAAAACACACGAATATGTTGACATCAATGACAACAACATATCCTAGCAGCAACAATATCCAACAAATGTGTCTAGTTTTGGGAATATCACGTATAAGACTTTGTTTTGTCTGGTTTCTATTTTGAACACCTCATATAAGACATGCAAAATATAGTACAAAGAGGAAAATATACAATTCCCCCCCCTCTTAAGATGTCAACATAGCTCTACATCGATGTCTCCCAAGCATTGGGACAAAGAGAAGGATTACACAACCTCTAAGGGGAGAATTATTCATAAGAGATGTATTGTTTTAATCAAGTAATAGGTACCATCCAAGGAACATGCATGCACTCGCATGAAGGATAATTCTATGCAAGAAAGGACATCATGTTATGAAAAATACAACTTATAAAATAAAAGGTGAATCCTTAGAAAGAGAAAAGGGATAGAAAATTATTCTTGCCCCCCAAGCATAGAAACAAGAATAAATAGACTATTACATTGCTCACTAAGAATGATTGCACCTGATATTGTTCTACCATGAATGATAATGAGCCCCCAATAGGTGAGCTAACAATGTCACATAGTGAGGAGCAACCTAATATGAGCTTGAATACTATTTTAAATGATCATAAGAAATATGCCATTTACTATCACATGTTACTTTTATCATACATAAATCAATATATTGTTTTATTTTAATTACAAATATTGACATTCATTAGTATAATGGCCACAAATTTGATGATACTAGCAAAACGTAGAAGTCTCAAGATGTTGTCTATAGTTCCTTCTTTTTTTAGGCCAAAAAAGAGAAATTAAATTAGCGTGAAGGAGTTTGGACAAAAAATTATCTTGTTGTAATGCCCTATTAGAATAAGAAGACGTGGACTCACTAGACAATGGAGAAGGGGTTGCCAACAAAGGAGGACTTTGAAAACCTATACATTCTTTGGAAAAGTGTGATGTATATTTCTTATGATTATCAAAACTTTGTTCCACACATCCTTAACTATGTCCATTGTATCCACCTGTAGATGTTGAAATGTCTAGAGAAAAGGGTTCATTCTTATTATCAAAATCTAAAGAGGCCCCATAATTATCAAGACATGTGTTGGAAGGAGAGGTGTGAATTGATTTAGAAGAAGCTTGGATAAAATATGTGCACAAGGCTCCTTCAAGATTTCATTATGAGATTGAGAAATCTTATACCCATTGAAGGAGGGTGTAAAGTATAATGTACCTTGATTCCTTGCTAAGGAAGCATCATTGATAGAAGATTGGGTTGTGGAAGGAATTTATAGTATTAAAGGGTGAGCTTCATCTGACTTTATCATGAATGAAGTGATAAGGGATAGGATCAACCTTTATTGTGTGAATTTCAGTGTTATATATAATTTTGAATGTATGATGAAGGGTAGAAGGAACTACTTTCATATCATTAATCCATGGTCTACCTAGAAGAAGGTTATAGTTAAGATGGTTTGGCATGACATTGATAGGAGTAGGTAAAGTCACAAGTCATACTTTGATAGGTAAGATGACCATACCAAGTGACTCTCTAGGAACATTATCAAAGCCACAAATGCAAAGAGTATCAAGTTGAATAACAGAATAATCTCGATTTATCTTATCTAATAAGTCAACACAACAAATGTTAAGATCTAACATTATCAATTAAAGTACCTCTTATATTTTGTTCATAAATACAAGGAGTAATCATAACGGGATCATCTCTATTTTTAACCTCTATACAAAGCAACTCATCTTGTGAGAATGTAATATCTCTTAGTTTAGAAGAAGGATGAGGAGCCACCCTTTGTAAGGCTTCTTGGATTTGTAGCATCCTAAATTGCAACCCCTTGCAATTTTGACCACATTTGGGTCTTCACCTTAGTGTTTGCGCCCCTTGGCATGTTTGAAGACCCGATTATTCTCATACACCTCATAAATGCCAAAAACATTAATTTTCCTCTCATTATGCACCTTAATCTTATCTTAAAATAGGGTAGGACTAGGGTGTAGCGCCCTGCTTCTCACTGGGACCAGGGTGCCATTCCTTGGTCCTCCCTAAATGGGGCCCCCTTTAAGCCCATTTTAGCATTTCAAAAATAAGCGAGATTCTCCTCTCCGTGTCGGCTCATGTCATAAAATTAGTTAGTTTTCCCAATGGACAAGTATATAAAGAGGATTTCCCCTCTCATTTGAGGAGACACAAGCATCTGGCAATAAAAAAAGCACACATGAGATCAAGCATTGAAGCATTCAAGAGAAATTGAGCATTATCAGCCTTCCTTCATGCTTAGGAGCAACAATAAAGTCAGCTTTCAAGCATTGAAGATGGCATTATTCATCCTACTTTGTTGAAGACTTCATAAAACACCATTTCCATGTGGAGGCAAGCAAAACTTCACAAAGTGGTATCATCATTCAATTTTCAATCATAATTTAGTATCTCCCTCAAAATGAGAATCTTTCAATACAGTAATTTCAATTACATTTATTTCAATTTCATGGTTAATTCCAAAACAGGGGTTTAACCTATGGGAAGCCCCTATTCTCAACCTTTTTCCCCTTCTTTTTGTGTGCAGGAAATAGGTATGAAGTTGCGATCTTCAGAATAAGTATTATTTGCAGAGACAAATCAAACCTTTTAGGCGTGTGAAAAAGTAGGAGAACCATGACACCCACATCCATAGTCCCAACATTTTTGGAGCTTTTTCAAGGATTAGATCTAACTCGGCTTATATTGCTCAGATCCAGGTGCATGCAAAACTCCTGCATCTGTAGCTCACTGTTTTCTCAGTTTTAGCTTCATTTTTCTGAATTTTACCTTAATTCAACATTTTGACTCATAAAAGAGGAATAAAATTATCACACAGTCAACCCAAATCTATTCAGTATTCAGTCCTTGACTGAATCTAGTGGATTACCTTTCCTCTTTTGAATGTAATGGTCCCTAAGTGAAAAATTAGGGGTTTTATCTCTCTTGGGTGGAAAACCTAGAAATTTTTCCACATTACAAGATCAACTTATGATGTGAAGGTGAATTTTGAATCAAATCCCAAAGGGATATCTTAGCTAAGATATCATGGAGTTTCTCAACAAGATTAGGTTCCTTATCAACATGTTTATTAAAATGAAGGGGGTAAGGAAGGGAAGTGAGAAGATCATTGGGATCTTTCTTTTTGGCACAAGCATTAAATATCACCTCTTTTATAGATGTATTTTGAAACTTTTAGAATATTCAGAGGCTTTTTGGGCTTAAGCTTCTCATAACTAGAAAAATGAATGGTATTGACTTGATTAGGTTGTTTACTCTCCAAGGGTACATCTTTAGGAGGGAGAGCATCAAGGAAATTGCTAATGATTTCATCTTGTTGCTCCAAGGTATCTTTATGGGTAAGACAAGCTTTAGGAGGACAAACATAACTCATTAATGCTTCATCTCTAGTTGGAAATTCATTGAAATGAAAAGAGAGCATACTATCACTAGGTAAGGTAGTGTCAATATCATCTACAAGCACCAAATGATCCTCATGGGGGTGGTACATTTTAGGAGAAAATGAACATCATTCTTCAAAGCTTTGTTGTTAGAAGGGAGAGTTTTGAAAGAAGTGTTCATAACCTCTTCTTGCACCAATGTGCCCTCATTGGTAGGACTAAATTTGGGAGAGGATAAGTCGATTTGCATCAACACTTTTTTGCTAGGAGAGGTACCATATATGGAAGGTAAGATAACATTAAGGAATATATTTATGATATCATCATATTCCTCTAGGATAATCTCATGAGAGTGAGAGACATTTAAGGAGAAGGATCAACATCATTTATCAAAACTTCATCTTTAGGAGGGAGAGTTTTGAAAGAAGTGTTAATGGTCTCTTTATGTACTAAAATATCCTCATGGGTAGGAGGATCTTTAGGAGAGGGATAAAGTGGAATAATTGAGGCTAATACATTATCACATATATGAAATAAATGCATCATGAAACTAACTAAATGAAAACAAAATGAACAATTTTTTTAATTTTTTTTTCAGATGATAATGCATGCAAAATGCATGATAAAAAGAAATAACAATGTGCAATTTTTTTGATTTTTTCACTAATGCAATTACATGAATAATAATTGAATGCAACTAAATATGAACATAACATGTCATAACAATCTAACTTGAACATGTAATTAAAAAATTATGCAACCCACAAGTCAATTTTATAAAAATAAATCAGTTTTTATGAAATTAACCACTAAATATATGTAATTTAATTGTAAATATGATTTATGAGTGCAAATTCTATTATTTAAATGCCTGCAAATCAGATATGAGACCATAAATTATAAATAAGCATGAAAAAAGTCAGGTTCACCAAAATGTAATGGTGTAATTTGGAATTACGATTTCACCAATTAAGATAATAAAACTACTAAATAGCCAAATTAAACATACATTGAAAAAGGGGTGAATTCAATAGATCTAGCCACAATCCAAATAAGAAAAGGGTTTAAATTATGATTAGATTCACTAGTTTGTTTATCTCCTTTCCAGTTGAAATAATTATGAAATTAGGGCAAAATGAGGGATAATTGGAGTAAATTGACAAATACGAAATGCTATAGATATCCCACGGAGCGACAAATTGAGATTTGGGCAAAATAAGATATTTAGAACCTATTCTTAGAAGTTCAACCTGGCTTTTCAAGACCAGGTAGCACAGATTTGCCCCGATCCTCTGATTTTTTCTTCATCAAAAGCTGATGTGTTCATCACTGTTGATTCTGTCAAAATTCTCGAGTACAACTCATGCACCTATTTCCTGCACACAAAAAGAGAGAAAAAGATGTTGTAGATAGGGTTTTGCCTACGTCAAACCTTGGTTTAGGAATTAACCTCAAATGAAATAATGCAAATAGTGATATAAATGTTAAGGCGATATATATTAGATCTGCAATTCTTGATGATGAGTCAATGCTCTTTGAATGTAATCACAAATGTTGAATGTAACGACATGACAAACGTGAATATGGAAAACCCTAATCGCACACACATGCTTGCTTGAAAATTGATGTAATTCATTTCCATAATGCTTGAATGATGAATATGTAGCCTTGAATCTCCAAGGATGTCTTACAATGAATGCTTCATGGATGCACAAATACTTTAGGTAAGCAATGGATTTCTTATGGGTCCAAAATGAATTGATATGATATCTTTATACATGGTTACCTAGGTAAACTACCAATTAGGCCAACTTGCAACAATCGTGTGTAGCCTCAGGAATCAAATACCATCAAGGAGATATAGAATCTACCCCATTTCAAATTGGGGCTTGTTTGAGAGGGAGTAGGGCATTTTGGGGCATCCTAGTCCAGACTAGGGTATCCCACGTCCTAGTCCTTCTCCAAATAAAACTAAAACAAAGAGAAAGGGGGAAGCGGATCTCATGATGGAATCCACCAAGGGATGTTCATGACATCAAAGTCAGAGAATAGAGCCAAATCAGACCTAGAGAGGGGATGGGAGTATGAAACACTAAAGTAGGAGCACAAACATGAGGTGTAAATTGGATTGATTACAATTTGAGATGCTACAATAGATAAGCCACACATTAAATTTAATGTAAAATTTTAGAATTTTGTTGTTTGAAAATTGGGGTAACATAGCCCTCAGTACAAAAATTTGCTAGACTTTGATGAGATATTCCTTATAATACGTGGAACCTACAAACATTCTATCTGAACCTATAGGGTCATATAGGGTTCCTCCAAAATAAACTCTCCCCATAGTTGAAGACTCAAATCCAATTTGTCGTGGCAATTTTTTTTTTCAAAATTCAACCAAAAAGTATCAAATGCATTCAACGAAAAGTTTGAAGGTAGCATAATTTTTGCCTTGTGTATCATGGGGTTGAATTGTCAATGCCAACACATCCTAGTGGGAAATTTTTTATTCTTTATCTTCTGGGGCCAGACTAACTACACAAACACTTTAGGGTGGGTGAATGCAATTATCTCAGTCATTATGGGCTATATTGTGTTTTTCTATCAATAACAATTAAAGAAGAAATTTATATTAATTTGTATAAAGGTTACAAAATGCTTCCCTTGTAGTTGGTCTAAGATAATTCTCAGAATCTTCTTCCTCCATTGAGATCTATGACATTAAACCCCTGTAACCTGGAGCTTCTACACAATACCATCATGGTAATATCAAAATAAATGGATACAATAGCTAGATTGAAACCCTATATTATCATCTTATCTAAGCATGGTGGTATTTAATACAAAATCCATGCATTAGCTAAATACCAAAACACTAGAATTTGAACATCACCTCTAGTCGAACCTTCACCAAACTTGGGCACTAGGTTATTTTTCTTCTTATTTTTCTACAACATCAGACTTTGATCCACAAAAACAAGCTCACCATGAGAAGGAGGGTCTTTCCCAGAAGCAATGGACGCCATTGTTGGCTCCTTTCCCAAACCAACATCCAACATCCTACTCTTTGTAGGCCTACAAGTTTCCTCTAATGTCTTGACACTCACAATTCCTTCAAGATCCCTATGCTCTACCAACATTGGTTCATACCCTTCTACAATAAGGTAGTTCTTCCACCAATCGCCACCTTTAGATGCCTTCTGACCAAGCCATTTTTGCAGGAAATTAATATTTCTTGCAATAGTGGGTTTCTTGGCTTCGAACACCTCCATATCCCACACAATGAGAATAGGGTGCTTAAATGTTTGCTCATTATTTCAACCAGTATCTCTTGGTCCACTCTAAACATGATAGTCGATCAGGTATAGGACCATTATATTGTCATCCATATTCCCTACCACCAGATTCAGATCACCCAGAAAGTCCTTGCGAAGAACTCCATGACATAACTGCAGTGCTGAGAGCTTCAACTCACCCATGAGCAGTAGAATAGACACAAATGTCATCAGGATATCACAGTTAACCTGATATTGGTGATCAAATGTAATAAAATCCTCCCCAAGAATCTACTTGATAGCATGGATCACCAAATCATCTCCTGAGATAAAAAAATTTAATCCATCTCTCATGCTTAATTTTGCCCAAAATGGACATCTGACGTTTCTCAAATGTCAGGCAAAGGGCAAACTACATTCTGAAAAGGCCTTGTAGAAACTACACAACACCCTAATTGGCAAATCTTGTGACCATTGTTTCTTCAAATGCAAACCACACTACTTAAAGCCAAAATATGAGGCAAATATCATTGCCACCCACAAAGTGACTTGTTTCTACATGATAACTTCAATTGTTGGAAAACCTCATAATTTAATTATGTAGATATGGTCCTCAACTTGCGAATCATAATGACATGACTTCCTAAAGGTGTGACTTAAATGCTATCACCATTCATACAAATCATGCCTCGGTTAAGCACCATTGGGAGTTGAATCTTGATTTATAAAAAGGATAGATGTGAAAGTTAGACCATTAACCAAAGTTGTCATGACGAGCAATAAAAGGAGCTCCAACCCATCAAAAGCACTCATGTGGCAAGTGAAATTGTTAAACTTCGATGCTGAAGTGTCATTCCCATTCCAACATCATGTTGAGGTGGTGGTAGGGAGGAGTTGGGCACCACTTAAATCTAAGGAGCCAACACATTCCTCCTAGGCACCTAGATTAGCTAATTTATCAGCTAGAGAATTGGCTTCACGATAAATGTGATTTATCGTGAAGTCATGAATGGATTCCAAAATTATGAGGGCACGATCCAAGAAACTTTTTAACTTCTAGTTAGGAGTTGATTTGGTTCTCATGGTGTTGATTAAAATCGTTGAATCTCCCTTCATTTAAACATTGGAAATACCCAATGACTTGCATAAAGATAACCCTTCAATAAGGGCATATATTTTTGCAACATTTTTAGTAGAATGTCCCAATAAAATTGCTCTCTCTACAATAACTTTACCTTCCCATGTATGAATAATGCAGCTTGCTCTTGCCTTACTAGGATTTCCTCAGGATGCACCATCAAAGTTGAGCTTATGCCATCCTATTTTAGGTAGTGTCTAGACACTATTCATTCTCCTTTCTTTACTTTCCTTACTCCCATTACCAAAAAAGGGTGGAATCCTTAGACAATACTATTTTTTGCACATCTAATTATCCCACTCTAAAAATTTAAAGTACTTCTTTATTGACTTGAGATTTCTACAATTGACCACTTCAACAATAGATGCCTCAATATTGATCAGTAATATGTATAAATACAACTCTTTGTCTTTGAATATTATGTGATTTATCTTCTTTCATAGCTCCCATAGAATGAGGGAAGGACTGCAAATCCACAAATTGCCAAACAAGCTAGTTTTCATTAAGATCGACCAACTTTTAAACCACTCAAGGATGTCTATAACTAGGGAAAAAAACCATCCCAACTTGTTGATCAACCAGATCCCACAAGGTTGGGAAAAGGGGTAGGTGATGAGGACATGAAATGAGCTCTCTTCCTCCATCTTGCATAAAACACAGCTCAATGATCCTTCAAAAACAATCTTCTTGAAGTGCTATGCAATAAGGATTCTCCTTTGGATAGATGCCCATGAGAACGATCCAACATTGGGCATGCATTGCTTATCCCAACATAATTTAATAGGAAGACTATCTTTGACTGGAAGAGACTCTCTATATACCGTCTAAAAACCATCCTTGGAATTATTTTGACCTGTCTTTGAATTGACCCAAATCAAGGTATCAGAACCATTTCTGAATGCCAAGGTTCTCCAAATTAGTATACCATTAATCTTGGCCCAATCTTCAGGATTCATACAGTAATAGAAGTCCTTCCCTTTCCAATCGAGAGTTAAATTAGACTCATTCATTTCTACATAATCTCTTACATGTTTGGCTAACCTCTGAGTGAGAATGTCTTTAAAGGGATGAGTAAAACCTTTTATGAAGATATCATTGCAATCTTCTTTTTCTCTGCTTCACCCTACCAGTACAACATCCTCATCATTTTTATAATTTTCTTATTCGTCCCAATAGAAAGGGAAAGGAAAGAAAGAAGATAAATCAACATAGCTGACAAAACTGTCTTAATCACAACCAACCTCCCAATCCAAGAAAGCCATTTTCCCTTTCTAGTGGAAAGCCTATTTTCCATTTTTTCTCTCAAAGGGTCCCACAATTTAGATGTACTAACCCCCCGATCAAGAGGGATACCCAAATAGGTGCAAGGTAGCTTACAAATTTTGAAGTTCAAGTTGTTGGCAATCTCCACTTCCTTGATCGGGTCCAAATTGAAGAAGAATATTTAGGACTTTTCATTGATCACAACCTAACCTGATGCCATCTCATACTATTTAAGAATTTTCTTGAATTCCATAGCCTCTTTCTTTCTACTTGTACCTAAAAGTAGAGTAACATCTACAAATTGTTGGTGTGTGCTGGCCTCCATACCACCTGTAATCAAAATGCCCTCAATTTTGTCAGACCTTTGTGCAGTGTTGAGACCTCTCCTTAAGGCTTCTGCCATAATTATGAACAAAAATGGAGACAAAGGATCTCCTTGTCTCACCTCTAGATACTTCAAAAAGACCTTCTAGGGAGGCATTTACGAATACTGAAAATGAGGGCTTGAGATGAAGAAGTAAATCTAGTTGATCAATTTGTTGCAAAATCCTAATGATTCCAAACATTTGTAAAGAAAGGACCAATTCACTTTATCATAGGCTTTCTTGATATCTAGCTTGATGATCATACTAGGCATTTTTTGGCTTTGAATAGAGTGTATTGTATGTTGTGCAATAATGACACAATCCAGAATTGACCAACTAGGAACAAAACCATTTTGCTCATCAGAGATAATGGAGGGAAAAAGAAATTTATGTCTATTGGCCATAATTTTAGCCAATAACTTATATAACATATTACAAAGAGAAATAGGGTGAATTCTTTCCATTTTGAAGCATTTTCTTTTTTCGGTATCAATGTTATGAAAGTGTTATTGATTTCTTTAAGGAATCTTCTAGCATGTTGATCAGCTAGCAAAGCTTCCACCACATCATTGCTATCAGTATCCCAACATTTATGGAATAATCCAGCTGGAAACCCATCTAGACCTAGCACCTTATCCGCTTGGAATTGACCTAGAGCACAATCTACTTCAGCTTAGTTATTCTTGCAGTGAGCATCTAGTTTTGCTCATCATTGATGAATCGGGGAATGTTTTGTAAAAGACATCTTTGGTTGGTTGAATTAGTCCCTTCCCAATTACTAAGAACCACTTAAAAATATTCAACACCACTTTTCACAATCAGTTTTGGACCTTCTCTGATAGAACCATCTTCTTTTCTTATTTTAGTTATTTTATTAATTATTCTTCGGTGCATGACTAAATTATGGAAAAACTTTGAATTTCTATCAGCTTCATCCAGTCAAGTTTCCCTAGATTTCTACTTCCAAGACACTTCTTCCTTAGCCAATATATCCTCATATTCATGAAGAAGTTGTTTTTCCAAAACAAAATTGTCATGATCCATCCCAACACTGAGAACTCGCTCATTCAAAGAGCCTATGTCAGCCTCTATATGGTGTTTTTCCACAAAAATATCTTTGAATTGCTCCCTATTCCACTCGAAAAGCTTTTTCTTAGTGGCTTTGAAGTTAGATACCAAGCAAAAGAACTTAGACTCTATAAAATGCTCCTCATTCCACCATTTGTGCATGAGGTTAAAGAATTCTTGTAAGTTCATCCACATAAATTCAAATTTGAATGGACATCCCCATGGTTTCTTTTCACCAATCATCTCAATGAGAATTGGATAATAATCTGGTCCGGACAAAGGATAAATAGAAGCTTTGAGGTCGAATGAGAAGGATATCAGATCACCATAGATAAAGAATCAATCTAATTTCTCAGCAATACAATTGAATCCCAGTCTTCTGCTATTCCAAGTGAATAATCCTTTTGCAATTTCAACCTCCAATAAACTGTTCCTACTCACCCATTCTTTAAAATTGACCCGAGACTAACTAGCCAAATGACATCCTCCTCTCTTCTCAGATGGGTGTAGAATAGTATTGAAGTCACCACCCAGAATGATATGGGACTCTGGTAAGTTTGCCATCAGATGATCTATTTCCACCCCTCTCTTTTTTTGGGATTAGGAATGGGTCTATAAACATTGATGAGAATAAATTTTAGGTTTCTACTTGAAGATTTCACAATACCCCCTTGCCATTTTGTAGTGATAGCCACAAGTTCAAAGTTCAGAGTATTATTTTTCCATAGGATGGCTAAGCCATTGGATGCTCCATCTGTCTAAACAACTTCCACTTGCCAGAATCAAAGTTTTTTTGAAAATTTTGAAATTTCTTTTGAGGTCATTTTGGTTTCTTGTAGTAACAGGATGTCAACTTGAATTCCAATGCACTCATGCTTGACCAAGAGTTTCTTTCTAGGGGCACATAGACCCCTAAAATTCTAAGACAAGATATTCATTGCTCTTGATGAAGGGAGTTTCTCTTCCCCTCTCATATTATGGTTGTGATCTTTGTTTTCCCTTTTTCCTCCCCATCCTTCATCCGTAACTTTAAAAAAGACTAAATCTCTTTTGTTTGCAAAGTTCTTACTACAATCTGTTACCCTTTTATTTGTAACGTCCTAAAGAATACCAAGATCGATATGAGACTGATCATCCTCATCATCAGGTATGCCACTAACATCATCGTTGCCTACTTCATCATGCATCTTGTCTAGAATCATAATCTTCTTGATTAGTGTATGTCTTTCTATCTCCTTAGCCATTTCAAGGTCCAAGAAGGAAGAATTACTCATAGACATGGACCCCACTAAAAAGCCTTCCTTAAAGGAAGAATCCTTGCCAAGATTGTTATTGCCATAAATGCAAAGGATGTTCTTTTTTCAAATAGAAAATAGGGCCAACTTCAATATTTATTTCTAGAAGTTGCATCCTTGTCTCATCAACTTGATTTATAGGGCTTTTTTTAACCTTAGATTCCCATTGATTTACTCTTGCAAGTTGTTTTGGTGAAAAATTAGGGTTTCCACCACAAGAAGGATGAAAACCTCTAATTTTTACTTAGGGACCAAAACATTAGGGAAAGATAGGAATTTGATAGATCTAAACCTAAGAGATCTAAATGCTTATCAAATTCTAGTGATCTTAGATGAGCCTCTTCTTTCCCTTTAGTTAAATTGATTTATTAAGGATGTTAAAATTGGGGTAAATTTGTTGGAATTGAAGTTAAAATGTGTGAACAGTGAGCTATAGTCGTCGGATCGAGCCACAAACCTATATATGAGGATTATAAGAGTATTTAGACCTATTCTTAGAAGGATCTCTTGATTTGTCATGACCACAATGGTGGTCACTTTGGTCCTTCACATTTTTTGCACTCTAATTGGGGATTGATGCGTCACTGTAAATAAAGCCAATTCTGATCATCACAACTCCTTACCTGTTCCTGTGTATACTAGAGAAGGAAAATAGGTTGGAAATAGGGGTTTACCTAAGTAAAACCTCAGTTTCAGAATTAACTTTGAATGAAATATTAAAAATAGTGAAATAAATATTAGAAAGATATACTTCAAATCTACAATGACTAAAAATGATGCTTTGCTTCTTGAATGTAATCACATATGTTGTATGAAATGGCATGAACATGACAAAAATCTAATCACACACACATGCTTCCATATGAATTTTGTAATTTTCTCCACAATGGTTGAATGAAGTAAATTCAGCCTTGAAGATCTCTGGAAATGCTTGATGATGAACACTTCAATGCTTGAATGCTTGATTGCTTGAATATGGAGATTTAGAATGCTTAGGATGGAATTAAGTTGATCAAATGACTTTATATATGATGATCTAGGTCAATTTATTGATTAGGCTGACCTCCAATAGTCACATAGAGCCACCAAATTCAGAGAGATAGGTCTCATCCCTCCCTTGAAAAATGGGCCCCGTTGAGGGGGACTAGGGCACTAGTGCCCTATTCCTCCTTAATTAGGGACCAAAATTTTGGCTCAAATAGGAGATAAGGGAGAGATGCGCTAAAGTAGGGGCACAAAAATGAGGTGTAAATTGGCCCATGACAGTTGACAATGCTCCACAAGTTATCTGTTTCAGGTATGAGATAATTGAGTCGATCTCTCAACTCAAATCTTTTATCCAAATTTCTCTGATCTCAAGTCAATCTAATGCCATTATCTTTCTCTGAAACTTTGGTACTTGAATTTGAATAATCCCTAGTAGTGTCACTCCCAGTATTGTGATTGTATATGGTGAAAATGGATAACATAATAACAATATTGGAAGGCTAAATGAATCCAACCACCAAACCCTAGCCTAACAATCAACAAAGATCCACCATAACATATGAAGATTACCTAAGACAATGTAAATAAAACAAAATCACAAAGATTATACCATCACATGTCCAATAGGGTTTTGATCTCCATTCTTCCTATCTCTATTGATCTTGCTTGATATATTTGCTCTCAGATTTTATGTGCACAAGAGCTCAACAAAGAACGGAATGTGGTTGCAAGTAGGATCGTAGTGTAGCCAAGTCCTTAAGATTAGTCATTAGCCATTAGGGTTTGATAATGAAGGAGGCATCTCCTTAAATAGAAGACACAATAAGAAATGGAGGGATAAGATTGAGAGGTGTAAAAAGGAGGTCGGCTAGGATTAGAGGGTAGGTAAAGAAATAATAAAATAATGAAAGAGGTAGGTAGTGTAGGAATTAAGAGATGAATGACATGTGTCATGTGTAGAAAAAGATAATGAATTAATTAAATAAATAGAGATTTATTTAATTTATAGAAGAAGTGAGATAATTAAATAAATAAAATATTTATTTAATTTAGGAAAAGGATAATTTAAATAAATAAATGTTATTTATTTAAATGAGAAATAAGGCTAGAAGAGGATAAATGAATTAATTAAATAAATAAAGATTTATTTAATTAATAGAAGAATTAGGCTAAGATAATTAAATAAATAAAATATTTATTTAATTAGACATGACAATTTTGGGTGTCTACAGTGATTAGGATTCTTGCTAATCTCTGGACCGAAAAAGTTATCTATCCCTTTCCCTTTACATATCGGGTTGTGAGAAATAAATCTCTAAGCAATAATGCAACTGCCTCCTTTGTCACTCAGATTGAACATAACCTTTTGCTTCCAAACACCATACTCGTTATGATGTCTAAATTATCTAGGGCTTGGAAGTCCAGATTCAAGTCAATGAATACCCTAGGCATTTCAAATCTTCCAAAGAAAGAATTCTTCCTCGATTTCAATGAGCAAACTGAGAGCCTCTCCAATTCTTTCTAAAGATTCTTTAACCTAGTATTTTGATGGGAGGTTATCAAATTCTACCCAATAGGGAAACCATTTTGGTTTATGTAGCCTAGGGTTTAATTTTGGTTCCTAGTCCAATCTATAAAAACAAAAGCCTTCAAAAAAATTGTCTCCATAAAGAATGGATTGTTTGTGCTAATATCAACACAATCCAAGAGGAAAAAATTATTAGGAAGAGCTTTGATACATACTTGAGCATGGTAATGTTTCATCCATAATTAAATGATCTTTCCTTTTTATACTGCTTTCCCGTCTTCTTGACAAAGAGTCTACAATATTTATAGTGGTTATAGATCGAGATCATGATATCCAACGGGATGACCATTGAATATCGTCTCTAATCTAGTGGAAAGAAGGAATTTACTTTCTCTAATGGTTTAGATTTTGGTTTCCACCATGATTGATTGCTTCGAGCTTTACACTAGAAATCTTGCCTAGATCTGGGTGGATTAAGGTTGCGACAAAATTTTATCAAAACCTTAGATCGAGCCTTTTGTTCATCCCTCTCCTAGTTTTTCTATTCTGATTAGGGTGGGGGAACCCATTTTGGTGGGTTGTTCCTAACTCCAAGTTGCTCACCTGACCCAGCTCTGTTGTTTTCTCCAACTGGGATGGCATTTGCCCCCATGGCAATTACTTTTTTGATCCTCCAATTGGCTACATTTCCATGTGCCTAATTCTTGACACCCTGTCTGCCACGCCTATTCACATATTACTGACGACCCACCTTGTTGGTTTGACCGGTGACTACCCTTCATACTCCATATTCACTCCTTCATATTATTATTGTACATCTCATGCTATTAAGAACATAAAACAATTTGTAATTTTCAAGCTATATAACTAAAAAATTCAATATTTGTGCTATAGAAGTCATTATTTAGCTTTATTTTTTAAAGTGGACCGTAAGTAGTTCCCTTCAAGATCTACCATTGTGGGCTATGTTGTTATGACCATCATAGTGTTACAATTAAGTACTATGTGGATTAGGGCAATTTAAAAATCTTCAAAAATCTCTTTTTACATGAAGATATCCATGTACATATATATACATATACATACATATATATATATACATATATATAAATACATATATATATATATATACATACATATATATGCATACATGTATATATGTATGTATATACATATACATACATATATATAGGTATATATACATACATTCATATATATACATGTATATATATGTGTATATATGTATATATATATGTATATATGAATATATACATATACATATATATACATATATGTATATATATGTATATGTATATATGTATATATGTGTATGTATATGTATATGTATATGTACACACACACACACATCAGTTTTTATCATATGAACTTCATTTTATTTTGATGACAATAATGCAAGATTACAAAATGATTTAATTTTTCTCAACGAAATGGTGCTATGGGTGACATGGAAATCAATAGGTGATATGTCAATCATGAAAATGATAGTAAACCATGAATGGTCTTAAAATACAATCACAAATGTCATCACTATGTCCATTATAATTAGTAACCTCAATACCAAAGTTAAATAAGGTTTGACACAAAGCTTGAGTAATAAGTCTTCTCTAAGTGAAACCTTAACACAATGATAAGCATATTTATGCATAGAAGAAGACTATGAATATTCGCTCCAAACTCCTCCCTATGCTAACTATCATATGAATGTCACACAAGGGTTTAAAGAATATCTGTGCCATTGATTTCATGTTGATAAGATTATGAATATCTTGAAAACTATATAGTAACTTTTGGACTTTCATGTTTTTTGAGAACGCCATAGGAAGGTTTGAGATTATTACTTTGAACGACTATGTTACTTGTATGAAGGTATGAATACAATGATTAATGGATAGTATCATGAAACTAACTAACAAGGGCACAATGATTAAATGAAGACATGAAAATGTAAAAAAGGCAATAATATATGAGGTCTAAACAACTAGCCTGTAAGCCTATTAGGGTAATGTAAAGGAGATACTAATAGATGTCAAATCAAAAGCAATAAGTTTCTCTCTTTTTTAAGATTATGCATATTTTGCAATCCCGACTAGTTTTTTTCCTCCTTACTAATATCCAGTTTTGTGTGAAAATCATGATTACTATCTAGAGGTAATTGATACTTGCACTTACAATGAGGCTCTCAGAATCAAATTCAATGAATCATGAAGAGCTTAAAAATATAATAATTATCAAAACACGCACAATGTGAAACTTATAATTGTTATCTCATACAGATTTATGAGATGATAACTTGCGGTGGCTAATGCGGATGGGCCTGGGTAACCCACAACAAGATTGAGAATGAGAACCGTGGATAACTTCAGGGTGGGAGAATAGGCCGTAACCGCTAAGGTGGACAATTTACGAGGGGCGGGAATGGTAAAACCAACCGTTTACGAATGCCCAATGGACATCTGCCCAGGGAGCAGTGGCCCAACCTACCTCTACCGGCTACTGACACTAATATGAGTAGCAGGCATTCCCCTTAGTTTAGGAGTAACGAACTCAATCGAAGCACATGGAACAATGTGAGATAGTAGAACGCCAAACAATAGATTGGATAGGGCCAGATTAAATTGTGGGTGGGTGGATATAGATGGCATGGATAAACTTATTTAAGGCATAACAGGCGCCGGTACTCGGATGATGGTGATGAATGAACCATCGCCCCATCGTCTAATAATGCAATGTAATGGGTTGATACATTTTTTTCAAAATAACAATGTAATTTTTGTCCTTTTTATCCCTTACATACATAATGGGGATGCCCATAAGGGGGCTACATATATTCCCCTCACCTGAGATAATGAACTAAGCTGAAATTACTTGATTCAAAAAATAGGTCTTCCACCACTTATTCAAAAATTAGGTCTTCCATGCTGTTTGGGCAGATCTTGCAGTTCGATTACTTGAATTGTGCATTGCCTCTTGGATACACAAACAAAAAATATTAATTATCTTAGCTCACTAAATACTTCAGTCATGCCTTATTACTACATAATTTAAGTGTTTCAAAAATAGAAACAAAAAAAAACACAAACCCTTTTCTGCTTCTTGGTAGCCTTGTCGTAGTCTTCTCCTGGATGCTTCCATTTTCTCTCTTAAAAATTTCTCATTCATAGACTTCAATTTCCGCTCTTGAAGATAAATACCCACACGTTTTACGCTTTGCTTTGTATCTTCCACATTTCCAGAATGATCTTTTTTTCCCCATTTCCGGAATGATCTTTTTTTCCCCATTTCCAGAATGATCTTTTTCTTCCCCATTTCTAGAATGATCTTTCTCTTGTCCATTTTTAGAACAATCTTTCTTAGCAAAAGAGCCAAGTGAGAGAGAGATAGCAGTAGTAGTATTAGCAGGAGCAATAGCAGTAGAGACAAAGCATTTGATTACTTCATTCAAAAACTTGATTCAACTAAAAGGTCTTCCATGTTGTTTTACGCTCTGCCTTTGATCTTCCACATTTTCAGAATGATTTTTTTCTTCCCCATTTCTAGAATGATCTTCCTCTTCTGCATTTCCACAATGATTTTTTTCTTCCCCATTTACCGAATGATATTTTTCTTCCCCATTTCTAGAATGATCTTCCTCTTGTGCATTTCCAGACTGATCTTCCTCAGCAGAAGAGCCAAGTTCAACAGCAGCAGAAGAAAAAGACGTGAAAAGATTATGGGCGATCGTGTCTCTTGTTTTTCTGAATTCATTGGGGCAATCAGAGGCTGCAACCAGGATTCCAACCTCAATCACACTCAATATATCACCATCTGCACCTTCAAAATATTGGCGCCATTTTCCCATCGATTCCATTTTCTTCTATTCTTTTTAACTTCAATTCTCAGTACTATTGCTCAATTTCACAACAATTCCTAGACCTACTAATACTTACAACAATGCATGAGAGCAATTAATAAAAAAATGGTTCCAACATACACTTCGAACAACTCCATTTTTATTAATATTTTATCGTAGATTTTAAAAATATGTTTAGGCTGTTTTTGGCATGAGTTAAATTTTATTTTATTTTATAAATTTACTACTAGTTGTTGTATCTCTAAGTCACATGCAAATTTTTAAAATGAATTAATATTTAATCAGTTTTCTATTTTAGATATAAAGCAAATATAATTATCTAAAAATAGTTTAATTGACACACATATATGTGTAATCAACAATAAATTTTATTTTTTATAAAAATATTATAAAAATAATTAAAAATGATTTGATTAACTCCAAAATTAGGGATTCTCTTATAATGCACATTTAAAAATATATGATAATATAATATAATTCTATTATATATAACATTCAACACAACTATGCAAGGTAGAGTAGAATAAGAATTAAGTGGCACATGTTGAATGACGAACTTGGTAAAAATGATTTAATTTCATTTTTATTTATTTATTGAGTTTCGTTATTAACATTTTTTATATTTTTTTATTAGTACTATTTGTTATTGTTAATACATCAACTAAAATATAAACACAACATATATATTTTAAAAATTAAAATTATAAAAAAAATATTCAAGAAAAAATTAGATAAATAAAATAATTTAATGTTTTTAAAACAAAAAAAATAATTAGTAAATAAATAAAAAATTCTTCAGTCAATCAAATAATTTTAAATTATGGATTGGGGCCTAGCTTGATTGGTGAGAGCTTCTAGTGTTGAAACAAAAGGTCTAGTCTCCTATGTATGAAAAAAAATAAAAATATTTATTTAAAATCTTAAATTATTTTTTTCATAAAATAAATATATTTATTTAAAATCTTAAATTATTTTTTTCATAAAATAAATATATTTATTTAAAATATTAAATTATTTTTTTCATAAAATAAATATATTTATTTAAAATTTTCAATTATTTTATTTTACTTAATTGTTTTATTTTATTTTGTTTAACTAATTTGATTTTGTTAAATATATGTAAGTGGCATCAAATTATTATTTGTAAATATTTGTAATAAATGTATGAAATAAAAAATATATATATTTATTTAAAATCTTAAATTATTTTATCTACTTAATTTTTTTATTTTTTATTTTGTTTAATTAATTTGATTTAGTAAAATATATGTAAGTGTTTAAAATCTTAAATTATTTTATTTACATTTTTTTTATTCTATTTTGTTTTATTAATTTAATTTTGTTAAATATATGTAAGTGACATTAAATTATTATTTGCAAATATTTTTAGTGTGTGAAATAAAATAAATATATTTATTTAAAATCTTAAATTATTTTATTTTATTTGTTTAATTAATTTAATTTTGTTAAATATATGTAAATGGCATAAAATTATTATTTGTAAATGTTTTTAATGTATGAAAGAAAATAAATATATTTATTTAAAATCTTAAATTATTTTATTTACTTAACAATTGTTTTATTTTATTTGTTGTTTAATTAATTTAATTTTGTTAAATATATGTAAGTGGCATCACAATGGTGAGGATCTTATTCAGTTAAAGTAAATTTAGATCAAACACTCATTTCACTGAAGTGGATGCTTTCCTACTCCTATGCTCTCTTTGTTCTTACAAGATTAGGTTTAGATCACTTCCCTATTGCTCTTGTTGCTGATAAATTGGGGCATAAGAAGAGTTTTCCTTTCAGATTTGAGAAGATGTGGGCTTGACACTTAGATCTTAGAGGTAAAATTCATGAGTGGTGGGAGGTCAATGTGGATAGTTCCACTATGTTTAGGTTTGCCAAGAAGCTTGCCTCGGTCGACTATAATGTTTTGTGGGGGAATAAATCCAATTTTGGTCACATATTCGTCTCAAAGAAGAAGATCAAGAGTAAATTGGATGTTGTTCAAATTTTAATTTAGATTAATGGTCAACACCTCATCTTATTGAGAAGGAGATTGGTCTTTTATGTAGTCTTCGTGATATTGTTTTTAAGGAGGAAGAATTTTGGAAACAAAGATCTTAGGCCATTTGGCTCCAATGTGGGGATCATAATATTAAATTCTTCCATTTGTCTACCTTGAAGCACAAGGCCTCTAATAGAATTAAAACTATTCTTCATAATGGGATCAATCTTGATAACGATGAAGATACTTCATTTGTGGCAATTGATTTTTTCACCAATATGCTGATGAATGAGACCAATTTGGTTTGGATAGACAAGAGCAGTTTCTTGGCGAGATCCCTAACATGATTATGGAAGATATGAATAGATCGTTGACTAGGGTTCCCTCAGAGGATGAAGTTTTTGTTGTTATCTTCTCTTTTGAAGGTAACAAACCTCTTAAACTGGGCAGTTTCCATATGTTCTTCTTTAATAATTACTGGGATATCATTGCAAAAGATGTTGTTTGGGTGATCAAGGGATTCTTTGGTGGTAGATCTATTTTGAAGGAGATAAACACAACTTTTATTGTTCTTATTTTTAAGTTTGTGGGTGCTAAATCCTTTGGTGATTTCCATTAGATCAATCTGTGCAATTCTATTTATAAAATTATGACTAAGGTTTTGGTGCTAAGGATTAAATATGTTCTTCTTTGAATTATTTCGGCTTAGTAAAATGGTTTTGTTCCTGGGTGTTAGATTCTAGAATCGATCCTCACAATTCACCAGAATATTCTCTCTTTTAGTCAATAAGAAGATCGACTTTGTGTTGAAATTGGATCTCCTCAAAGCTTATAATAAGGTGAATTGGCATTTCCTTCTGAAAGTCTTGAAGGCTTTTGGTTTTGGGACTAAATTGGTTCAAATTATAGGGCAACTCAGTTTCACTCCTAAGTTTTTGGTGACCATCAATGACTCACCCTCTCGTTTCTTCAGCAACTCAAGAGGTATTAGGAAGGGGGGTCTTGCTTCCCCTTTCCTCTTTATTATAATGGTGAAAGCCTTGGGTAGGTTTATCTATAAGTCTACAATGATCTCTAATCTCAAGGGCCTCTCCCCTTTCTCATCCCCAAGATTTGTTCTCATCAACAGTTCATTGATGATACTATTATTTTGGGGGAATCCTCTATCTGGGAGGCTAAGTACCTGAAAGGGATTCAGTCGAATTATGAGGCTACTGTTGGCATTGACAAAATCGGTTAATCTAGAGAATCGGTATATTTGCTGAGATTTGTCATTGGTGTCTAACACTGACTGGTGGAGTGGTATCGGTGGAGTGGTGTATCTTAGTAGCAAAGGGGATGACTTGTAAACAACATGGAAGAAGCATAAGAGACAAGTGATCAAGGTTCAATCAGCTCAAGGGAAGATATACTAAGCTATCTGGTCTGTTACTCAAGAAGATCGGTGTTGAGGTTAGATCTTCAAGTTGGTCATTCTGATGATGATGAAGTCACAAAAGGTGACTTAGGCAAGAAGGCTTGAGGTTGGATGCAAACCAAAACCTCATTGGAAAATAGGAGAAGAGACTTGATAGAAGCACTGCAAACCGCCGTCAAGGGATGAACTGACAATGAAGAGCGCAGTGGTATATTGGTAAACTAGTTAAGTAGAAGGAAGATAGGTGTTTGCCTAAAATCTCAAAGTGATGATTGGTTATTCAGTTGCGGTGGCAAAAGGTGAGTTGGTGAGCTTATGTCTATGCCAAACTAAAGGTTGGTGAATTCAACTTTAGTCATCATGCAGTCAAGCCATGATTACTTGTGGATTTTCTGGTTCACATTTAAAAGATTGAACTCGACCAAGAAGTCCCTTTTTTGGGGGGATGTGGTGGCAGAATTAGTTGAGCAGTTGGCAAAATTGTTGTAGGGCGCGCAGAGAAAGAGTGGGAGATTTTAAATTTTAAATCTTTTGAAATCTATAATTGCTTTGATTGAGAAAATGTCTGAAGGTGACGACAGAAAATGTATAAAGTATTTTTGAGTTCATTAAAAAATTCTTGATCGTAAAATTTGCAAAGAGCATATCCTGTAGAAGGCGATCCAAAGTGCAGAGTAGAGTGAAAGGAAGTGCTAAAAGATTTAGTAGAGAAGAGAGTGTATGAGGTAGACCGACAAAGTACAAAGCTGAGGGTCAGAGAACCAACAGAGTGAAGAGTTGAGGATCAGAGGACCGACAAAGTGTAGATCCGAGGATTAGAGGATCGACAGAGTGCATAGCCGAAGGTATAAATAGAAAACTGGTGTTGTGCAGAGCAGACACAACCGGTGCGAATAGAGCATGATTTTCATTGTGATCTGATCAAGCTATCAGTAGCTATTCCAATAGATCATCCTTCTGTTGCTTTCTAACCATTGCAACTTAAATCCCTTAACCGGGTGGACTTTAACAGGCCCCTTTGTAAAATCCCTTAACTGAGTGACATCTTAATTGATGTTCTTAAGTCCTTTAACCAAGCTACCTTTAACAAGGTAAAGGCACTAATAGGCCTTAAACAAAATCCCTTAACCCGGTGGCACCTAACAGTGTCTTTGTAATCTCCTAACAGGGATGGCTCTTCACCGGGCATACTTCAGAATAGTACAAATTTTGTGAGTTCCTACTCACACCGTGGTTTTCTCCCATTTGGGTTTCCACGAGATAAATCTTGGTGTCACTATATATCTTTTCATGCATGCGTATTCATATGTAGCAATTACAGAAATTATGTGTATTGATGAATTTTAAGTTAGTGTAGATTTGAGTTAAAAGTTTTAATTGTGTAAAACTGGTAAAGTGTTGATTCACCCCTCCCCTCTCAGCACCAGTTGGGACTAACAATTGGTATCAAAGCTTTGGTCCTTAGATTTAGAAGAGCCTAATAGCTTAAGGAAATATCCAAGATGATGCAAAAAAAGGGTCCCAAGTTCTCTAAGGATAATTACACCTTATGGTGTGGGAGAATGAAACTCTACCTAAGAACCCTAGGAGAACAATGTTGGAACCATGTACTCATAGAGTACAATGAACCTACAAGGGTTCTCACTCTAGATCAGATCAAAGAAGGGCAAGACAACACTGCTACTATGGATCTGATTGCTAGCACTCTATCTGAAAAAATGAGTATGCTGAGGTTTAAGATTTGAAAACAACCTTTCAGATGTGAAATAAGTTGAAGATTGTTTATGGAGGAGATCCTCATGTTCAAAAGGCTAAAGTAGATAGCTTGAGAATAAAATTTGATGAGATGAGGATGTAGGAAGGGGAAAATATAGAGCAGTATAACAAAAGAATAAAGGATGTAGTAAAGTCCATGAAAAGTGCTGGAGGAAAGCTTGATGAGGATGATGTGGTCAACAAAATCCTGAGAACCTTGCTACCACAATATGTCATAAGGGTTTTTGCAATTCAGGAACTCAGATCCTTAAGAACAGTCAGTGTTTCACTCGACTCACTGATCGGTAAGTTGACTGCATTTGAATTGAGAAACTATGATAATAGTTTACCAAAGATTGATGTTTCTTTCAAAGATTCCATGATGCATGCACCAACAAGGAGAAGAAAAGAAACCAGAAGCATCTCTACTACAAGAACCAGTCACTCTTATGAAAGTGACAACCTGTTATCTAAAGAACAAGAACAAGATGAGATTGAATCTCTATTGGTAAGAAGATTGCCAAGAGGAAAAGGAAATTATAAAGGTAAACTACCCTTAAAGTGCTTCTCTTGTAATAAGATAGGTCATATTGCATCCAGATGTCCTAATAATGATAGAGACAGAAAGGATAATTTTAGAAGCTACAAGGACAAGAGCAAGAAGGAGTGCTATCTTACAGAAGAAGGAGTTATCTAATGGAGATGGAATTTCATTTGTGGTAGTAAACGAAGACAACACAGAGGAAGGTGATATGGCATTGATTTCTAGTTCAAACCGGTGTGGAGATTGGTTAATTGATAGTGGTTGCACTCACCACATGATCGGTGACAGAAATAAATTCCTCAGCATGTAGGATTGCAATGGAGGAACTGTGAGATTCGGCAATGATGCTCCTTGTGCAGTAAAAGGTAAGGGATCTATAGCCCTAAATGACAAAACAAATTGTGAAGATGTTTATTGGGTAGAAGGGCTAAAATATAGTCTGTTAAGTGTTACACAACTTAACAATAAGGGTTACTGGTTAGAATTCAATGAAGGAATATGCAAAATAAATGACAAATTAGGAAGCCTGATTGCTACCAATATACAATCTAGAAGTAATCTATTTCACCTAGACACCACCATAGGTAGTTGTCTAATGGAAAAGATAGAAGACAGTTGGTTGTGGCATAAAATATTGTGTCATGTTAACTTTGATAGCATAGAAAAAGTTAGTAAAATGAAGTCTATCAGAGGTATGCCAAATATTACAAAACCTGAAAAATGCTATGTGTAAAGAATGCCAACTAGGAAAGTTGACCGGGTCTAGTTTCAACATCAAATCCTTCTCATCTAAAAATGTGTTGGACTTAGTTCATACAGAATTGTGTGGTCCTATGAGAATCAAGAATTTCTATGGAGATAGGTATTTCATGTTGTTTGTAGATGACTTCTCAAGAATGACGTGGGTTGTATTCTTGAAAGAAAATTTTGAAGCCTTTCACATGTTTAAGGTCTTCAAGGCTCGAGTAGAGAGAGTAATTGACAAGAATTTGAAATGTCTGAGATCTGATAGAGGAGGAGATTTAACCTCTCAAGAGTTTATGAATTACTGTGAAGAACATGGGATTATGAGACAGATGTCTGCACCCAGAACACCTCAGCAAAATGGGGTTGCTGAAAGAAGGAACAAAACTCTTACTGATTGTGCTAGGACTCTAATGATACAAAAGGGTATCCCACATATCTTCTGGAGAGAAGCAGTAAGCACTGTTGTCTACACCTTGAACCAGATATAGGTGAAGAAAGGAACAAATAAAATTCTCTATGAATTATGGTGTGGATACTCACCTAATGTCTGCTATTTCAAAGTATTTGGAAGCATTTTCTATATTAAGAGGGATGAGTACTCTGGAAAGTTTGATCCTAAGAGTGATGAGGGAACCTTCTTAGGTTACTCCACAAAAAGTAAAGCATACCAATGTTTGAACAAAAGGATCGGTAAGATAGTGGAGAGTGCAAATGTCAGAGTAGATGAGTTCTCTGAAAAGAATGAACAGGATAGCAAGAGTGAACTAGAGGGATATAAAGAGTTCGAGTACACTGTATCGGTGGAACCTACCGAAGAGAATCTAGTTGAAGTGGCAAATGAATAATCTTGTGAAGTAGAACCTGCACAACCGGTAGACGAAGATCCAAGAAATGAACTGCTATTAGCAAAGTATGTCAGAAACAATGACTCCGTTGAAAATATCATTGGTGACAAAGATGCAAGAGTATTGACTAGAAGAAGAGCAAGAGAGAACGCTTGTCTGTTCTCCATAATTGAGCCCAAAACAACAAAGGAGGCTCTACAAGATGATGACCAGATCAAAGCCATGGAGGAGGAACTTGAGCAGATTGAGAAAAATGAAACTTGGACGCTAGTGCCCAGATCAGAAAATAAAAATGTGATAGGTACCAAATGGGTGTTTAGAAACAAAATGGATGAAACCGGTCAAGTGGTAAGAAACAAAGCAATATTAGTCTGCAAAGGCTATGATTAGGAAGAAGGTTTGGATTATGGAGAAACCTTTGCACCGGTGGCTAGGCTGGAAGGGGTTAGAATTTTGCTGGCCTATGCTTCTTACAAAAATTTCAAAGTTTACCAAATGAATGTCAAATCGGCATTCATGAACGGTGTTTTAGAGGAAGAAGTCTACATAGAGCAACCGTAAGGGTTTGCATCAAAAGATGGAATAATAATGGTATGTAGGTTGTAGAAGGCTCTTTATGGGATATTTAAAACAAGCACCAAGAGCTTGGTATGAGAGGCTAAACTCATATCTTTTATGCATAGGGTTCAAGAGAACCAGTGATAACAGTAACCTGTATCTGAAGATCGAAGAAGAAAGAAAACATCTAATTTCAGAAATCTTTGTAGATGACATCATCTTTGGAGGAGATGATGAGATGAGCATAAGTTTTCCAGAACAAGTGAAGCAAGAATTTGAGATGTCCATGATCAGTGAGATAAAATTCTTCATTGGCTTGCAAGTCTCATAGCTAAAGAATGGCATATTCATTAGCTAGACCAAGTACATAAGGGAAATCTTGAAGACTTTTGGAATGGAAGATTGCAAACCTGTTGGAACTCCAATGGTTATAAGTTGCAAGCTATCAAAAAATAATGAGGCTCATGAAGTGAATGAGATACTTTACCGATCCATGATCGGTAAGTTGTAGTATGCAGTACACAGTAGACCGGACATAGCACAAGTTGTTGGATTGGTTCCCAGATTTGTTGCAAATCCGAAAGAGACTCACATGGTGGCAGTCAAGAGAATATTTAGATATCTAAAGGGAATTGATGAGTATGGTCTCTGGTATCCACATAAGGGAGACTTTGGCTTAAGTGTCTTCATCGATTCAGATTGGGTAGGGAACATTGATGACAAAAAGAGCACTAGTGGAGGTGCATTCTTTCTTGGAGATAGGTTTGTGTCTTGGACAAGAAAGAAACAAAATTGCATATCTCAATCCATAGCTGAGGCAGAGTATGTGGTTGTTGCAATCAACTGCACACATATAGTATGGATCAAGCAATTATTGGAAGGTATCCAAAAAAAGGTGACTGAACTGGTAGTGATTCACTGTGACAACACCAGTGCCATCGACATATCCAAGAATCCGGTGATGCTTTCCAAGACAAAGCATATAGCTATCAAATATCACTATCTCATAGAACAGGTTCAAGACAAGGAAGTGAGGTTGAAGTATATACTAAAAAAAGAATAGGTGGCTCATATATTCACCAAGCCACTATAGAAGGACACCTTTGAATAACTCAGAGGTAAGCTAGGGTGATGCCCCTAGCTACAGTAAAGTAAGTAAAAAGGGCTCTATATCAATCTGGTATGATTTTTTTTGAAAAAATTCTAATACTAGATTGATAAGTGTGGACTACTCCGATTAGGGGGAGCAATCTTGTAAGTGTACTGAAATTCATCTTTAGCATTGTTATCAAAGGGGGAGATATGTTTATAGTGTTTGAGTTGAAGTCGCTGATGGTAAATAGTGTTGAGCTGAAGTTGCTAAAATAGAGTATTGCTAGTGTCAGGGGGAGATATTATTGATTTTGAGAAGAAGTATATGCAGGACCAACTAATAAGACAGATTCAAAAGTGTTGCCATCAATGCCAAAGGGGGAGACTGTTGGCATTGACAAAACCGATTAATCCAGAGAACCGATATATTTGCTGAGATTTGTCATTGATGTATAACACTAACCGGTGGAGTGGTACCGATAGAGTGGTGTATCTCAGTAGAAAAGGTGATGTCTTGTAAACAACATGGAAGCAACATAAGAGACAAGTGATCAAGGTTCAATCAGCTCAAGGGAAGACAGACTAAGCTAACTGGTCTGTTACTTAAGAAGATCAGTGTTGAGGTCAGATCTTCAAGTTGGTCATTCTGATGATGATGAAGTCACAAAAGGTGACTTAGGCAAGAAGGCTTGAGGTTGGATGCAAACCGAAACCTCATTGGCAAACAAGAGAAGAGACTAGATAGAAGCATTGCAAATCGGCATCAAGGGATGAACCAGCAATGAAGAGCTTAGTGGTATACCGGTAGACCAGTTAAGAAGAAGGAAGATAAGTGTTTGCCTAAAATATCGAAGTGATGATCAATTATTCAGTTGCAGTGGCAAAAGGTGAGTTGGTGAGCTTGTGTCTATGCCAAACTAAAGGTTGGTGAAGTCAACTTCAGTCATCATGATGTAGTCAAGCCATGATTACTTGAGGATTTTCTAGTTTGCATTTAAAAGATTGAACTCGACCCATAAGTCACTATTTTTGGGGGATGCGGTGGCATAATTAGTTGAGCAGTTGGCAGAATTATTGCAGGGCGTGCAGAGAAAGAGTGGGAGATTTTGAATTTGAAATTCTCCAAAATCTGTAATTGCTTTGATTGAGGAAATACTTGAAGGTGATGACAGAAAATGTATAAAGTATTTTTGAGTTCATTCAAAAATTCTTGATCGTAAAATTTGCAAAGAGCACATCCTGTAGAAGGCGATCCAAAGTGTAGAGTAGAGTGAGAGGAAGTGCTAAAAGATTTAGCAGAGCAGAGAGTCTATGAGGTAGACCAACAAAGTGCAGAGACGAGGGTCAGAGAACTGGCAGAGTGAAGAGCTGAGGATCAAAGGACCGACAGAGTGCAGAGCCGAGGATTAGAGGATCGATAGAGTGCAGAGCCAAAGGTATGAATAGAAAATTGGTGTTGTGCAGAGTAGACACAACTGGTGCGGATAGAGCATGATTTTCATTGTGATCTGATCAAGCTATCAGTAGCTACTCCAACAGATCATCCCTTTGTTGCTTTCTAACGATTGCAACTTAAATCCCTTAATCGGGTGGACTTTAACATGTCCCTTTGTAAAATCCCTTAATCGAGTGACATTTTAATTGATGTTCTTAAGTCCTTTAACTGAGCTACCTTTAACAGGGTAAAGGCATTAAGAGGCCTTAAACAAAATCCCTTAATCGGGTGGCACCTAACATTGTATTTGTAATCTCCTAACAGGGATGGCTCTTCACCGGGTGTACTTCAGAATAGTACAAATTTTGTGAGTTCCTACTCACACCGTGGTTTTCTCCTATTTGGGTTTCCACGAGATAAATCTTAATGTCACTGTATAACTTTTCATGTATGCATATTCATCTGCAGTAATTATGTGTATTGATAAATTTTAAGTTAGTGCAGATTTGAGTTAAAAGTTTTAATTGTGTAAAACTGGTAAAGTGCTGATTCACCCCTCCCTCTCAACACCGGTTGGGACTAACAACTACCTCTAGTAAGAGAATAAACATTCCCAAGAGTTCAATATTTTTCTTGAACACACTTGAGCATGAAAAATAAAGGATCATGGCTATCTTTGGTTGCTTGATGGTCAAATTACCTTCTTCCTATTTGGGCCTCCCCCTTTCCTTGAATTTAGTTTCAAATTATTTTGGGAATGATTTTTTGGACAAATTTCAATCCAAGTTGGCTAGTTGGAAAGGGACCTTTTGAGTCAACCTAGAAAGCTGCAATTAATCAAAGTATCGCTTCAAAATCTTCCTATTTATGCTATGAGTTTGTTCAAGGTGCCTTCTAAATTTCTAGCTAAAATGAAAAGATTCAACACAATGTCCTTTGGTTTGGTACAAAGATTAAGAATTGATTAAATTTAGTGGCTTGGAACTAGGTTAGACAATCAGAGAGGCTTGGGGGTTTAGCTATTTGAAAAATTAGAGAATTTAATATGAACCTGCTCACTAAACAATTATGGAGGAGTTTGACATAAATGAATTAGTGGAAAAGTATTATCCATAGAAAATACCTTTGCAACCCCATTCATGTTTGGTGTTTCTATTAGGAAGATCTTGTGATCCCGGCTAGTTTGACTCTTTGATATTATAGGTGACCATGGTGTGTTATTGCGTGTTGTTGGGTGGGGCTTCTCCCCCTGTGATGTGTGATGGCTCTTTGATGTTGGCTCCTCAAGTTGGGTCAATTGGTGTAATTTTTGAGTTTTTCCACTCTACCAAGGCCTGGCTTCCCTATTATTGATGATATCATGGGTTCTAGTTGTGCCCCTCCCTTGTTGTTTGATTCTTGTTATTCTTGTTGGTTCCTAGAGATTTGTTCATGTGGTTGGTAATTGTGTTTCTCATCCATTAAGGGAGAGAGCTTGTCATGTTCTTGTTGTCAAATCATTCTCGACAGTGGTTTGTGGTCAGGATGTGGTGAAAAATGAGGACTTCTACCAATACAGGGGTTTGATTTGAAATTCTAAAACCTTTGGAATTCTCATCTTAACCTTCACAACTAGGTGTTGGATTATTGGAGGCTCTTTTGTTTTGGGTAAGGTTGAGCTCTTAACCTATGGTAGAGTTTTTTAATTGCCTCCTTTAACTCTTCTAAACATAGAAATTTGGTGTTTGGTTAAGTAGCAGGCTTGGGTAGGTACTCTCTCCATTAAGCTTTAGTAAAATTCCTTTAAACTCTCTCATTGAGGCACTAAATGTGTGCCAAGTGTGGGTAGAATTTTGAGCCTTTCCCTCTAGTTTTTGGGAGGTCACATGTCATGAGCTCATAGGCAACTCAATTGGATGTTTCTTGAAGGTTGACAATTCCACATCATACATAGGGCACTCTACTTTTATTCACATTCTAGTGGACATTGACATCTCCAAGCCTCTTTTTGGGGATGTGATTTTCATGGTTGAGGGTAGGCCTAGGACTCAACCTCTTGATTATGACGGTATCCCCTTCAAATTTTATCATTATTTTTCTATTATTCACTTAGCTAGGGATTGTCCTCTCTCACATCGTAAGCTCATTGTTACTTGGCAGAAGATTGCTGATGATTATCACTTGACCATTCATGCTCTTGATCCTTCATTGGATGACTCCTTGCAAGATGATGATGAGTCAGTGTCTGGTGTGGTTCTAATGTGGTTTTCAGACCCTAATGGGTACCTCTTGCTTTCAATTCAAGGTCTATCTCATCCATCTCTTTGGATCAACCTCTGGCTACTCTTGTGGACAAAGGTCACTCTCCACCTCCTTGTTAATTAGCTCTCTTCACACACTAATGGGATCTCTATGGGGGAATCCCCTATAATGCCCCCTTTCACAAAGTAGTCAAAAATGCCCCTTTTAGCATATTTAAAATACATAGGATAATTTGGGGGTTGTTAGGGAGTAAATTAATTAGTTAAATAAAGTTTTCCAATTAGACTTAATAGTGACTTAATGTGATTTAAAAGGTAAATATTATAAGGTCACTTTATAAAAGTGCTTTAATGATAATTTTTGAGTGGGGAATTAAGAGAAAGTTTAGAAAAGTTTAATGAGAAATTATAAAAGTAAAATGAGAGATTATTTGTTCATGCTTATTTCTTGTTGGAGAAAACTTTAGGATGAAAATCCTAAGGGAATTCAGTTTTGGAAGTGAAATATCTACCCTAGTTGGTTGTAAATGGACTAACATAGGTTTCATGCAAGAGTTTAATGATTGAAGATTCAATAATTTGTAAAGTTTTGAAGGCAAGACAAGTTTTCAAAATATATGCAAGTAGTTTACAAGAAAGACAATAATAGTTGTCAAGGTTTGAGTCAATATAAGGTAGTGGAACATTTACAAATGTTGGTCAAACAACTTGGCTGAAGTTGGTGTGATGCTTACGTAAGATTTTTACAAGTTACGCAGACATGAGGTTTGTTGACAACTTATCATTAGAGTGCTAGGTACTCTTAGTGCTGGTCTTGGAGGGTCTTGATCCTAGCATAAGGATGTTATTTTCTATAGGTTAGAATATACCATTACTCCATTTGATGTTATTAAATTTTGCATCAAATATGATTGTAATTTTTTTCTCAACACAAGTTGATTGTTCTATTTATGAAGGGATAGAAAAGAACCACTTCATGGTTGAGTTAAAGCATTTGATCCAAACATTTTGTAGGATTCTATCAAGAGAGCTTGTAACATGGGGAGTTCATCTCCTAAAAATAAATTCCCATTCAACCCATTTTTGCCAAAGAAGGATAAGAAACCTCTCCAAAAAGAGTGATCAAAGAGGAACAACATGAATGAAGAGGTTAGAAATAAACTACACAAGAAAAAACTTTGCTTCTCAAATAGTGAGAAAGAGAAGATAGAAGGGGCTATTAGTAGTAAGTTGGATGACTCAAATGGGGAACCATCAAATGTGGAGGGACATCCATTAGAAGAAGACAAGGGAGGAACCATTGCTACCCTTTTTGGTACTCTTAGGTATAATTAATTCAAAGTAAGAGGGGTCAAGTATAGGGGCAACAAGTTACAATCCTAATTGATAGTAGATCAATCCACAACTTCACAGATGAGGCCTTGGTGGTCAAGAGTGGTCTACAAACATTGGACTTTAAGGGTTTCAAAGTGATGATTGTATATGACTTCACCATGACTTGTATCAAATGGGTTCCTCAGTTAAGTATTGCCTCAGGCAATTATATTATCATAGATGAATTCTATGCAGTAAACACTAGATATACTAATGTTATTATGGCATCCAGTGGTCACACTTATTAGGGAAGTATTCTCAAAACATCTAGACCATGAAGTTGAAATTCAAATATGATGAAAAAAAGTGGTCCTAAGATATATGTTAAGTAGCGCACCTAGGATTGTGATGACAAAGAGGATGGAGAGTATCTTTAGACATGGAGATGTTTCTTGCGCAACCCAATGTTAATTTTTTTCTAAACCCCTTTTTATGGTGATGGGTAGTATCATGTGGATATCCAATCCATTATGGATAAACATAGCATGGTTTTTATTGACATTCCTCTTGGGAGAACACCTAATAGGGGCTTTGAGAATGTGATCAAGCTAGAGGAGGGATTTGAGCCCATTATTACTAGTACTCTTTAACATCTAAAAGGATTCAAAGAGGAGATTGAGAAAATAATCAAGCAGTTATTGGATATGGAATGCATCAAGCCTAGATTGAGTACTTTTGCTTCTTCAATGGGCCTCATGAAAAAAAAACATGGGACTATATGGATGTGAATTGATTATTGTGTACTCAATAAAAGTATCATTAAAATATGTATAGAATTCCAAGGATCACTGAGCTTCTAGATGAATTGCATGATGTAGTATATTTTTTAAAGATTCATCTCCACTTTGGATACCATCAAATTAGAGCTCAGGAGTAGGACATTCATAAAACAACATTTAGATGTCATTATGCTCACTATGAGCTTTTGGTTGTTACCTTTGGATTTACAAAAGGTTTTGCTACCTTTCAGACTTGAATTTTCATATTTTCAATAAATATTTGTAGAATTTTTTATTGGCGTTCTTTAATGACACTCTTATTTACAAGTCTTTGGGTTATCACCTCAAGCACCTTGATGAGGTGTTGGGTATCATGGAGGCACAATCTTTGTTTTCCAAAGAATCCAAGTGGGAATTTGATTTGAAAGAGGTACTTAAATTGGGAAATGCGATTAGTGCTAATGGGGTGAAGGTACAACACAAGAAAATTTAGGTCATCATGGACTAGCTAGCACCAAAAACACTAAAATATTTGAGGAGATTTTTCACCCTTTGTAGTTACTATAGGAGGTTTGTTAAGGGGGTTTCTTAGCGTGGTGCACTTCTTATAGATCTCATTAAGAAAGGATTTTTCAAATAGACTAATGAGGCTCAACATGCATTTGAAAAACTTAAGGAGGTGATGAGCATTTATCCTATGTAAATGGCATTACCTGATTTTTCACAACCATTTGGTTTGAAGTGTGACACATTAGGTGAGGGATTTACACAATACTTGTGCAGAACAAGTACCCCATTTCATCTGAGTAGGAAGCTCCATGGTGTTGAGATACTTTACTCCTCCTATGATAAGGAAACGCCTATCATCATGCATGTGTTGGAAAAGTTTAGGTAGTATTTGGTGGGTGGAAAATTCATTTTTAGAACAAATCATAATAGTTTGGAATACTTCTTGGAGTAAAAAAAGTGAGTCGGCCAAATTTAGCTTATTATTTTGACAATGAGTATGCAAAAGGGAAGAAGAATATTGTACCAAATGCCCTTTTTAGGAAACCAACTTTATACTCCATGATGAATATTTCAACTGGTTGGTAGGTATAGAGGAGGAAAGTTGAACCACTACGAATGGTGATCAAATTTCTCATGGACTAAGTAATCTTGTCTTCACTCTAAACAAACCCTCAAGGTCCTCTGACCTCTAAGTCTACTCACTAGGATGAAAAGAGAGTGTACAACAGATAAAAATATTTTAATTACGGACGAAAGTGCATGCTATCTAGGCCACATGGCAATGATGTATGCACGAGTCTAGGATGACAACATGGCACTTAAGCGTCCTATGAAGATGAGGTAGAAAATTCCATACTAGAGAGTACATAATGACCAAAACTTTTCACTCTACTATAGACATGATGAAAATAAATAAATCAGAAATAAATAGAGTTCAAGAAATTGATAAAATGACTAGGAATAAGACAAAAATACTTACACACGGTCCAACTAATGAAGCCTCCAATAGATATTATGTCTTTGCTCAATTGAATTGAACAAAAACAACTAAGGACAAAATGTTGGGTGGCCATGATAAGAGGATTTTTACAATCAAACCCTTGTTTTGGTGTTTCCACCTCCACAGATACACAAATAGATAGATATGATAAATGATAATGGAAATGCAACCAATGATATGCTATATCAAAGATGATTGGATATATAATACAATAATAAAGAGAGAAATAAGTCCCCTTCAACACCAAAATCTTAGAGCCATTTGGGATGAGGAAGAGCACACATCTCTGAAGTTGATGATGCTTTATTGTGAACAACAATGACAAAAAGATAGACAACAAATGAGAGAAGTGTTTGTGTGCTAGAAATGTGGGATCATCCTGCAATGGAAGAAAACACCTCAAACACACACATGAAACATTGAATTAGACTTAGTAATCACAAAAACATGTTAGTGAACCAATACCTCTCAAAATTGTTCCATGCTCCTCTATTCCTAAAGATCTTTAAGATTCAAGGTGGCCCTCACTTGGAAGAGCACTTGATCTCTTGAATGTAAACCTAGAGAACGAGATTTAAATGATGATTCTAGGATCAAAATGAATGAAACTAAGATCCTAGTGAATGGTAAGATGATGATAGGAATGAGAGCTAAGGATGCAAGGTGAAAAGCTAGTTATGATCAAGATGGTGGAAATGATATGAGGCTAAGTAATTCCAAATTGAAGATTATGATGAGCTAATTAAGCTAGATGAAGATGAAAAAGTATGTAATTGATATGCAATTTAGGCTGAATGATCTAAAACATAATGCAATTAAGCTAAATGCTATGATGCTAATGCTAGAAGACTTAGATGCTTGAAGATGACAAATGAGTTCCTTGATAACCTACAAAATGACTATAATTTGGATGCACAAGATTGGAATCCTTGAATTGAAGAAATGAGCTCTATTTATAGGCAAAATAGAGAAATGGATGGTTGAGATTGAGAAATCTCAACAAGGGATAGGATTGAAAGTTATCAATCCATGGGAGAGATTCAATCCAATCCCAAGTTGACAAATGTCACCTTGAGAGGGCTTGAGAGGATGCTAAACACGTATTATATGCTAAGCGAGCAATTACGGATAACCTCAAGGAGTGACATCATTGGATAATGTCATTAACCAGGGAGGCATGATATTACCCAAGAGGTAAACTCTTGTGCAACATGGGAAAATGGTTAAAGGGACAATCATCATGGCTAAGGGGTGTGGAATTGTAAGAGGCATTAAATGCCTTTTGAAGACTTTAGAGGTTAACTTTCTAGAGGGTAGATAACCCTCAGGTCTCATGTAAGAGCCTTACAAATTTGGAAGACTCAACAAGTTAACTTGTTGAAATACTTTCTGCCAAATTTGGAGAAGTGACTCCCCCAAATTTAGGGAAAGGACATGATTAGGAGATTAGACATAATTAGGATAGGATTAGTATGGACTAGCTAGGACTCAAACCTAGGACCTTCCATACGCTATTGGAGTTCTCTACCACTGAGCTACTAGACCCTCTTGAACCAGTCCATCATCGGTTTTAGTGTGGCTTATTTCCAACACCAACACCCCCCCTTAAGCCACACCTCTCATGTGCTTGGGGCTCCTAGCCTGGACCTGGCTCTAATACCATGTTGAGACATGGATCAGCTAGGACTCGAACCTAGGACCTTCCATATGCTCCTGGAGTGTTCTACCACTAAGCTAATGGACCCTCTTAGACCAGTCCATTGTCGGTCTGAGTGTGGCTTATTTCCAACACCAATACTTAGGAGGTTTATAGAAGAATGATTAGGGGAATAATGAAAAATGTAGGGGTTTTCAAGTGGGTGAGGAAAATAGGTATTTTAGCAAATTAAAATGATTTAATTTAGCCAAAAGGGATGCAACTTGTATTTGTAGGATTTTGCAAGTGGGGGGACTATTCACAAATAAATAATGATTTATTTATTTGCAAAGGGGATTTTCAATTAAATGTGAATTTAATCAAAAGGGGGAAAATGGATTTTAATCAAATAAATAAGATTTATTTAATCAAATGGCTAAGGGTACTTAATCAAACCTTAGTTTAATTAATAGGCTAGGCTAGAAGAAGGAGATTTAATCGAATCTTTAATTTTATTAAAAGGTCAATTAGAAGAATAGGGATATTAATTAAGTCTTAATTTAATTAATTGGAAGAATTAGGGATAATTAAATGAATAAAATTCACTTAATTCATTGTGCAACTTTTAGGTGTCTACATTTTGCCCCTCTTTGAGTCAACGTGTGACCACATGTTGATTCAAAGAAAAACGCTCAATTTTTCATCAAATTTTTTCGATATGATGTTGTCGCCAATATTGTTGATATGATTCCCTAGATATGAAAAATTTATTTGATATGAAAATTCGATATGAAGATGGCGTCAATACGAGATTGATATAAATTTTTTAATGGAGATTCGATATGATAATTCCCCCTTGGTAGATCGTTCATGCACTAAAGGCATGCATGATCTCTCAAAAGAAGAAGAATGCTACTTGAAAGATAGAAGAGTGGATAGTTGACGACATGCATGGGTTTGATAAGATTGATCAGATTGATAAGAATGAGATCAAGTTTGGTTTCAGGAATGACACCTCCTGTATAAGACAAAGATGATCAAAATGTCTGGTTTCAGGAACGATATATCCTGTATAAGACTTGATCAAAATGTTTGGTTTCAGGAAAGATACATCCTATATAAGATATGATAGAATGGATCAGATTAAATGGATTAATAGAATTGATAAGATTGAGATCAAGTCTTGTTTTAGGAATGACACCTCCCGTATAAGACAAAGATGATCAAAATGTCTGGTTCAGGAATGATATATCTTGTATAAGACCTGATCAAAATGTCTGGTTTTAGAAAAGATACATCTTGTATAAGACATGATAGACTGGATCAGATGAAATGGATTGATAGAATTGATAAGATTGAGATCAAGTCTGGTTTCAAGAATGACACCTCCTGTATAAGACAAAGATGATCAAAACATTTGGTTTAAGGAATGATATATCTTGTATAAGACCTGATCAAAACGTCTGCTTTCAGGAAAGATACATCCTGTATAAGACATGATAGATGAGAGCTGGATGAATAATGAAGATATGAAAGTGAAGAAAGATTCCATGATGATGCGATAGATCTGCATGTGATGGATGCAATGATGAATCTGACTAGATGATGATGATGATGATGATAATATACAACTAACTACCATGATATGATAATGCAACTAAATGCAGATTAAAATGATAATGACAATGTAGCTAATGCAAAGCTTAATATGCATTCTCGTTCTCAATGTTGCCATCTGTTTTGATAAAAGTTCAAGGGCTTCCTTTGTTTTCATCGTCGGGCCTTGATTTGTTGAAATTTGATACAAGCATCATGGTATAATTGAACCATAATGACCTCAGTATAGCATGGATTTTGATATTGCAAGATGACACAAGCATCGAGGTATAATTGAACTAAGATGACTTGAGTGTTTCTTGCATAAAACATACAAGAGTTAACCTTTGTTCCATACAAATATGAAATGAATTCAGTGATATGCTTCCTGATCACATTGTAAGAAAAATTATAGTAGAAGGATTTACTCCCAAACGGTAGACAAAGAAAACTTCACATTCCTTCCTGGCTTCTCTCGTTTCAAGACATCCTTGAGTCGCTTGGGAGATATGATAAGAAAAAATAAAAAACAACCATAGATAAACATGCATGTCATCCTATGTATTTTTTTCAATTAAAACATCTTGCAAATAGATCATTGTTTAGTTTTGATTAGTTCATGTTTCTTTGTTTTACCATTGATTATCATGATCTTGTTTTCATCTTGATGTGTTTGTTATGATCGATTGTCTGTTTGAAACCCAAAGGTGATCTTTCCCCAGCGAGGTTAGGATATAACCCCCACTGTAGATAGTACTTACGATATAGAATATGTACATTGACCACCAAGCCATGGTGGGATATGATACAGATAACTGTTCAAATAACCAAGGATAGTGAACATGCTAAGTATGTCTAGGATTGATAAGCATTAGTGAAATTGTGAATTTCTAGTGATGGCTCAGATGGGTGGATATGATATGTACAAATAGATGGAGGAACCGCTCTATCACAAATAGTGAGTCTGTTTCTAGGTTTTCACCACTTGTTTTTATTGCACATTTTGATTTGTTTTCAATTTTTGAAAGATGAAACATGTACTTCCATCAATTGATAAAGATAAGGCTAACTAGGACAAAATCCAGTAGTCATACTGATCTATGCCATCGTTTTGATTACTCGATGATTGATAAGAGTGTTTGGTTTCAAAGAGTGAGTACCTCATATACGACTGATATGTATGGTTTCAAGTGTACCTATCCCTGTATAAGACATGTTGATGTTGATGTTGATAGATGGATTGATTAACAAGACTCAATGATTGATAGGAATGTTTGGTTTCAAAGAGTGAGTACCCCATATAAGACTGATCTGTCTGGTTTCAAGTGCACCTATCCCTGTATAAGACATGTTGATGTTGATGTTGATAGATTTCGAGTGATGAATTAATTAACAAGACATGTGATCAGTTTGATTGCAGACTTCGATAATTTTCCTATTGTTGATTTGATGGATGTGCCATGCGTTCATGCTTTGATTTTCAAATTTTTTATTTTTATGTTTTTTTGTTTTATTTATTTTTAGGCTTTTCTGATTTTTGGAGCTTTTTGGATTAGAAAAAAAGATGTATTTGGTTGCCCTAATGTATAGCAAGACAAGGAATATTATGAATGGATGACCAAACCATTCAGGTGGAAATGGATAGGAGAAAGACGAAGGTATCTTATGAGGAGACACGTCAAGAGCTTTTTGAAATCATGTTTTTGTCCTTATTTTTTATCAAGATCAAGGATGGAAAAGGGGATATGGATGGAGATAGGATATGGATAGGAGAAACAAGATCATAGAGAATAATGGATGGAGGACACAATGCATAGATGAGATAAGGAATATGGACTAGAGGGTATGGATAAGGTGTATCAAGATCATAGATAGTGTTGGATGATGGAAGAAATGAATAGGTAGGATAGATGGTATGGATAAAGTGAAGCAAGATTATAGATAGCGATGAGTTTAAATAGGGTAATGGATATTGGAGGAAGGATAATGGGAGGTATGGTATGAAGAATAGAGTGGATGAAAATTTCCCCCAAGCTTAGAGGTCTCCATTTGTAAAGAGGTGATATGTAAGATTGTCACAACATCTATCACCACCCGAATAAGTGTTCCTTAATTTTTCAAAGATAGAGACCCAACCCACACCTAGAACCTTCAAAAAATTCAATCGAACATATCTAGCGACTAGAAGCAGACTCAAAAGGGAAGAAGAATCCCAAACTAGATCAAGGTACTTAGTCTTTGATTACCCATGTGTGTGTAACTAGATTCATTCCAGCTCATATGATCATTGTAATCTTCAGAATCCAACGTGGCTAGCTACATGAGTTACCTTGACTTCAAAAGAATCTTGGATAGAGCCTTGCTGCCAGCGAGCGTCCATACCCCCAACAAGGTTATCATTGTAATATCACAAATATTGCTCCATTTCCAGCCAAGCATCCATAGCCCCGATGGAGTTATTTGTATGTTCCCACAGCCAAATATTTTGATATTGCATTTCATTGCATTTTTTTTCTTTTCTTGACCATGCTTTTGATCTTTTGATATTGTTTGTTTGCTCTTTATTTTTCTTGCATTGGCTTGTAAGTGATGAAATTTACATGGGTTTGATAATTATAGTGGCATTGAAGCAAGATTTTAGATTTTTCACTAGTCATGTCTTCGACTAAGAGATCAAAATGATTTAGAGCAATTGATTAAGTGTATGAGATATAGTAATCAAAAGATGTTGGTACCAAGATACAATAAGTGGTTCTTTTCAGGATTGAGTGTGTATCCCAACCAAAATAAAATGTTAAAGAGGATCAACATCAGATTCTGAAGCATTTCATGAATAGATATCTAGGAAAAGGACTGAACATGAGATTCGAGCATGGGCAAGAATGTGACAAAATGACACAAATGCCTATTTCATAGATGATGAATTTATGCAAAGGATTGAATGAAAGGGATGGAAGGATAGCAAAGAGGTGTTGGATAATAGATAGAATGTTTGAAGATTTGTGCAAGGACATATGGAAATGTATTCAAGATGATAATTGGTACACAACTTGAGAGGTGATGAAGTGATGGAGGAAAATTGAATTTTGGGACATAAGAACCCAAAATAGATAGAGGAAATGATGGAAGAATAGATTTTGAAAGTGGGAGATGTTTAGATACATGGTTGAAAGAAGTTAAAAGATGTATGCCTTTGTTGATATTTCTTATGGATAATTTGAGGTGATGGACTGGTGGATGGAGGGAGGTAAGTACCCAAGATGGATGGAAGGGATGGAGAGTTTTTTTTACTTTGGAATGAAAGGACCTAAAATGGATTTGGAGGATAAAGAGTTTGAATTTGGAATGAAAGGATCTAAAATGGATTTGGAGGATGAAGAGTTTGACTTTGGAATGAGAGGACCTAAAATGGATTTGGAGGATGAAAGGATTCCTTGATCTTGATCTTCACTCGGAGTAGGATCATTTGAGTTTGTGCTTTTCTCTTGATTTTGAATTAGATTAGTGAAAGAGATGGAAGGGATATCATACTCTTTATTAGGAGGTGTATGTTGAATGGGACTCTTCTCTTGAGATAAAACGGGATCATCATGGATGGAATACCAAAATCTTAGGGGATCATCATAAGATTCTTGATAGGTGGGATCTTGAAACAAAATGGGATTAGATTGGAGAGCCATGATATCTTGATCTTGATTTGGGCTAGGACTCATTTCCTTTGAATAAGCTTCTTCTTTTTCAAGCGAAAAGGGATGGTCACATGAGTGATCAAAGTTTTAGTTGGATAGGCTGATGTTGTTGACTTGATGGATACTTCATTTCAGATACTCAATCTTACTAAGTCGAATAGATGGTTTGTTCGATAGGCCCCTATGACAAAGCATGTCAAATGATATGGATAAAGTTTCTTGATATGGAAACTTGATTTGGCTAACTTGAATACCTAGCTAGGTAATGTTGTCGTTGAGATAGTTGGATGATAAACTCTTGATCACTTGGTTTGATACTCCCCTGATCTTGTTGGATGAAAGTCTTTCCTAAAGATAGTTGAAATGTTGATAACCACCTCCCAAGGTGCTTGGTTGGATTTGAAAATCTCCCCCACTTATGATTTCTCTTTGTTTGAACTGATTCTTTTTTAATTTGTTGATTGACCATTTGTGAAAAGAATACATAGCACATATGAAGACAATGGTCATCCTAATGCTAAACATTTAGTGTATGTTCTTTGAGGATATGTTCAAATCCCTGATGTTTTCACTAGTTTGGATACACATAAGACACACCAAGTAGACACTTTATTCAAGGGTCATTGACAATATCATAGCCCATTAGTCTCGATACTCTGTCAAATCAAACAACCTTGTCACCCCCTAGAGGGCGCCCATTTTTTTGCCTTTTTCCATAAATTAACCCAAAGTGAATTGCTTCACAATTGGGTAGTTATCTTGGGAGATATATGGTGAGTAATCTTGGGGGCAGATTCTTCCCCACCCTTGCACTATGATATTGCCAATGTATGGCAACTGACTCGGTTCCAAAGTTTCTACTTCTATGGTTCATAGTAAAGATTTCGTTCGGCGCGGAAAATGATAAACTCCATTAAGAGGCTTCCAACCTTTAGAACAAAGGCTTTTCGCATCACAAGGATACTATGGGAAGGCTATCAAATACACACTTCTGTTGGAGGGGATTTTCATCAGCCTCCACATTTGATTATAGTAGGTTGGTAAACTTGGTGATAAAGTCATTGCCCACTTGGGTTGTACCCTTCTCACTAGCCCCCTCAAGGCTTCGAGAAGGCAAGCCCCCAAAAGGATTCAATTTGCTTGAAAGTAAAGAAAGCATGAAAAAGAGTGGGCTTGTCTTTTTGGTCACCCAATTAAGGGGAGAGCATATAACTACCACTCAAGACAAGGCAAACAAAATTCTTTTTAACCTTCAAAGCAATGATTTTCTAGATCCTAATTGGAGATGTTGCTCCAATCAAACATGGTGTTTATTTTAATCCCACATAGCAATTTGTTTTCTAACTAGAAAATGGAAATCCTGGCAACGAAATGAAAGCACGTTGCTTGAAAGTAAATCGCTTTGTAAGAATGGACAAGTTGATTGTTCTTTTTAACTTTCAAAAATAAGGTTGATTGTACTTTTTATCCTCTCTGCAAGAAAGTGAAATTTGTTTTGTCCTTTTTAAGAGCACCAAATTTGAAGTTTGGTTCCCTAATCTTGCAAGAAAACAAAGTGTTTGATTTGTGGTTTTTTTTAACCTTGCAAATGAAGTTATTTTTAAGGCCCAAAGGAAAATTTGATTTATTTTAAGCCCAAAATGAAAGATGAGATTCTTTTTAACCCAAAGGAAAGATGAATTCTTTTTAAATCCAACTTGAAAAGCTAGAAAGAAATCCAAAAATCCTAATCTAACCCCTCCAAATCTGCAAGAAACTATTACAAAAACCTTGCAAAAACAAGAGTTAGTGAAAAATAAAATCTTTTGATGGGCTTACACAAGCCTAAATTTAAACCCCGATTACAAAATTTTGGCTCTGTCTCATGTGCGTGAAAACAAAGATCCTATGTGCTATTTCATATGCGTGAAAAGAACTATCATATGCGCGATATGCATGAAAAGAACTGTAATATGTGTGAAAAGAACTATCATATGCACGAAAAGAACTGTCATATGCATGAAACTGTGGTGAAATTTTCTACGCATGAACTTGCGAAAAAATGTTAAAAATATTGAGGTTTTCAGGGGTCTAGGCCCATAGTGGGTGCCAAAGATGTGTGCTAGAAATGTGGGATCATCTTGAAATGGAAGAAAACACCTCAAACACACACATGAAACATTGCATTAGAATTAGTAATTACAAAAACATGTTAGTGAACCAAAAACTCTCAAAATCGTTCCATGCTCCTCTATCCCTAAAGATCTTTAAGATTCAAGGTGGCCCTCACTTGGAAGAGCACTTGATCTCTTGGATGTCAACCTAGAGAACAAGATTTAAATGATGATTCTAGGATCAAAATGAATGCGACTAAGATCCTAGTGAATGATAAGATGATGATATTAATGAAAGCTAAGGATGCAAGATGAAAAGCTAGTTATGATGAAGATGGTGGAAATGATATGAGGCTAAGTTAATTCCAAATTGAAGATTATGATGAGCTAATTAAGCTAGATGAAGATGAGAAAGTATGTAATTGATATGCAATTTAGGCTAAATAATCTAAAACATAATGCAATTAAGCTAAATGTTATGATGCTAATGCTAGAAGACTTAGATGCTTGAAGATGACAAATGAGCTCCTTGATAACCTGCAAAATGATTATAATTTGGATGCATAAGATTGGGATCCTTGAATTGAAGAAATGAGCTTTATTTATAGGCAAAATAGAGAAATGGGTGGTTGAGATTGAGAAATCTCAACAAGGGATAGGATTGAAAGTTATCAATCCATGGGAGAGATTCAATCCAATCCCAAGTTGACAAATGTCACCTTGAGAGGGCTTGAGAGATGCTAAACAAGCATTAGATGTTAAGCAAACAATTACGAATAACCTCAAGGAGTGACATCATTGGTTAATGTCATTAACTAGGGAGGCATGCTATTACCCAAGAGGTAAACTCTTGTGAAACATGGGAAAATGGTTAAAGGGACAAGCATCATGGCTAAGGGGTGTGGGCTTGTAAGAGGCATTAAATGCCTTTTCAAGACTTTAAAGGTTAAATTGCTAGAGGGTAGATAACCCTTAAGTCTCATGCAAGAGCCTTACAAGTTTGGAAGACTCAACAAGTTAACTTGTTGAAATAAATAAAGTCTTAAATGCATTTTGAATACTTTCTTCCAAATTTGGAGAAGTGACTCCCCCAAATTTAGGGAAAGGACATGATTAGAAGATTAGACATGATTAGGATGGGATTAGGAGGTTTCTAGAAGGATGATTAGGGGAATAATGAAAAATGTAGGATTTTGCAAGTGTGTGAGGAAAATAGGTATTTTAGCAAATTAAAATGATTTAATTTAGCCAAAAGGGATGCAACTTGCATTTGTAGGATTTTGCAAGTGGGGGGACTATTCAAAAATAAATAATGATTTATTTATTTGCAAAGGGGATTTTCAATTAAATGTGAATTTAATCAAAAGGGGAAAAAGGGATTTTAATCAAATAAATAAGATTTATTTAATCAAATGGCTAAGGGTACTTAGTCAAACCTTAGTTTAATTAATAGGTTAGGCTAGAAGAAGGAGATTTAATTGAATCTTTCATTTGATTAAAAGGTCAATTAGAAGAATAGGGATATTAATTAGATCTTAATTTAATTAATTGGAAGAATTAGGGATAATTAAATGAATAAAAATCACTTAATTCATTGTGCAACTTTTAGGTGTCTACAATGTTAAGACTCAAACACAATCACCATCAGCATCCTGAAACTTCACTAGAAGTTGCACCAACACCACTTATGCATATCACCAAAGATCTTCAACAATGCTCTACCGTGAAACCCTCACTGGAACAACAAACTAAGCTTGCCAACATACAGGAAAACATCTGATCACCAAATCAAAACCAAATGACTGAGCATGAATCAGAGTAGCATGAGTAAGCCAAACATACCAGAGCATACCGGATCATCATGATCTAATCCAACCAAAAACCAAACAACCTACCGGGATCAGAAGGATACCGATAAAGCAACCAAAATAGTTAGTGTTGATATCAATGACAAAACATCAATGAAACACATAATCAATTCCACCAAATTGCCAACAATAGCAACACCATATGGTATCCTAAGGGCTCATATGATGTCCTAATGGCTCATAGAACACCATGTGACCCCTTAGGACACCATATAACCCCTTAGGACACCATATGACCCCCAATGACACCATATGGTGTCCTAAGGGATGATATGGTGCCTTAAGGGATCATGTCATGTACTAGGATATTAAAAGGAGTCATAGGTGTCCTAAGGGGTCATATAACACCATATGACCCCTTAGGACACCATATGACCCCTAATGACACCATATGGTGTCCTAAGGGGTCATATGGTGCCTTAAGGGATCATGTCGTGTACTAGGATGTTAAAAGGGGTCATGTGGTGTCCTAAGGGGTCATAGTACACCATATGACCCCTAACAACACTGTATGGTGTCCTAAGGGATCATAAGACACCATATGACCCCTTAGGACACCATATGCCCCTCAAAGACACCATATGTTGTCCTAAGGGGACATATGGTGTCCTATGACCCCTTAGGACACCATATGACTTTTGATGACACAATATGGTGTCCTAAGGGGTCATAGAACATCATGTGACCCCTTAGGACACCATATGGTATCTTTGGGGGTCCTATGGTGTCCTAAGGGGACATATGGTGTCCTAGGACCCCTTAGGACACCATATGACCCCTTAAGACACCATACTGTATCGTTAGGAGTCATATGGTGTCCTAAGGGGTCATAAGACACCATATGGTGTTGTTGGGGGTCATATATTGTCCTAAGGGGTCATATGGTGTCCTAAGGGAATATATGGTGTCCTATGACCCCTTAGGAAACCATATGGTGTTCATAGGGGTCATATGGTATCCTAAGGGGTCATATGGTGTTGTATGACCCCTTAGGACATCATATATGGTGTCATTAGGGGTCATATGGTGTCCTAAGGGGTCATAGAACACCATATGATCATATTCTTATCAACATGAAATCAATGGCAGAGATATTTTAGGGTGTAGAGCACCCTAGTCCTGTGATCTAAATCTATGCACATGAAAAGGAGGGCGGAAATAGTTGTTTTTTATAAGGCCTTACCTAATTCAAACTCCGTGTTGGTTTTCTCTCCTCCACGACAATGATAATGATTGATTAGGAGTGCGTACACTCAGGGAGAAAAAGGTTAATGAGTGGAATAAAATATTGGATTATTACATCATACACAAAACTCTATCTTGAATCTTGTTATGAAGATGATGTATGCTTGTAGGTCCTTAATGCAACATAATGTCAATCAAGGATGATGCTTGAATAGTCTTGATAGTGATATTTATGTTTTCTAGCTTGATATGCCTGCAAACCTATAATAAATGCTTGAAATATCCATACAATGATTGTACAAATGAAATAAATTACTTGCATTAGGAAATTAGAGACCTTAGACTTCCAAATGGGAAAATTGAATTATATTTATATGTAACTTGTAAATTTTTTCTTACAACTTTTTTGGAGAGATTAAATTTTTTTAAATCATTAAGGGTCTAATGTTGACTTTCAAATATTGGAAATTAGGAGCTTAGAGAATTTGCCAAGATCTAGAGGCAATGGAAAGCACAAATAAGAGAGAAAAAAAATGTGACAAGAATAAACTGTATTCCTATCAATGATGCAAAATGTGATCAACTGGATCATCAAGATTGTTGTTGTTGTTACACACAATGTAGGATAAGTCTTCTTATAAAGACAAGGCTAAGAGACAAGAGAGGACACAATTATGACATGTGGCTCAATGAGATGCAAGTGTAGATAGGCGTAGGTAGGAGAAATAGTAAAATATTCCAGATGAGGTGGATCACCCACTGAAGGTGGAATTATCACTCCATAATAAGTGGATATGATAGAGTAATAACAAGATCACACCATAAAAGGTGGAAATTCTCCTACATACACACTCCCAATGTATGCACATCTCCCTAAGTGTCTCTTATGCACACTACAATGTTGTGCATGTACCTAAGTAAACTTAAGTGTAATTATATCCAAGATGAATAAATAATTACACCAAAACCCCCCCTAAGTGCAACTTAGGGGAATGCACTTAAGTCTACAATGCAACTAAGCAATGCAGGATGGGTCTCAGCTACTACGCCATGTTAGGTACCCATGTACAAATGCAAATGCAATCTCTCATAAACGGAGAAAGAGACAAAAACCACATGGGAAAAAACGCCCCCCCCAATGATGAATGAGAAGAACAAAATTTGTCCCCCCCATAAGAGAGAAGAGGAGACCATGAAGCCCCCCTCAATGTAAAATCTCCCGCAAAGATGGTCCAATGATGTTGACCAAAATACCTTCCCATTAGGAAGAAAGAGAGCCAATGTTACACCAATAATGTCATGACAAAACCAGGTACCAATGTCGATGACGATTAATCATTCACTGCAACAAAATGAAGATCAGTCATGGAGACAACCTGCTTTGAGCATCAACTAGATACTCGTAAATGGTAGAAATACTGGTACAATCAAAGTCTCACAGGAGCCATGCACAAATGTGTACAATCTAAGTCTCAACTAGAGCCATGCACCAAGTCTCACAAGATATTCCTAATCTATGTGTACAAGATGATTACATCAAATATGCCATCAAAGACAAGATACAAAGAGGTGTGGCACTTTATGGTAGTGCGTGTACAACATGCTCATGGAAGAGTATACAACATGATATAGTGCAAAACTGGAAACACAAAGATGATGCCACCAAAGAAGCCTTGTAGAATACTGCAGATGAAGATGCCTCTGATTGGGATGTCGCCAAGAAAAAAATAGGAGCAATAGCCCCCCCTTGGCTGTCGGTTGGAAGCGCTGCAAGACAGGTGTGGTAGACAAGAAAAAAATAGCATTCCCATTTTTGCTTATTAAATGATATTGAAAATATAAAAAATAAAATTTAATAAAGAAAAATAATTTTTTTTAGGATTTTTTTATTTAAAAAAAAACAAAAAATTTAAAAAACAAAACAAATTTAATACATTATTAAAATTTTATTAACTTAAAAACAATTATTAAAACAAAATAAAAAAACTTTATTTAAAAAATGATTTAAAATTTTTTATTAAAAAAGGTATTTTAAAATTTTGAGTTTTTTATAATTTAAAAAAAATAAAAATGTTTAAACGCGGGACCTGTGGGCTCGCATGGCGGTAGCCGCAGGTAACCACCTTGCGGTGGCAGGGAGTACCACCCCTACCATGGTTGGCCATGCCAGGTGTGGTACACTTGCCATGCAGATACCCTTTGGGCCACGGGGCCCGACAGGTCCTTGCGTACTGCAGGCTTGTCGGGTATCTGGTACCTGCAGGTAATAAACCTGCGAAAAAAAATTTGGCCCCAAGATTTTAATTTTAAAACAATTAAAACCCCCCCACCAAAAAAAAATAAAAAATAAAATAAAATAAATTTAATACATATTTTAATTTTAATTTTTTTTTAATTTCTGAAAAATATAATAAAAAATAGAAAATAATTAAATTTTTTTCAGACCTGTACCTGCAAGTCTGTATGACGGGCCAAGAGGGGGAATTTTTTCAACTTAGGTTGATGGAGGCTGATTTTGACAAATTGAGTATTGATCTTGGGGTTTTTGGGCCTTTTGAGCGCAATGGCGATGACGGATTTGGCAAAAAATGCTCCAAAATTGCAGATCGTTGTCGGGACAAGTCACCACCCTCCACCTTCAAATGGCTCTAGATTTGGCCTCGGATGTTGGATTTGGACGAAACAAAAGGTGATTCTGACTTTCTCGAACCTCCTCAATCCAATGGTGACCTCATATTTTACCCAACAAGATCCAATAATAACCTGCAATAGAAAGCTCCAATATGCAAAACCCCAAATAACACCAAATTCCTCTCAATTGGCAAACCAATGGCACTCTAATGGCTCTGATACCATGTGAGAATTTGCCAAGATCTAGAGGCAATGGAAAGCACAAATAAGAGAGAACAAAATGTGACAAGAATAAACTGTATTCCTATCAATGATGCAAAATGTGATCAACTAGATCATCAAGATTGTTGTTGTTGTTGTTGTTGTTACATACAATGTAGGATAAGCATGCTTATAAAGACATGGCTAAGAGACAAGAGAGAACACAATGAGATGCAAGGGTAGGTAGGAGAAATAGTAAAATATTCCACATGAGGTGGATCACCCACCGAAGGTGGAATTATCACTCCATAATAAGTGGATATGATAGAGTAATAACAAGATCACACCATAAAAGGTGGAAATTATCCTACATACACACTCCCAATGTATGAACATCTCCCTAAGTGTCTCATATGTAAACTACAATGTTGTGCATGTACCTAAGTAAACTCAAGTAAAGTGTAATTATATCCAGGACGAATAAATAATTACTCCAGCAGGAGCTATATTTGCACAATTGGGGTGACAAGAACCCTATTCTATCCTAATTAGGTTTCACAAAGATCAACACATAAGATTAGGTGATTAGGGTAGGCATAATTAGACATGCTCAATCAAAACTGTCAAGACAAGTGCTAAACCTAGTGTCAAATTGCCAAACATATACGATTTTCAATGCTATAGTAGTATACTTGGGGTTATTTAAATCCTTGCAAGCCATTAGATAGGGGTATCCCATCTCCTCCCTTTCTACATATTAATGAAGGATTTAGTAGGTCAATATTAGCATAATGTAGAAAGAATAACTAGATAGTATTTACATTTAGAGAGCTACAAAACCAATTATGCATGATTTGGTTTTTGATGATGCCATCCTTTTTGGTAAATCTAGCTAATATGAAGCTAAAATAATTAAGAAATTTCTTTCAACATATTATGTAATATCTAGTAAAAAATCAATGCAATGAAGCCTAAACTTTTAATGTCAATTCATCTCTTTGTATTCAAAGAAGGATTTCCAAAATTTTGAGTTCCAAATTCAAGAATTTAACTTATCTATGTTTGGGTATTTTTTTAGGGGGTTAAAAAATGACTTCTAGAAAAATTTCATAGTAAAAAATCTCCTTTTGGAAATAAAATATCTAACCATGGAAAGTAGAATAACAATGGTGAAACCTAACCTTTTATTTTTCTAATCTGCATGATATGAGATATAACAATACCTTTAAGAATTCTGTTAGAACTTCATATGCTAGTAAAAATATTTTTTATGGAATGGTAGATTTGATAACAAAAATATTGCTCTAGTGTCTTGGGATAAGGTTTTCAATTCAAAATCCAATTGTGGAGTTATCCATAGTTTTGAGGCACAAAATTTGGAGTGGAAAAAAAAAATCTTTAAATTTGTTTATAAAAATAAAATGAAAATAGTTTAGAATTATATAGGAAAAGTATTTATACTCAAAGGATATAGAAATATCTTTTATTGCTGCAAATCCTCTAGGTGGTTCAAAAAAGTGGAAATTTATTATCAATTGTAGAGAAGTAATTATGGCTTACCTCTTTTGGATTATTTAAAAAGGGAAGAAATCCTTAATTTGGGTGGATTCTTAAAATAAACATCAACCTTCAAATAAAAAATATATCTTTTGGAAGAAAAGGCATATTTGAAATATCTTTACTTAAGAAAATAAGCCAAACTAGAAGACCAAATAACCCAATATTATAAATTATTTGGCTCCATGAGCACATTAAATTAACATGGAATACATAATTAATATAACTTGTTATTAGAACTAAAAAAGTAATTCTAAGAAGATATACATAAATATTATAAATTAGCATTGAAAGTGTATTTCAAGAGTGTCAAGTGGTAATTGTTGCAACAGTGAAATGTTTGGGTCACAAAGATCCCATCTGAAATCAAATTCTTATTGAGTGGAATGTGGCATAACAAGAAAAAGGAAGAAGCTAGTGACCCAAGTGAATTGTGTGGAATAGATACTCCTTGAATATTTGATGATAAAATGTATTTTTATGATTTGAAATCACATATTTAATACATGTATCTTGTTGGTTTGCAAGGTGGATAGTAATTAATGAAGTAGTGTCTTTTTATTATTAGAATGGAATTAAGTTAATTATATTTTTATTTTTAATTTTTTGTATAGTTAACATGCATTTGTAAATTAAGTTCTTATTTAATATCTAATTTGAAATAATAATTAAAATATTAAAATGTTCAATTGTTCTATGCTCTTTTCAAACATAATGCAATATTTTTGAAAAAAATATACAAATTCCTCTGAGACAAACTATACCCAAATTTTGTGGCAGAAAGCATCATATCTCCAAGGATCATATCTCCAAGATTTTTGTAAAGGATTGGAATAACAAGAAAGTTACTCTTTTTGGGCAAATTGTGAAGGTGGACGAAAAGTTGGTGACAGAGGTTACTAGCCTATCGACGGAGGGTGCTAAGTTTTTTCAGAAACAGAAAGCTCTCTGATAATGTTGTTAAGATGTTCCCGAAGGAAGATGCTGAGAAGGAGAAACTTGTCAAACTCTACAAAACCCACATTGCTCCCTATTAGGTAAAGAGTTTTTGGCACAAAATTCTAAAAGTTATTATGGAGTATGTCTCGGTTGATGGGAGGTTTTCAAAAGTTTACAGTTACCACTTTGTTCTCCTTAATCACTTTAGACATGGGATTAAGGTTTCTTTTCCTTACTATCTGGCTTGTTCTCTTAATGATAGTTTGGGGGACTACATTAAGAACCCTAAGTTGAGACCATTGGCTCACCAATGGTTAATTCTGTTAATTTTTGAGTATTGTGAAGCTTGGGCTAACAGACTGTAGGCTAATGTGCAAGACAATGATAGGGATTACATTCCTAGTGAGGGTTCTGAGGATTCTTCCTTCGAGGAAAAGGCTGATGCCTCCACCCCCTCCAAAGAGGAGGGTTAGGATCCTCAAGAAGAAGAATGAAGAGCCCTCGGGGAGGACATTACCACTTAGAAGGTGAAAACTAAGGGGAAGGGTATCAAAATCATTTTATTTGATTCTGAAGTTGGGGGTGACTTGCCCCCTCATATCTCTGAAGACCAAGAGTCAGAACCAATGTATTTGGATTTCGAGGACTTGCAGGATAAGCTAGTACCTATGCTCAATCTGGGCATTGCTACAAGCTCATCGATTGATTTGTACAGGTTTCAGTGTTGGGTGTTCCATGAAATCAAGAGCCTATAGTTGAATTAGAGGGCTATCATTTCTAAGGTGGAAGGGGTTCAAGAGGTTGTGGAGAAAGAGAATCGGGAGAATAACAAGAACAAGGGGAAAGGTCCCATTTCTGAGAACAATGAATGTGCTTTATGGAAAGAGAGTGAAAAAAGTATGATGCTGGAGTGCCTCAAGAAAAATGGGGAGGCCATTGAGTCATTCAGGGGAAGATATGATGAAAGTATTGAAGAGGTTAATAAGAAGATGCAAAAAATGAGGAGGGACTCAAGAAGATTATGTAGAACAGTGCAACTATGTTGAGGGTGTCTACTACCAATATGAATGCATTGGTTACTAGACTGGAGAAGATGCATAATGAAAGAAACTTTGTGGATCTGGAGAAGGATGTTGGGGTTACCACTACTAAGGATACTCCCCAAACTTCAAGGTGGACCAGACAAATCTCTAAGGTTGTGGTGAATTCCGTCCCACAGGATCTTCTTGACCTCAAGGAAGCTGCTAAAGCTATGCTGATGCTAGAGAAAGAGGCCTCTGATGCCTTAAAAGTTTTTATGTAGTTGGTCTCTATTTGTTTTTGTTGTTGTTGTTGCCAGCTCCTCGATGGCTTTTTGTTGTCTTTTCTTTGGTTGTTGGGTTTGTGTTGTTTCTATATGTTGCAGCCTGTTTTATCTTTATGTCTTCGTTCTGGTCTTGATGCTTTAATGCTTTATCCTTGGACTATAATGTAAGGGGTTTCGGGTCCCCTCAAAACTTGTTTTTGCTTAATCAAATACTATACCCAAATTTCTTATGTTTTTCTAGCATAAAACTTGGTAATTTTCTACCGAAGATTATAACTACTCAAGCAAGTTGAAACATTTTTCTCTATTATCATATCATTATCATGGCTTGGAGTGTGAGTTGTGAAATAGTTTGAATTTATTTTTTAATCTTTAAATAATTTAATTATGAACTATCATCTCATTTATCTAGAAATATACAATTTTGAGTTAGTTGTTTTTTGAATGACACCTTTAAAATTTAGAACTACAAAAAACATATGTACAGATAAAAATTTAAAGAAATGAAAGCTATAAATTTAGCCATAACCAAGTTCTAGTGATTTAGACTTATTTATGATACACTAGAAACATAAAATAATTGTAAGTGAAGTACTAAAATATACAAGTGCGATTAGTTGGATTAGCTCACTTTTTTGTAGGCTATATATTCACCTATGCAACTTTCTTAATTGCCTCTACATCAGACAAATTCGGTTAATTCTTTTTCATTTTATTCAAATATTTAGATTTTCTATCTAATATCTATGCATAAAAAGAAAGAGTTATCCATGTAATACTTCTCCATCTCAAATTTGATCTATATTTTTATATAAACTAGCTGAATCATTATGACAGGAAAAAGCTTTAAAGAAATGAAAGCTATAAATTTAGCCATAACCAAGTTCTAGTGATTTAAATTTATTTATGATACACTAAAAACATAAAATAATTGTAAGTGAATTACTAAAATATAGTATAGACTTTTATTAAAATACATTTATGAAATTAGAAAAAGAGAAAAAATTGGAATGAAGAAAAGAATTGCAAATTGATTCAAATTAAGGATCACAAAAATGCATCATAGTTTTAATTTTACTTTATAATAGTCAAAATGCAATAAGAAATATGAATATAATAAACAATCAAAATTAAAAAATTACAATAATAATGAACAATGGATTGTTTCACTCAATCCAAATATTATTAATATACATGAGAAATCCTTACAATAATTCCAAGATCTACAAAACACATAAATATAGAAAAGATAAAGTCTAGAACAATTTTATTTGAATAAATAATAAATTGCACACACCTCTAAAAATTATAATACATTTGTATTGACTTGTCTGAAGAAAAAAACTTAACTTCATAATGTCAACTTGCGGAACAATGAGAAAATAAATTTCAAGACTAGATCAACTCCCTTGAAGTATCTGTGTCCCCATTTTCTTTTCCATACAATCGGTACCACAATTGCTGCAAAACCTGTTCCATATGATAGACCCACTCCTATCCAATACCACAAATTTTCCTCAATCTGCTCTTCTTCATTAATAGAGGTAGAAATGAGAGGAGGGGCCAGAGAAACTTCTGGCCAAGAGCATTTCTTTTGAAGTGGACATCCCCATAAGTTTGAATGATTCACCAAATGTTGTCACGTGTTGTCACGTGTTCTTCTTGTGGTATGTTGTTTGAAAGGTTGTTGTTGGAAAAATTGAGGGCACCCAAATAGTTCAAATAATTAAGATCTGGAAGCAATTTTTCCATAAAAATAATTTGTTGAAAGGTCTAATGATTCTAACCAACTCATTTGGATAATACTATTTGAAATAGTACCATTGAGATTCTTCATAGAAAGGTTGAGCAACTTCAACCCCTTCAACTTTCCCAAATCAAAAGAAATATTCCCATTCAATTGATTGTTTGAGAGGTGTATCGATGCCTTTAGAAGCCATATTCAGTCCATTATTATACATGTAACTGGGATCAGCAAACCTATACAAGTAAGTGGTGACATTTGTTAAATTTGCAACCATGTTAAATTCCTGGTGTGGTTCTATCAACATCTTGTAAATAGAAAAATTTCATGAGATATAAGTCTTGATAGGCAATTTGAAGAAAGGTCCAAGATTTGAAGATGTTTCTTATGTACAATTTCTGCAGGAATACTACCTTCAAAATAATTTTTCCTCATAGCTAGCACTCGCAGCTCTGAAATATTTCCTATTGACTTTGGAATATGACCTTTCAATAAATTGTGCCCGATATCCAGAAAATATAATTTTGTACAGTTTGATATGGAAGGAGGGAATGGTCCACTCACCTTGTTATTCTTTATCACCAGGGACTGCAGCTGACTCAACTTATCAAACTCAGACGGTATCATTCCACTCAGATTATTATCCCCCAAATTCAAGACTCGAAGCTCAGAACAATTGGCCAAGCTCGGAGGGATGATTCCATTCAAGTGATTATTTGCAAAATTTAATATGTACAATGAAGAGCAATTCTGCAGTCTTGGAAGAATATTTCCCGCCAATGAATTGTTGTTGAGCAGCAACACCTGTATATGAGATGGCCAACTTGATGGTATCTGTCCACATAATGCATTGCCAGACACGTCCAAGCCCTGCAAGTCTTTCCGAGCTGAAGTATTTAGCAATAGGCGGCCTTGCAGATGATTTGCTGTGAGATTGATGTATTGAAGATGCATATCTAGTAGCCAAGAAGGAATTTCTCCAACAAGATTGTTATCAGCTAATTCCAACTCTTCAAGTGGGAACTGAGTAGAAATCCACAATGGGATTTGACCATTTATCTTACATGATGTCAGGCTTAGATACTGTAATTGGAATGAGAATCCAAGTAGTGCTTATATTAAGTACACGATTGGATAGGCTTAGTTGATTTAATTGGATAACTTTGTGAAAGAAAACCTCCGAAATTATCTGACTACCATTTAATGTGAGATAGAGTACTCTAAGTGAAGAGGGTAGCTTCGAGGAAGAGTTACTCAAACTGAATGCATTCCTTTCGCCAAGGAGGACAGAAAGTGAGGAGAGCTTTGAAAATGAGGGAAAGAGTCCCATTTAGCTGGTTCGATGACAAATGCAAGTCTTCCAATGAATGGAGATCGCCCAAGGACTCAGGAATACAACCAGTCAAGTGATTCCTGGAAAGAATTAGCTCAGTTAGAGAAGAAAGATTAGAAAGAGAAGAGGGAATGCTTCCTGTGAGTTGATTATAAGAAATAATTAACTGATTTAGAGAAGAGAGATTAGAGAGAGAGAAAGGAATGCTTCCTGTGAGTTGATTATAAGATAGATCTACGCTAACTAGAGAACCCAGATTAGAGAGAGAAGAGGGAATGTCTCCCGTCAGTTGATTATAAAAGAGTTGTAAACTAGTTAAAGAAGAGAGATTACAAAGAAAAGAGGGAACACTTCCTGTAAGTTGATTACTATAAAGAATTAACCCAGTTAGAGAAGACATGTTTGCGAAGAACAATGGAATGTTCCCACTCAAATTATTCATAGATAAATCTAGTTTTGTGAGTGAAGAGAGTTTTCCTATGCAGTGAGGAAGAGTACCTGTTAATCCATTGCTAGAGAGGACTATGCTTTCAACAAAAGTGAGGGTGCACTGGGTCTCAGATATGACACCTCGTTCAACTAAGATCATAATTTCAACAACGACTACATGGTAGGTGGTGTTATGGCAGGATATGTTGTACCAGAGGCAACAATCTCCTCCCTTCTTCCACGAACTGAGTTGGTTAAAAGAGTCCTCTAGTGTTAGGGCAGAAATGTAAATGAAATGACAAAAATAAAATGAAACTCTTTTCAATTAGTATTCAAGAAGTACTTGCTGCATAATAAAGGCAGCGAACAGTTTGCACAGTTACACAAAAACTGTCGGATGGAACAAATAAGTTATAACTGTACAAAATCAAACAAAACTAAAATTAACCTAAAATTACTAAGTTTTAACCTAAAGATTAATACATTAACATCTCCCCCTTAATCTAAAGGAGTTAAACCAATCATTTCACGAAATTTTTCAAACTTAACATGACCCAATGCTTTGGTAAGTATATCTGCAGGTTGGTCTGTAGTAGCACAATATTGAGGGGAGATACTGCCATCTTTCACATAGTGCCGAATAAAATGAAACTTGGTGTTGATATGTTTGGTACGATCATGAAACACTGGGTTCTTAGCCATTTTTATAGTAGATTGATTGTCAATAAAGAGTGGTGTGGAAGAAGCTTGTGGTGCCTGCAAATCTGCAAGAATTCTTCGAAGCCATAAGATTTCTCTAGTTGCCTCAGATGCTGCTATATATTCTGCTTCTGCAAAAGAGAGAGTTGGGACTGGTTGCTTTTTAGATTTCCAAGAGATTACAGCAGAACCAAGAGACATTAAGTAACCAGATGTAGATTTTCCATCATCCATATCACCTGCATAATCTGAATTTGAATAACTAAGCAAAGAAAATTTTGATATCTTGGAGTATTTAAGCCCATAGTTTTGAGTGCCCTGTAGATATCGAAGAACTCGTTTGGCTGCTAACCAATGAGTTTCTCTAGGTTGTTGCATAAATCGTGACAGAACTCCAACAGAAAAAGAAATATCAGGTCGAGTAGTTGTAGCATAAATCAAACTGCCAACTAGTTGCCTATAAGAAGTTGCATCAACCAAATCAGAGGAATCATTAGATGAAAGTTTGAGATTTTGCTCCATAGGAGTGCCGAGAGGCTTGCAATCAGCCATACCAAACTTTTTGAGAAGATCACTAATATATTTTTGTTGACTGATGAAGATAGATTGGGGGTTTTGAATCACCTCAATTCCCAAATAGTAATGAAGATGACCCAAATCAGTCATATCAAAACCTTGTTGCAATCCTTCTTTTACATTTTGAATATTAGCCTCACTAGTTCCAGTGATAAATAAATCATCCACATAAACAATAAGATAGACAATAGTACCATCAATCTGTTTAACAAAAAGAGTTGCATCATCAAATTCAAAGTGATGAAAATTCAACTGCAAGAGATACTTAGTAAGTTTTTCATACCAGGCTCGTGGGGCTTGTTTTAAACCATACAATGATTTAATAAGCTTGCATACCTTGTCTTCTTTACCAGGAACTTCAAATCCTTCAGGTTGAGTCATATATATTATTTCTTTAAGATCACCATTCAAGAATGCAGTTTTAACATCCATGTGATGGATGTTCCAACCATTTTGGGCTGCTAAAGCCAACAAAACACGAATAGTAGTCCATTTTGCTGTAGGGGCAAATGTTTCATCATAGTCTATGCCCTCTTTTTGAGCATAACCTTTGGCAACAAGGCATGCTTTGTGTTTATCAAGTGAACCATCAGCATTATATTTATTTCTAAAAATCCACTTGCAACCGATAGGTTTACAATAAAGAGGAGGATCAACCAACTCCCATGTGCCATTATTCAAAAGTGCATTATACTCATGTTGCATAGCTTGCCTCCAAAATGAAATATGATGAGCTTCTTTATAGGAATTTGGTGTTGAGTCGATTGTGAGATTGAGCTCATCAATAGACTCAAGGTTATCTGAAATATTAGATTGAGCTTGTAGCCTTGCTTTATAAGAACTTCTTGTACCTGTTTTACCTATTTCATCAGGTCGCAAATCTTTCAAAGTTTGTTGAACTTGTTTGGTCCACCTATGAGAGGATTTTTGTGGGACAATAGATGTTTCTATTTGTAGATTAGAATCTTCATTGGGAGGTAATGAGTCAGGCTCATCATTAGTGAGAACATCACTATGAGAAGGGGCTTCTTCTAGTACATGAAGAGGTGGAGCATCATGAGTTGAGGTAGCTTGAGATGCAGGTTCTACACATGTATTCATTCCTCCAGAGTGTAAAATCTCACAAGAATTTTCTATCCAAGGAGAAGATGTGGCAAATTTATCAAGCTGTTTTAACTCATTTTCAATATGTGTATCACTTTTGAAAGATTCACAAAATACAACATCACGAGCAATAAAATTTTTTTTATGAACTTCATCATATAATCTATAGGCTTTTGAAGTTTCAGAATAGCCCAAAAAAATGCACTTATAACTATGATGATGCAACTTATTCCTTTTTTCTTTAGGAATCAAAGCATAGCAAATAGAACCAAAAATTCGAAGGTGTCGAATAGTTGGAGGATAACCAAACCAAACCTCATATGGAGTTGTTTGGTGAAGAGCAGATGATGGAGATCTATTGCGAAGATAGACTGATGTTCTTGCTGCTTCAGCCCAAAAATATAACTTGATGCCTTTGAAATATAACATTGCTCGAACCATGTTCATGATAGTTCTATTCATTCTTTCAACAACACCGTTTTGTTTAGGAGTGCCTGGAATAGTGAGATGATGCTGAATACCATTTTGACAAAGATAATCCTCAAAAATTAGAGAAGTAAATTCTCCACCATTATCTGTTCGAAGAGTACCAATTTGAGATTGAGCCTGATTTTCAATCATAACACGAAATCTTTTAAAAGTGTCAAAAGCCTCTGATTTTTGCTGCAAAAAATAAATCCAAGTCATGCGACTATAATCATCAATAAACAACATAAAGTACTTAGATCCTCCAATAGAAGTTACTGGTAAAGGCCCACACAAATCTGAATGAATGAGTTGCAATTTTCTATGTGCTCTCCAGGTGAAATGAGGAAAAGAATTTTTATTTTGTTTGGCAAGAATACATGCTTCACATTTTTTAATTGATTTAGAAAAAAATGGCAAACCATCAACACCATTCTTTTGCATGGTATGAATGCTATCATAACTAATATGCCCCAATCTTGCATGCCATAAAAGGCTTGGTGATAGACTCTCTTCTTCAGTAAGATATGCAAAATTTTTAGACGTAGATGCACCATTTAATTTTAATAATCTTCCATCTTCCCACCCAGTGAAAACAATTTGATTGTTAGATGTTTTTCTTACAACAACCTGCCCATCTTTTAAGAAAATAGAATAGCCTTTTTGTCGAATCAATACTAATGATAGCAAATTTCGTTGTAATTCTGGAATAAATAATACATCATGAAGCACAAGGTCTTGAAGATTAGGCAACTTAAATCAAATAGTTCCTTTTCCAAGAGGTTTCAGACTAGATTTATCTGCTAAATAAATTGGACCATAGGCACCTTCATGAAATTCTTCAAAACAATCACGCCGAAATGTCATATGTTGTGTGGCTCCAGTATCTAAGATCCAAGAATCATACCATGAGGAATTAGATGTAAAATCTGAAACAGAAAGCACATATTGATCACTATCACTGTCACAAGCAAATTGAGCTGCTCCTGAAATTTTATCCTCTGAAATTTTATCATCACTGTGCATTTTTGTTTTATCTTTCTGTTTAAATGAATTTTCTCTAAAACTTTCTATCTTGTCCCATGAGAGCTTACATTCATGTGCTTCATGACTACCTTTTCTACCACATCTTTTACAATATAAATACTGCCTATCATTTTGATTATCATATTGCCTCCATTGACCTCTAGTTTTTCCTTTATCATTATAACTATACTTTGAAGAGATTTTATTGATAGATTTTTCTTTTTGATGAGCAAAACAAACATTTTCAGTAGTATTATCTATTTTCCTTCCAAAAGCTTTTTCACGTTCTGCTAACTTTTCAACCAATTTATCAAATGAAATGGTTTTCAATTGATTACTTGCTTGAAGAGACTCTAGATAAGTGGAATGTGTTGGAAGAAGTGCCTTGATGAAAGCAGTGAGATAGATATCAACTTTTCCACCCGCAGCATCAACATCATGTTTTATAGCTCTGATTTCAGAAGCCAAACTCATAACATCACCATTTTTCAATTCAAGATTAAACAATTTTAATTGTAACTGAATAAACTCTAATTCTGAATGAGAATCAAATAAATATTTTAATTTGTGAAGGGCTTCCCATGCAAATGTGCATCCTTGTATATGTCGATACACATCTCCATTAACAGAAGCTCTTATCAAAGCCAAAGCTTTGGAATTTTTATATTGCCAAATTTCTTTTTCTTTAGTCTCAATTGGTGTTGTAGGTTGGGCATTTCCATCACAAATTTTAGACCATAAATCATTAAAAATGAGAGTGTTTTCAATTTTTCTATGCCATTCCATCCAATTATCTTTTCCTGTTAAAGTTTCTCCAATCAATGAAACAATAGACTGCATTCTGAATTTAAAATAAATAAACACAATTTGCAAGGTCTGCAACTTTAAAATAACTTCTCAATCCTTTAAAAATAGAGAATAAATAAATTGATATCACCTGAATCAATTTATTGTTTCTGTAGAATTCTCTGCTCTTATTTCTCTGCTCTGATACCACTGTTAGGGCAGAAATGTAAATGAAATGACAAAAATAAAATGAAACTCTTTTCAATTAGTATTCAAGAAGTACTTGCTGCATAATAAAGGCAGCGAACAGTTTGTACAGTTACACAAAAACTGTCGGATGGAACAAATAAGTTATAAATGTACAAAATCAAACAAAACTAAAATTAACCTAAAATTACTAAGTTTTAACCTAAAGATTAATACATTAACACTCTAGGTCGGCCTTGAATTGAAGAAGACCTTCCTCCTCCCTCTCAATACACCCGCAACAGAAGCGGAGAATAACAACAAACAAAAATAACTTAGCCTTGGGCACCATTAGCATTCGGGTGATTTGGCAAGGTAACGATAGGCCAAGTCATTATAAAGGAGGAGGGATCAACAATGTGTCAATGCACTCAGAGACTTTCATAAAAATATGACAAAGTCTTGTACTCACTGAAACTTTTTATAATGAGTGTTTTATTGATTGATTAGACTATAATGAGTATTGTATTGATTGATTAGGGGAAAGGACCCACTAGTTGAGCATGTACCAATTGTTGTGAGGGTTGTTGATACCTTTTGTTCCAAAAATTGAACAAATAAAACCTATTGTTTGAAACAAAAAATATCAATTTTTGTTAGGAAATGTACCAACATTTGTTAGGAAATGTACCAATAGTTGTTAAGAAATGTACTAATATTGTAAAAAGTAACCAATCAGGTGATGCCATGTCAACTGCACAACCATTGGGGTCTCTTTTGCACGCCTATTGTTCTCACTTTTTAGGGGGGCTGTTTTGGACACCTTGGCAAAAAGCATGCTGATGTGGCATCATATTTGATGATGTGGCCTTGAAACCTTAGTTATAAGCAAGGGACTTGCCAAGTAAGCTGCTGTAAAAAAATCAAAGTGATTTGAAATTTCCAAGTAGGATTTTGAGAAGCGCAAAGTTAGGGTGCTCAACTACTGGGTCCTTTCCCCTAGATTAAATGTGGGTCCTTTCCCCTAGATTAAATGTGATACTTTTCATAGAAATATGATGAGTCTTGTATTGATTGGATTAAATGTGAGGTTAAATATTTCAATCTATTCAAATATTTTTCATAAAAATATGAGGAGTCTTGTATTCACTGGATACAAACTTCTTATACAAATATGACAAATCTTGTATTCATTCGACTAATATTTTTTTTCAAATCACAACAAATTTCATTAATAAAGATAAACTTAATATTTTTATGCACTAATAGACTTCGTAGAAATATTATAGTCTTGTCTTGACGAGACTTCCTAGACTTCCGTATAGAAGTAGATTTCATATAAAACTAAAGTCATTAATATATCTTAACCATCACGCAACAATTAAGATGTACAAAAGATCAAGGGTGTGAGTGTAGCCGAGTTGGTGTGAAGGTGAGTCGTGAGGCTAATGATCATCAACTCCGATTCGATTCGCACTAGGATTACCACAAACCCTTTAAGCCTACATGGGTAGCGAAGTTGGATTGGGCCATGGGTTTGCTCCCCATTGGTTCTAGGTTTGACTCTAAGGCGCAGGCTTACCCGATGCACGGGGTTTACAAGCTATTGTGTGCATCCCCAGGGGACTAGTCTCACCTCAAATCACCTCTTCCTTACCCCAACTTGGCAATAAAATAAGACCAAGGTAAGGTAGGTTGGGTGTTGGACTGGGTCGCGGGGATACCCCTATGGTTACCAAAAAAAAGATGTACAAAAGATCCAATTTTCTACATATTAGATTTACAATGAAATTTTTTAGAAGACTGTTCAAATTTGAATGGTTTAGGGGAGAGCAATGTGAGGCATATGTTACAAAAGTAAATGAAGGAAGTCTACTACTGACAATTTTGGTGCACTCACACACACATTTTACAGAAATATTGATGACACTTGCGCGTGTGTTGTAAAAGTATAATAAAAAAGTACTTATATCAAATGAAGGTGTAATGGTTATGTTGATAGTATTGTATGTTAATTTTTTTGGAGTTCTAAGTCATTTTGGATGTTGAGATATCTTTTTGGTTTCAATGTTGTCCCTATGAAGGCGTGTTGAATGATATCTACATAGATGAAAAGTACATTATAGATCCTTGAAACCATGACATGTTAGATACATAATATAAAATGGTAAAAAATATGATTAATATCACAAATACTAATGCTTTAGATGATCTAATCACCAAAATTAGTCCCCTCAAATTTATTATATTTTAAACATAAGATGAAATGAAAAGTAAGAATATTAATTAGTATGCTAATTTGTTTTAGAGTAAAATATACTACCTTTTAATTTATTAACAATTTATGTATCTTATTAGTTCCTGCCCCGCATGGAACTATTGGTGAGGGTTTCCATTAAGTAGTTATTAGCTCTTGTTTGAATGGCCAATAGCCTGGCTTCATTTGTGAAATATTAAGGCTATGTTAAGTCTATTTTCATATTTGACAGAGATATGTGCTCAAGGTTTAACGGTCGCTTGCAAAGTAGGAGCGTTGGAAGGTTGTCGTTGGCAGGCACGAAGGTATTTCAGAGCTCAATGCAAGAGAATGCTCAGATAAAGAGAGAGGGGGCAAAAAAGGTCTCGGCTGACTTTTGTTGCACATAGATGGCATTTAGTGCTTCATTCACACGATGTGGAGCTGCCAAATGGGAGCTTTGGTAGGCTTTGGTTTCAGTGCATTTTAGGGCATTTATTCAATAGTCCACATGGCTTGACTGTGCTTCAACAATTTGGATACTTGTCTAGACATGGTGAGAGCTATAAAAATAGAGAGTTACTTGCTCTGGACCCTCTTACACATTTTTTTGTATCCTGCATTCGGCATCAAGAAGGGGGGTTTTTTAATGGAAAAGAAAGAGACGGAGGGCAGTGGGCTCCATAACGGAATGCGAGGCATTTAAATCAGTATATTAATGTCCAGATTATTACAATCGAAGGGAAAAAACAAAATAGTTCACCTTTATACTCGTCTCTCAACTGATTGTTGATTGCAATTTGATTTAAGTACAGGTCTATAACTAGTTTCATTTTCTCTCCCATTTCACTGAAGTTGCATGTTACCTTGGTTATGAATTTGGTTGTCACTATAGATAAATTGTTTTCTTCACTTCAACATTTTGTTATTACTTATTTATTTTATCACCTGGTCTTGAACATGACAATTAACTTATGTGACTATTCCCAGTATTGCATGATTCAGATAGGTTCAATGTCACTTTGTAAGCCATCATAAAAAGTAATTCTGGTTCTCTCCACAATAAGCCCTCGATTACAAAGAATTTTATCGACAAGCTAAGTGCAAGGTCTACTATTTTTGAGACTACAGAAATGATACTTAGCTGAAGCCTGCTCAATAACAATATTGTCCTCGTTAGCAACAATTTAGGGTTGTATTGCATGAGATGAAAAATGCCTCTGTTTGTTTGTAGCTAAAGGATTTGGTTGAGTTATACTATGGCTCTCGCTCTCTTCGAAAAAAAAACTAGGCAAATTTGTCTCTAGACTGCCAAGATTTAGCCCTATACATAGAATCATAAATAATCTTCATGTAATCTTAAATGAAAGATGTCCAAAGATATCTAGTCTTTACAACCTGCAAGTCTTTTCAAAGAGTGGAGTTCGTAAGGCCACATGCTGGTCTTTCCTCAAGCTAGGTGTTCGGGTGGCCATGAAGGAGGACAATCTGTCTGCTCTTTGGTCTCTCTTATTAAGCTATTCTTTTAGTTGGGTTAGCCTTTTTTGTTGTGATTGTTATTTATGAAATTATGGATAAATTCCAGCATCTCCAGCCCTTATTGTAGTTTTCCTTTTTCCTTTGGCCAAGGACACCTATAGAACCCTCAATTAAACTGTCAAGGAAAAACAAGCACCAATTCTTTGTTGATGCAGTAGTGATTAGCAAACAAATATCTATTTTATTCCAACTTTCCTTTGTTGGAATGAATTAAAATGAAATTACTTTCTACTCGTTGAATTAAAAAATTTAACCTTCTAAAACAGTAGCATTAGGTGAGCTAATTATTCATGAAATACTGCAATTCTTCTTCTGCAACTATTTCCTAAGCCTTCTATGCCAACAAAGAAAATTACCTATCTAGAAATGAATTTCCTTTAACATATAAAGGCAATTGGAGTTCACCACTATATCACCAAGGAGAGACTTTCTAGGTTAAGCCTCTTAATAAAATTCTACTCAGCATTGTTGATAACTTTTTCAAGATTCTTTGCAGCAAGGGCATGCCATTCATCCAACTATTAAATTAATGGCAACTTAAAGAAACTATTTTCGTCCTAGTCTTTCTTTACCAACAACCAAAACATGGAAACAATACAACTACACCTCTCAACAACACACCCTTTTGTAGAGGCGTCTATGTAGTGGTCAACTATCTATTGAGTATAAACCAAGTATGTATATGCTTCAATTCTCTTTCCAATAGCAGCTTTTGATTTAAACAAATGTATATGGAGGAGTGTATTAAGATTTTCTTGAGGACACACCTAGATGTATGCTAAGGTTTTTACAATCCATGAATGAAAGATTAAAACTTAAAAGTTTTTGAAATAATATAAGAGGTTATTTTACAACAATGATTTTGATTACTCTTCCCTATTCATTACTAAGATGCTAAATATTAGTTTTGGATCACATTCGTGGATTTTTGCTAGGCTGTAAAAACTATTTTTTACATTTTGTAATGCTTAGTAAAAGTTTTTGTTAAAACAAAGATTTTGTAGTGTTCTCTAAAACATTGGTGCAAATTCATTCTATTGTTTCTAAAGCTATTCCTTTTCATTTAATGCACATTTATATCATAGGATTTGATACATTCTCTTATTTGAATATGATGCATAGTTTGAGTTTCTATGGTAATGATAGGCAGAACTAGAGTACCATTTCATTTAATGATGCCAAACTATTCATGATTGAAAAGCATGCTTAGCAAGACATGCCTAGGACTGTTATTAACTTTTTTATGATATGTTTTATTGATTGCAAATACACCAGTCGATTGCACAACTTTGCTTCATAGGTAGTGTACAATTTAACATCATTTTTTATTATGCTGCCTTATTTCATTTCTCTAGTAGAGGGGGAAATGAGGAGATTATTTGAACATATTTTTATTTTCTATAGTCAATTTTAGGGTTGTTTCTCTTGATACATCATTGATATTCACAAGCACATATAGAGAATATCAGAGAATATTAGTGAAGTCATTTGCATGCACAAGCATGTGCAAACGTATTTTCTTTTTATAATATTATTATTTTGTTTGAAAATTTCTAATAAATATTAAAATGTTCCCTTCTTAAGAGATTCTAGCCTATCCTATTTCAAGTTCCCAAAGACAGTGATGGGTCACTCAAGCATTCATTAAAAAAGCAGCAAGAAAAATGATGTAATGGCAGTCTTAATGCACAGTGACAATTCCACAAATGCAGAGTCACTAAGCCTCCAATGTACAATGGTAGTCAAGAGAAGCATAAACATGAACACCAAATATTTTTATTTCAGACAATTATATGCATTCACAGATCTTCAACACTACCATTCTTAACATAAAACATCTCCACGACCACCTTCTCAGTACTGGGCAAGAACTACAGTGCCCTGCAGCCCTTGTTTATTTATGAAAATGTGTAAATTGAAGGAAAAATTATATAATTAATATTTTATTATTATTAATTTTAATAAAATAGAACTCTAATTTTAATTTTAAAAGTAATAAAGATCTTATTCATAAACAAAATTAACAAAAAAATAAATTTTTTATGTTGTATATCATATTTTTAAATAGAAAGATACACTCATCTTTAAAAATTAACCAAACAAATATTTTGAAAAATTGACATTAAAAATAAAAAATATTAATTAGTCCTACAATTTAAAGTAAAATAAATTTATTAAATATTTATATTTTGTATATATAAATAATAATAATAAATTATATTTTAATTTTCTTTAATAAAATAGAAATCTAATTTTAATGAAAAACATCAAATTTGAAGAGGATTTAAAGCCGGACATTGACCTCACTCATTAATCAGGCCAACACTTGCATAGTTTTGCAAGTTCTCATTTTGATCATCCACTCTTGTACTATCATTATGATTTCTAAGTAATCTTCAATTCATCCTTTTCATATCTTCTTTCTACTATTTCTTCTATTCATTCTACCCATTGCTAGTTTAAGCAACCTTATTCCCCTCAACTACAACAACATCAAAGGAAGCAACCATATTCCACTCAACTTCAACAACATCAATGGAACAAATCAAATAGAGAATAATACTTTTATTTTTTCTCAATCTATGAGATAAGAGGGTAAAACAAAAGTAAAATTGTGTATTTAACTTGCATTTATCTTTTTTATTTTTCCTACCATTTTCATGGTGATAAATAATTATGACTCTAGATATAATTATCTTTTTTTTTTTACTGAAGTTAATATAACTATTGAGTTTTTCTAGTTATTTACATTATTTTCTTAAGATGTCCATAGATATCAATTTGGATCTTTCTTATTTGCTTAATTTTTTATTTTTATTTTGGTACTATATGATTTTATTTCATCTAAGAGCTGAAATAGTTTTATTTGATGGTTTTATTTTATATGAATTGAATTTGAATCCATATTGTTTTAATTACATCTTTTGGCTATAGACCATTATAAATTTAATTTTTTATTAGCATTTGTATTATGTTTTTTTTCGATTTGATTGTAGAGATCTAAGAACCAATCTTTCTTAGTATTCTAGTTGTATATTTTAACAATTATAAAAAAAAAAGATATTGTATTTTTTTGTGAGAAGGTGAGCTAATACTAATCAACTACTTAGACTGCATTTTTTGGTTAAGACAATTGTTTAACATTAAAATTAAAATTTAATCAAGGCATTTATGTATCAAAATAAAGATAAATTAAAATATTAATATATTAGATGGAGTAAAAAAAAGTTTAAATTGTATAGTGCAAGCTCATGGATACATGATTGTTTTGGATTCATACTTTCATCATCAATAACAATAAAGAGTATTTGGATTCTGAATTTCAAATGCTCATTCATGATATTCTATTCTAATTTCCAATCTAAGAGATATTGCAAATTTATTGACTATGTCAATTTTTAAGACATTTTCAGTTATCAACTAAATACATCATTTATATTTACAAATACAACATTTATATATACATTCCCATATTAAATAGTTGTTAAAAATTAATGTAATATCAACAGCTAAATGTATTAAATTAATATCAATTGAATTAACCTAAACTAAAACCAAGTTCAATAAGTTACATGTTAACAAGACGTCTACAATAAACCTGCAATCAATTATCTTCATGGATAAAATGATACATTGGTTGATTGAAAGAAATATGAAATATGATATGTGCAGTTATGAAGAAAAATTCAACACCAATCACAAATCCAATTACTTCCAAGATATATCAATATTCAAGAATTACTGTTTGGATAATAGTTGAGCAAGCTTCTCTTTGATGCATAGCAACTATTGGTTTCTAAGAAAACTTTACCACTTTTGATCTGTCTATATTGATTTCTACCAAGAGATTTTGAAGAAATTATCGAGATTATTAGAAACATGCTCATTCGGTGCCAAGCACCATAGCCATATTCATAGGTTTCAATTAAATACCACAAAACTGATAAAACCAGATATATGAGGACATGCGTACTAGGTTTTATTTTCCTTTCTACGTTCATTGATAATTTTTCGAGAAGATGAGAAGACTTGTTTTAGAATAAAATAAAACACAACAAAAAGTGATTTGGTTGTCTACATATTCCCAAAACAAAAAATTAAGCATGAAAAAAAATATAACATGACGATATCAGATGGCACTTCCTTCCTGGCGGTACTTCCCCACATGAATGAGACATTTTCGGTGGGCAAAGCCCAGGTTATACAAGCCTATCGGCTAAACATGACAATAAAGTAGTAAATTAGGGAAAAATCTAACTTTTCCGTTGATTAGATGTGCAACGAAAATGGAAAAAGGAGAATTGCCATTGAAAATTAGAGAATATTATTGACTTGTCTCCTCCCTTCCACCTCCATCACCATCATCATCATTGTCTTCTATCCCTGGTCCTGACTCCCCAAGTGTTGTAAGTCATGGAAACGGATGTGCAAGAAAATAAGTTGCATAATCGGGTTTCATCCTCGCATCTGTTGCATCCCTTAATAAATTCCAAGACATTGGTATAAGGGATTAAAACTCAGCCACTGCACTATCGTATGACAAATTGGGCCCCAATGTACTGCTCCTGAACTATGTGAGAAAACACGTCGGACCCCTGTGGCATCTGCTAAACTCTGCCAAACTGACGTGATATCCTATCTATAAGCGGACGCGTCTATTCTGGTTTCAAAACGGCAGTACGGATTGACCGTCGATTTTGCAATAAACGGCTGTGATTGACTAACCTGTCGCTAACACGCTGTACGAAAGGTCTGTTTTGGAGCTAGAATAGCTTCAGCCTCTATAAGCTGCCTACCCAAAATGTAGGAGGCGCCTATTCTAGCTCCAAAACGATAGTATGGATTGACTAACACGCGTGTTAGTCACACGTTTTACACCGTCAATTTTGCAATAAACGGCTGCAATTGACTACATGCCACTAACACATTGTACGAAAGGTCTGTTTTGGAGTCAGAATAGCTTCAGCCCAAAATGTAGGGCGTCCACCCAATCAGGTACTTGGTCCTAGACCAAAATGGCAACTCAGTGTCATCCTCTAGCCATGCCTCACAATCCAAATAGGACCTCCATATAATAGTATCTGTAATGTTGAAAAAAATTAGGATTTCCACCATGAGATGTATGAAAACCATTAATTTATCATTACATTCAAAAGAGGAGTGAAATCCAATAGATTCAATAACAAATTAAAAAGATGAGGACTGAATGCTGACTAGATTTCAAGAGAATGTGAATTGTTTACCCTCTTTTGTGAGTCAAATTGCTGAAATTAGGGTAAAGTGTTGAAAATGTAGGTAAAATTGTGGAAACAGTGAGCTAGAGATGTGAGACTGAGACACACACCTGGATTTAAGGATTATAAGCATATTCAAATCTGATCCCCAAAAAAGCTCCAAAAATGTCGAGACCAGAATTCCCATTGCTCTAGTCCTCCTAACTTTTTGCACACCAAAAGGTGTTGATTTGTCTTTGCAAATAATTTCCACTTTGAAGATCACAACTCTGTACCTGTTTCCTACACATAGAAAGAAAGGGAAATAGTTTGGGAATAGGGGCTTGCCTAAGTCAAACCCTATTTTTGGAATTATGCATGAAATAGAGATAAAAGATAATTCAATTGCTGGAAATGAAGATTCTCCTTTTGAGGGAGATGTCGAATAATGACTGAAAACCAAATGATATAACTATATGTAATGTTTTGTTTGTCTCCACACGGTATTAGATGATTAATAAATCATCTTCAAAAGATGATTAATCTAAGAAGGAGAAGTCTACTTGCTCATATTGCAGGAGGACTGGACATGAAGAACATTCTTGTTATTAGAAGGATATTGATGAGTTGAAACATCTTCCTAAGAAGAACAACATTGAACTACCTTCTAGAATGTTTGAGTCGAATTCTTCTTCCAATTCAAAATAGTCAAGATCTAATAAGGTAAAAGGTCATGCAGGACTTGCTTCTAAATCAACTCAAGGTAAAGGTAAATCTCTTTGTGCTACTAAAAGTTGTGGATCATCGAGATGGCTCCTAGATTCTGGAGCTTCTCATCACATGGCTTCTACACAGTCTATGTTCTCTTCTTTTGAGCCTTGGGTTATACCACCTATTCTAATGAGAAACAAAACTTACATATAATTGGGAAAGGTTCTATTGACATTAGGGATGACACTTTCAATGATGTTTTGTGCATACCTCGTTTGTTAAAAAATCTTATTTCCATCTATTAGATTAAGCATGGTGAAACAGGGAAGACTGTGGAGTTCACACCTAATTCAATCATCATTCGAGGCTTGGAAAGAAGAGAGATAGTTGCTACCGCGATGGTTGATCACGCTCATATAGATTAAATCCTTCGTTTAGGTGTTTTCTAGTCACTGGTATTGCATATAAAAATCTAAGAGCAAGACTAAACTCACATCTACTAGAAGGTAATAAGGCGACTTGCAATGGATTTCATTTTGTTCTTTTTGATTAACTAACCCATGCAAATAATGGTTTATTGAAGTGTTGTGTCTTACAACTTGCAGATACAGGTCCACTTTTCACATACACATTTTTGGCGCCCACCATGGGGCACAAAACTTTATCCTTCGGCCTCAAAATCACTTTTTTTATCTTACAGGTCTCGTCCGTACAGTCTCTGCTAAACATCATACGAGTTTACTTTCTTCATTGTACGACATTCTGGGAAGATCTATGTTTTATCATGTGGGTGAGAAAAGGAGATCGTACGAGTTTCTGCTCTAATAATTTGACTCTGTGTTTTGTCGTTCGGGCCAGTGCAAATGCTCGTGCGAGAAGGTATAATTTGTCGTACGAATTTATGTTTTATCATTTCAAAAAAAGTGTACTTGCCAAGGTTTTTCGTGAATTAAATTTTGATTTTACTAACGTTGATGCTAACCCTGGTCTGTCTTATGTTTACGTGATATATTTTTTTTACAGCCTAACTAGTTTCTTATAGGACGCTTGACAAAGAATTTATCAATCAAAACACCTATCAAAGAATAAAAAACAACATGACTATTGATGCGTTATTTTTGCAGGTTGCCTAAAAGAAAATCGACCAAACTTCGTGTTTTCTTTAAAGTTCATTTTTTAGGTACTTAAATTGCTATCTGGTTAAAGAACAAATCTGTCTTTCGCTTTTCAAAAAAATCAGAGAGGTAGGAGAGTATGCTCGTCTTTTTATAGACAATCAGAAATCTAGACCCTCGAAGCTTTTTCTAAATTTTGAGATTTGTGTACTTTTAGCAGACCTGTCACAGTGGGAAAAAGTAATCACCTTGTGAGAATGACCCAAGTAAGTACAGTTGGACCTAAGCATTCCAACTCACTATAATAAATATGCCTCTGATGATTAAAGTCTCGGAGGATGGGATTATTTGAGTTTTCTCTTTGAGATCTCTCATATCGAGCATTTTGTAGGGCCTCACAGTCTCAATCACGTTTATGTGACTACAACTTGTTTCGGTACCTTGTCGGGCTATAGGCCTCAATCATGCTTGCGTGACTTCAAGGGGTAATTTCAAACGAAATTCCTACCTAAGAACCATAAGATAGAAGCTACCTGGTTCACCTCCAAAAGGGGGATAATCTTTGTGCAAGAGAGATAGTAACTCTCCTAAGACACTTGCCATATCGTGCCCCCATTAGTGCTTGGAGTCAGCTAATACGATGTTGAGAATCCATTGCGTGAGACTCAATGGCCATATTCTAATTAGCTATTGGGTGTGTACCTAAGTCAACAAGCAAATGTTTTCTTCTCTAAGCCAACTTCTGTAGGGTTAGCATGTTGTGATTGGAATTATTAATACATCTTGCGTGTTTTCTGTATTTTCACCTCTGAAAATAAAACTGAAATACTAAAAATAGAGAAAACAATATCAAACAACTCAGTGATAAATTTTGTTCGTGTCCAAAACTGGTCTCTGTTAGTCATTGAAACATCAGTCTATATCAAAAACTGGTAGTCGTCAATCGTTCATAAACTCTACCTGTTAGAATTTCGTTTCCATCCAGTTCTTTGTCATACGAATCTGTTGAATTGTCGTCCTACTATATACATGTTGTCGTACGAGCTTTCATTGATCCTAATATTTTGTCATCTAGCTTTGCAAACTCTGTCGTACGAGTTTGAAAAATTGTCGTCTGGTCTTTTACATTCTATCGTATGAAAATACATCACATTCAACATATTATCGTTTGGAGTCTGCCCAACTATAATACGAAATCAGGTAGCAACTCGTATGAAAAACTGTCTTTATCATCTAGTAATTGCTAAAATGTCGTCTGGGTCTGCAAACTTTGTCGTATGAATTATTGCTCTTGTCAGTCCACAACAGTCAAACTTGCCTAAACCAGTCTACAGCGAGCATAAAATTGGTCATCATAATCCTGAGCATAAAACAATCTTGAAAGTGTACCTTCTGCAGTTGTGTTGCACAATTTTGTCGGTTACCTCTTAGCTAGCTTAATCAACCTAATCCAATCAACCAAACTTCACTCTCAAGTATCACTTAGGCTACTTAGCCTTGACTCAAAATCGGAGTCAGTGTATCTCACTCGCATAAGTTTGAACATCAACCTCTGGCCTCAATGAACAATTAGCTTTGATCTCACCTTGACATCTATAACACCTCTTGCTATCAACAGTAAATGGCTACCTTAGCTCCAATTCCCATGGCTACCTTGGCTCAAATGATTCAAGATATCAAGAAAGAAATATATGACATGAAAATCCAATAAAATAAATCAATGACTCCATTTGAAAAATAAATGCATGATATTAAGAGTGAGAAAATTAAAGGAATGCTAAAATGATTATATGATTTGACAATCAAAAACCAACAAATAATTGACAATCAAAAGCCAAATCTCAAACAAGCTCACAAGACACCTTCACCAAGACATAAAGACATTTCCTCCAAATATCCTCTAGATAGACAATTTACACCTTTGGGGCAATCTATTGAGTCGACTTTGAAAGAGCTTCTTGAGCATAATCTTATCATATTGCCTAAAAAGACCACATGGGGATGTGAATTTTTGAGTAAGTATTGTGCATATCATAGACAAAATGAACATAAGACTTCTAATTGCATGGAATTAAAACATAAGATTCAAGATCTCATTGATAATTGTGTCATTGAAATTGAAGATCCTAATGACTCACCTAAAGAAAAAGAAGGAACTAGTTCTAAGCATTATCAAAATCACGAACCTATGTCTAGCAAGGCTCCATCTATGGCCTCCATCCTTTTCATGATGCCTTCATCTCCTAAAAATTCTCAGCAACAATCCATACCATCTCCTTCAAACAAAGAAACTTCTCGTGTTTACTTTCAAGGGCTATCTCCTATGGAAATCCAAGTTAATGCCAATATTGCTACAAGTTCCTCTAAAGATTTAAAAATCCCAGATCCTATGCCATCATGCACTCCAATTCCAAACATACCCACTCCAGAGAGTCCCACTCAAAATGCTTCCCCATCATGCCAAAATATGGAGACCTTCCAAGAATCCCCTATGCCTATGCAAAATCCTATCCCTTCATTAGAAGTGATTCCTTGCCAGGAGGATAATTTGATGAATGAAGAAACAAGTCCTATCATAAATCAAGATCAAGACACCCAAACTCCTCAATCCCATCTAATGACTGAAAAATATCCTATCTCCCTAGAATCCCATGTTGATTCCCTTATACCTTTCCATTTCTTCCAAGATGATCCCCTTCCATCTCATGAGCAAAGAATCCTTCCTAAGCAAGATCATGATGCCTCTTCCACATTTTCAAACGATCCTATTCAAAATGAAGAGTCAAACACCATTCCTACTCTATCCAATGGTTCTCTTCCACGTCAAGATCAAAGTATACCTTCATCTCCTTGTCATAATCCTCCACGTTCACCTCAAGGATCTGTCATGCCTACAAAGCCCACTCATGATCCTACAAGTTAAAATATTTATAAACGCAAAGGGGTAGACCTTCACAAGCAAGAACCCCTCCATGTTAAAGAAAATATTAAGGGTCATGGCCTCAGTGAAATTCCTCAAAATGTTGGTACCCTTAATAAACCAAAATCCACGTACACGTCTTCTCCTTCGCCCCTTCCATCCATTATGGGTCCCTATATCCCTATGTCCCTTATGCGGGATCAACAAAGGCACACATCTTTGAGTACCTTCCATCCATCTAAAACACCTCCATATCGTTCCTATCTATCCACGCATCTCCCTCCAAGCAATTTGGATGCCAAGCATAAAAGTCTTAAATCAAGCAATCCACATGTATTCAAGGATCAACATGTCCCATCTAATCGACATGTCAAAACAAAGCAAAATATGATCCAAAAACAAAAATAAAAATACAAAATGCCACAAAGGCCCACAAAGAAAGAAGAAAAGTCAAAAGTTATATGGGCTCTTAAGGCACTTGTACAAGCAATGGGCTCTAAGGAACTACAAAAGCATCAAAAATTAAAAACCATGTGGATCCCTAAGCGGCTGCTTGAAGCACATCTGTCTAAAAAAAAATCTAAATTGGCATCCAAAATTGTTGTTCCTCCATCCAAACCTTCTGAGTCTATTCCTCCATCACCTCCTTCATCCATTTTGGGTTCTTATGCCCCAAAAGTTGTAGCCTTTCCTCCATCCAAATCTCAAAATCTGAGATTCACTTTTCTTCCATATGTCCACCATCCCTCAAGGTGTGTGCCAATGTTGATCTTTCCAAAATTTCTATCTAGCCATACACAATTCTTCCAACATCTCATCCATTATCCAACACCTCTTTTTTACCCTTCCATCCCTCTTATCCAATCCTTTGCATAAATCCTTTCCCCAGTTTCATTTAATTATCCTAACAACATCTTTGAGCATACCTTCATAGCCATGGTCTATTGCAACTCATATTCCAAGGGTACCATCTAAAGAAGCAAGACACTGGGGTCCTTCTTCCATCCCCTATCATGCATCCATTATCTTCCAAAAAAAAAAAAAAAGAATCTTTGCCAAGCAAGTAAAAACATGGTAAACAAGCACCTCTTGTTCTCAAGCACTCCATCTATCAATGCACAGTTGGCATTTCTCGTTTTCATTCCTGCTTTTCTTTCGCTTGTACATATCTTTTAGTCACTTTTGTGACATCCTAGTTCTTTTGGAACCCTCATGGCTTGAAACCGATCAATGTCCTCGTCTTAGGGTAATCGACTGATCAACTTACATTTCCTAAGTAGTATTAACCAAGTCATCTTTCTGTTGGTAGTACTAGGTCATCCAATCTGAGTCAGTCACCTATCTCCTAACTACTGAAGAGTTTTATCACTAAGTACACAAGAAAAAAAAGACTACTAAAAACAATCACTAAATTGTTTGAGCTATGCTGACATTTTCTTTGTATATTGGCTTTCGCTCATTATTCCCTCTGAGTAACTCAAGGAAGTCTATCTTGACTAAGAGGTACAAGGACTGGGGGCCTAATAATTTTCTTTGTTTTCTGCTTGTAGGAATGATTTCGATGATCTCAAAACATCTAATCAACTGGGTGTCTGTGATAAGTGCCTTCACATGAAGGTGAAATCGCCACACATACCTTGACTCCGCTTATCTGTATGCTATAGGGAGGTTGGAGTCATTTCTTTGTCTATTTTGAGGGATTTTCTTTTAATCTGCAATCCAGACGCATGTATAATCTGTCCAAGGATATGAACAAAAAATGGTCATTACGGACAAGATAATTAATATTGCATATGAAAATAAATAAACTCTATTTTGCCCGTTGTGTTTGCAAAGCGCTCAGTGATGAAAATTAAGCATTCCAAATTTAGTGACTAGGTTTAGGTTGCATTCATTCTAAATTTTATGCATTTCGAGTGATTTCGGCATGATAACAATAATCTCTTTATCTTTTGAATGAGAGTTTGAAGCAATCATCATTTTCTCAGCTAAGTGGTCTCTTTTTCATCAGCATTTCTCTGATTGAGTACTTGTGTATTGAGATGTTAGCTACATACATGAGCATCTTATATAGATCCATACATTTTATTATTACTTATTTGCATTCATATTATTGCATGAAGAAAACTAAACATTTGCATTACTCGTTACTCATTTTCATCATTTATTTGTATATGAAAAGAAATAAAACAAAAAAACAAACATTCATATTCATCTCCATTGCATACATCCATACTGAAAAGATATGCATACATATAGAATAAATCATATAGAAATACATCTCATAATCAATCAACACAAGTACGATGAAATCAAATCAAGATCTCGTATATATCATCATAAATGTCTTGGAGTACAAAAAATATCAATTGTCATATACAATATCTCATCGAAGCAAGAATCGAATAAGGCTACAAAAATGGGGTATATAACAAAGTCTATAAGATATAACAAGCTAGCTCTCCACCTCTCCCCCATTGCCAGGTGGTGGAGGAGGTGATGTCTGCTGACTGACATCTTGTCTAGGTGCCCTAGCTCCCTCAAATCGTGCCATATACTGAGAATATGGAACAACCTGCTATGCCACTGGGATTGCTACGCTATACACGACAACATAATAGGCTACCCGACTTGTCTGATGCAAAAACTCTCACTGGAGAGTATCTCGCTCTTCTCTAACCTCAACAAGTTGTTGGTCCCACTCTGCAAGTTGTGTATGTGCCACTATCAACTGTGACTACAAACTTGCCAATCTAGCCCTCATAGACCGTGTTGCATCTGTTGCACCATGCTCTCCTAGAGGCTCTCTACCTCCCTGCTCATCTCTCCACTATCTCACCTGCCTAGGAGCTACTCTGTCCTCCTCCCCTCCACCCTCTACCGCCCTGGCATTGCCAATCTCAATCCCAACAACCCCTGGAGACCCATCCTCCCCTCTTTGTCGATGTCTCACTCCAGTCAATATCCTACTGCTACTAGCCCCAGGATCACCTCCTGCTCGCCTAGGTGCATCTACTCTCTACCTCTGCACCTATCCTCGCCTCGACATCTATCCCTGTACCTGACCTGGTACTTGTTCCTATGTCGGTACCTCCTGCTCACCCTCCTCTATGAGAAGCACATGCTCTGCAGGATCTATGAATCTAGGAAAAGGATGCCTCTGGAACCAATCCCTGTACTGGGGCAATACCCCCGCATCTGCAATATCCTCTAAGTAATCCCATCGTTGTAGTTGCAAACCGACTAGATCTTGCATGCTCAGTGCGTAGGATAACCTCGAAGCCCATCCTCATCTCTCCTCATCCCCATATTGGGCATAGGTTGTAAACTCCTATGAAATGCCTTGTGGTCTGCCATACTTCCTCATGACTCTAGAAACCACGAACCACTTAATAATGGACATTGATCTACCGATAAAAGGACGAGTCATAAACATATCCTTCCTCTGCCCTCTCCAGTCATCCCATAGCTCCAACCCCCTATATGGTCTCCACACTACTGCGATCAGATCATTGAGTTGTCTCCTCCAATAACCTGTCTTGCCTAGATGGGGTTGAGTGACATAACCTGAATAACAATAAAATATGGGTTGGTGTGACTCTCTAGCATCATCCACTATCGGCCTGCATATTAGAATGTGCTCCCATGCCCATATCTGCAGCACTAGGACTTCCGTTGCCATGCTCTTCCAATCCCTATATGCAACCTCGTGCATCTCATGATACATGTGAGCTAATAAACAAGATCCCCACCCTAATCTCTCGGGATGAGTCAACAGTCTCTCGAGCATCCTAGCCCAGCCACATAGAAAGCCCTGTTGTCCCCTGTCCAACATGACAAAACAACCTATCATACCTGCTAACACACATGCTAGTGGAAACTACTTGCTATATCTAGCCATCATAACATCCCATGTAATGGCCCGCTCAAGGATGGTCTCATCATGAAATATACGTCTCAAAGGTAAAATCCCAGGTCGCTGAGCAGAATCATAATCTACCTCATCACCAACAAATGGAAACCTGAGAATACGGTAGACATACTCAGGTGTGATAGTCATCTCTCCTATGGGCAAATGGAATGTATTATGCTCTAAATGAAATTGCTCAACTAATGCGGTCAACATCTCGTGATTAACACAGATATCTAGCATCTGAAGAAGGTATCCAAATCCACATGCCTCAATATGAGCCTTATCTATGTCTGACAAATTCCCAACTAATCCCATAGTAGGTGTATAAACACAATGAAACAAGACATCTGGCAACCGAATCTGCAAAATCAAACATGAATACTATCAGCACATGATCCAAATTACGCTAAAATGATGCTAAACATGCTTGCGAATCCAAATATGCAAAATGCAAATTCAAAATTCGACGCTGTGACCTTAAAAAATGCTTGTTGTTTTTCATACGGGTTTTCACAGAAGGGCAGCATTTTGTATGAATTGGGATTAGACATCGTACAACAAAACATTCCCATATGAAACAACATTAGACATCGCACGAGAAAAGGGGTACTCAAGAACAAGTTCGTACGAGACATGGGTCGACTTCATATGACAAACCCTACATGCCCATACGATAAACCACAAAAGAGATAATTTATCGTACGATAAATGGACTTAAACCACATGATAAACCGTGAGCCACGACTTTACACGACTCAAAAATGCAAAAAAATTGATCAAAATTCAAAATTTGAGAACTTAAACAGGCTTAAGATTGACCACTTACCGCTGGGTCGTAGTTTCGGGGTCAATTGTGACGTCTCTGGCACTCAAAACGATGCTCTTGATCGGAGTGGCCATTTTTCTTCATAGAGGGCTTTTGAAATTTCAAACTTGGAGAGGTGAAAATGACTTGAAAATGACACTTGGACCCCTTATATAGCCAAAACCCTAATTTTTTTTAACTTTCTCCGATGGACATGAAAATTGTTCCTAAACTAAATCAATGGTGTTGATTCCATTTTCGGGATCAAAATTGAAATCTGAGATCATCTTCCTAGTCAATTTCACACAACTGAGACCACTTAGCACTTTCATCAATTGCTTATTCTTTTCTTCAATTTTGCGCTCAATTTCTCATTAATCAACGCTAAATCTCAATTTAATTCTCAAATCACCTCTGATTTTAAACTGCAACATTAATCTTTGTGCTCAAATATCTTATCATGGCTCAAATAATTGCTTGAAATCACTGCGCAACCCTCACTATCTTTCGATTTCGCTCCCGAGGGGTCATACTCATGACATCATCATCAGTGATCACATCCTCAAAGTCGATAATTTCTTTCAAAATCTTCATTACAAGTCGAGCAACTAATCTTTATAGAACATCAAACAAGACTTCATCTCTAGGGGCATCTCAGGTTCATCGCTTCATATCAAGTTGAGATTTCTCGATCATCTGAATCAAATCAATCTCTAGGGGTATATCAGTTTCATCGCATCAAATCAAGCTGATATTGTCTTCATCTAAATTAGTCTCTTAATGTTAATCAATTTCATCGCTTTTCATCAAGATGATTATTCATTTAAACTCAATCAAGGATTTAAAGAGTATCTTAGATCACACGCTCAATCTAAGCAAATGTTCAGTTTCATCGCATCGAATCAAGCTGAACAGTTTATGTTCGCTCATTGTATCTTGATCCATCAAGTTCAAGATCGGTTTTACCTCCGCTCACTGTGTCTAGTTCAATCAATTTCTAGATTAGTAAGATCCACTTCTTGATCAATCAAGTTCAAGTTCGGTATCTTTGCTCTTCATCGGTCCTAGTTCAATCAAGTTCGGGATCAGTATCACTTTTAATCAGTTTGTTCAGTTTCATTGCTTCAAAACAAACTGAATACTTCTCTCTTCATCTGGTTCGTGATCAATCAAGTTCAGAACTGGTTTCTCCTAGACATCAAATTTTCTTTGATCAATACGTTGCTCTCACATCAATTCAAAGAGGGGCAAATGTAATACGCTAAAAATGGTCACCTAAACCATGGGCCCCTAATCTCGATAACATCGCCAAGGTCCTAACCAAAGGCAATTAAATAAATCTTGAGCACACAATTAATTTCTAAAATCATCAAATGTCACATGGCAAATTAATCAACCAATATTAATTAAATATTTATTTAACTAATTGATCATTTCAATCAAAATTATTTTTAAAACAATTATCCTATTTATTTTTATTAAATATCCTAGTATATTTAATTAAATAAATCAATTTGTCATTAAATCATCAAAAAAAGAATTAATTGACAAAAAAAAGAGTTAAAATTTGAGAAAAGAAATCAAATGGAGATAATCTTGGAAATCAAATTAAAAATTGAAGAATAATCTCAGAGAAAGCAAACAAAACATTTAAATATTAAAATTGAATGAAATAGAGAATAAATCAATTTTTTCTTTGATTTTATCTTATTTTTAGTTCAATTTCCTTTAAAACTGAGAAAAGCAGCCAATCACATCAATTCACCTGGATTGTGCTTCCTCTTGGAAAATCTTGACTGCTCATCATAATTTGATCTCAGTTGTTGGTTTATTTCTGAATTTTCTATAAATTCAGCCTTCATCTCTCATTCAAGGATCTTGGAAAATATATTGTTATCATGTTGTTTTTGCTCTAGGTTCATTGAGATTTGTGCATTGAGAATATTTGCATATTAATTAAATCATCTAGCTTAATATTTCTTAAATCATGTTATATTAATCATGCATATTTAGCTCAATCTTGCATCAATTTAGCTCAATTTCATCCTCATATAGATGAAATTCTTCATTTAGGTGTTGTCTAGTCACTGGTATTGCATATAAAAATCTAAGAGTAAGACTAAACTCACATCTACGAGAATGCAATAAGCCGACTTGCAATGGATTTCATTTTGTTGTTTTTGATTAATTAACCCATGTAACTAATGGTTTATTGAAGTGTTGTGTCTTACAACTTGCAGATACAGGTCCACTTTTCACACACACAATCCCTTATTATTAGCCTTCCAAATAGTATAATTTTTTTAAATATTTAATTTTATTAATATATGTTTTTATTTCTTATGAATTTAGGGTTTTCACCGAACATGAACTTCTTTGTTCAATGCTTATGGAAAAATAGTAAATGTCACCCAAAAAATTTTGAATTTTTTTGATGCATTAGGTATTTGAGTCCTCTTTCTAACAAAAAAAATAAAATGATTTTCGTTACATATACAACAAGTTATGTAATATCAAATGGACATATGTCAAAATTAAACTTAACTCAACTTCAAATCTTAATAAAATATGAAATATTAAAGATAATGTTACAAAACCAATTGCAAACACTAGATATGGATGTTACAAAATGGAATTCAAAAGAATCACGTTTTCATATCTATTATAGAAAAAAATTTATGCTATATAGAGTGAGTATCACTCTTTAAAAATGATGTTTTTGAAAAAAACTAGTTTTCGAGGGAGATAGAAAAATGGAAGCAAATTGATTCAAAAAATTATCAATTTTTTTTTTAGAATATACATACAAAATGACACAAATCACTAGTTCACATCATCTACAAATTTCCTACGGTTTAGAAGTAATAGGTGTCTGAATCTAAAGATTTTTTTGAAAATGAATATTGCAGTGTCAAAGTTGGCAAAAACGTGTAACCCACAATTGTGGGTTCACCTCAGTCCTAATTTAACTCCACTTGTAGTTGCTTTACATGTAATTACATTTAACAAAATGCAAGTGAAAGTGACACTTGCAATTACAAAACTTGTTTTTACATGCAACTTGTCAAAACAAAATTACAAATGCATAATTGAAACTATTCTATGTGTTTGAAGACACGACTCTAAATACATCATACTTTGTCTATGATGATCTTCATGCTAGTTCAGGATGCTAGAACTTGAAATATTCAGGATTGGTGAAGACATCTCAAATCGGAATGGGATTTTGCTTCCTTAATTATCTTTGTGTCTTTGGCCAACCAACTTCAATCTTATCTTCTTGCTTGAGTTTTCAGGAGGGAAGTTCTTTGCAAGGCTGATTTAAGAAGCCTATCTCTATCTTGAAAGCATTCTATGCTCTCAATCATTCATATCAGTTATCCATCTCCTTGTGTGGCCCCATCATGTTGTTGTTCTTTCTCAAATCTTGGAATCTGCTTGCAAAATAAGGCTCATCCCTTAATTTATTGATTTGGTAGGCCGTGTGTACAAACAAGACTAACATGGGTGAGACAAAGGGACTGCAAAAGTGGGGCCAAACCTCAATTTTGGGTTTTGAAGACTGCATTGCATGTGTGGAAAAACAAAAGAATTGACTTGCAATTATGGAGGATGAACATGCAACTTCATATGTGTAATGGGAAAATAAAAGTTTGCTCTTGTAATTGGACCCTATACACTCATTTTCAAGTGTTTTTGAGTGCATTTTGGACCAATTTTGAGTTTTGGGAGGCTAACTGCAAGTGCAATGTAAAGAAAAACTTTTACACTTCCACTTGTAATCGGGTCTTGAAGACCCGACTACAAGTGTGTATTGCTTGCAATCTTGTGGGAAAGCCTTCATAATCTGCCCTTGAAATCAAAACTTGGGGATTTGATAAAAAATTGAACTTGAAACTTCAAAGGAGAAAATTTGCAACCACTCTTATGATGCATGAAACATTCTACTTGCAATCACGAACTTGCACTCATCTCATTGAAACCTGAAAATCCATATGAGAGAGTAATAAGAGGGAACTATATCAATAAACACTTGTGATTGCATCTTGAGGAGCCGATTGCAAGCTACATTAGCACATAACTTGAAATCCTCTACTTGGAATTGGGTTCTATGAAAGGCATTACATGTCTTTTAAGAACAAAATGAGTTTCAAGAAGATGAGTCAGGTTTTTGACTATATATGACACATAACAATCAATAAGAGGTATAATCGGGTTTTGGAGTTTGTTGGCGAGAAGGCAAGTTTTACACATTTATGAACTACTTGCAATCGGGTCCCTGAGACCCAAATACAAGTGCACATGGTTTGCAACCAAAAGGTATTAAAAGACGTGCAATCGGGTCCTAAACCCCCAATTGTAAGTACATGAACATATACTTGCAATGCCATAACATATACTTGTAATGGAGTCCTAGGGATCTGATTGCAAGTGAACAAGCTTTGTCAACTTTAAAATAACAACGAAAAGATGACTTGTAATCAGGTCCGTAGGACTCGATTAAGTAAAACTCATTTACTTGCAATCTAATCATACACCTTTACACTTACAATGATGGACATAAAACCCCCACTTGACTTGTAATAATGAACCAACTTGTAATTGGGTCTTGGAGACCCGACTGCAAGTAAGTGCATTTACTTGTAATGGGTTTACTTGCAGTGACATCCAAAAGTTCCCCAACTTGCGCGACTACTCTGAAACCCGAAATTGCACATAAAATGGCCAAAATGAAGGCAAAAGCTAACCAAAACTTTCATAGAGTTGGAGGATAATCTTGTGATTGATTTACCATCAAGAAATGTATACTTTCCACCTTGGGAAGTGTGCCCTAGAGCTTTAAAATCACAAATTTCAAAAAATCTTCTACTAGTAGTGACTACTCTGAAACCCAAGATTGAAAAAAAAGCTAGGAAAATGAAGGCCAAAACTCACCAAAACTTGGACAACAATGGAAAAGACACCCCCTGATGATTTGACCCTATCAAATATGAGTTTTGCACCTTGTAAAACATGCCTTAGAGACAAAAAAGACACATTTTGAGCAGAAATTCATAAGGGTTGTTAAATTTTTGAAAATCCAAAAATTGGGACAACAATGTTGAAGGAAAATCATGTTACATGCCATGAAAAATATTAAAAAAAAAAAAATCACAATAAAATAGGGGCCAAAAAAAGAAATCATGAGAAAATAGGGTGAAAAAGCAAATATCCCAAAATTATAGGAAAGGGAAAAAAGGGTGATTATGTTTATCCCGCATTGACGAGGAGTGAATGAGCTTTAGAAAGGGTTATAAAAGAGATTGAAGAGTCCTTTTTTAGCATGTTGGGTTGAATAAGGAATTTATGAAATTGTTTGGAGAGTTCATATTCAAGGGCTTGGAGGATGATCCCTCTTTGCTAGCGATTCCTATGTTGTTAGAAGACACAGTCTAGGAATTTGTGTGGGCATCAAGGTAAAATATGATTTTATTATTAGTTGTTCATGTTCTTTGAAGGAGTTGTAAACTTTCAAGGGGTTCGATTTGAGAAGTTGGGACTATTTTTTGGATTAATATTGTTGAGACTAACTCTTCTTGAGCTAGTTGTGCCAATTTACCTCATGTTGTAATTTTTGTGGAAGCCATACAAGCTGAAAGATGTCGTACTAATCTAGGACACCATTGGGAGGAATGTACAGGACCAAGTAGCCACTGAAAGCAATGTGCAGGGCTGTATTTGATTGGGAAAGGTGTCGTACAGGTGTGAGAACACCAATTGGTATCCACATTTTGGTCTGCAACAATTATGAGAAGTGCCATACCACTTGGGAGATACATAATAAGGGTTTATGTTGACATTTATGGGCATTGAGATTGCTGGTGAAGATTGGTAAATGCTACAACAAATAAGGGTTTGACCAAACTTCTCCTTGTTCATTGAATGCCAAGTTTGGACGCAACAATAGGATGAATACCTTCCACTGTTTGAAGACATATCAAGTCGGCATTGATATTTACATTTGATTGTAATGTTTGGACATATTTATTGGTATCAGAAGTGAACCAAGTTGGTTTTGAATACCTAAGTTGGAATTTGGTTTATGTATTCTTATCTATCTTTTTGCATAATTCTATTTGCATTTGAAAACAAACCATAAACTCATAAAATCAGACTTCAAAATGAATTCATGTCATTTGTTTGACAAAATACCAAATAGTCCAAATTAATTAAAGAGGGGCAAAGGGATAGGGGATCTTACAAATTGTCCCATGAGATTTGATTTGTATTGGTTTAAGCATTACCCTAAATTCTTTTTCTTTCAAAATATTTAGTCGAGTAAATGTTGTGAAGTTGTGTTTTATGGATAACCTTTTGTAAGGTAAAGTTGGGTCACAATCTAGTGTGCAGTTAGTTAGGGTTGCATCTTGTTAAATTAAAGTTTTGTTTCCATCAATTTTTGTAGGGGGTAAGGTATGTACACCTTATTTGTAGCACAAATAGATGCCTTCTTCAAAAAATACATAATAGTCCCATATATTGTGATCTATTTGTAGATGCAAATAATAAATCACCTACTATCATGAACTACAAAAAAATAAATAGAAAGAAAATATTGACAAGAGGGGAAAGAAGTAGAACTGCAAGAGTAATCTTGAAAAATATAGAATTTAAGAATAAAATATTAAGAAACAAAAGATTCCTCGAAGGTAATCAACTACATATAGATAAAGATCTAACTCTTGCATGGTTAGAAGAGAGAAAAAATGGCTAGGATCTAAGGTTATAATAGTAGGAAACAAAGAAAAGGAGGCATGGTTATATAGGGGGAAATCCAAAATAAATCATAACATGACTCATAATAAATAGGAAAATGAGATTCCATGGGACCCACCTAGGACCATCTCTCTATGGTAAGCTATAATTGTAAGGGCTATCCTTGGAGGAGGGGTCCTAGGAAATAACACCATTGTCCTTGTTGAGACTCATGAGAACGAGGGATGCAAGGTTCTAGATTTTGATGATTTTTAAAAGTTATTAGTATGGAACAAGTTAATTGAATATGGCAAAGGGCATGGTGGATGACAATTTTAGTGAAGGATTCATAGAAAGGAGTCATAAAAATAGAAAATAAGGATCCAAATAACGAGTCTATATGGTGAAGATCACAAATAAAGAGACTACCACTTTTTTAGTTGCTTGTTATTTTGCCCCCCTATGGCTCAAAAACCTACAAGAAAAAGAAACTAAAAAAATAATATACCTATAAATCTCTAAAAAGGGACACAGTTGATTACCATGCAATGGGTGAGATCATTCTCATAGGGGACTTTAATGCTAGAATATCAAATAATCAAGCAATATGCTTCAAGGAATAAGAGAGACTAATTACTAACCCATTATGGTTAGAGGAAGAAGGGCTTCAAATGTGGGAAAGGGTACCTCAAGACAAAAGAGGAGGTATTTCTCCATCTGGAGACAAGTTGTTAGGGGTTTTGTAGCCATCATGATTTGGCCATTTGTAATGGGTTGAGAGTGTAGTGAAGATCGGCGAACATCACATGTCAAATTTACAATAGGAAAAGTGTGGTAGAATATGTCATTTGTTCGTACAATTTTATTCCAAGGATAAGAGAGGTCAAAATTAGAGGTTGTCCTATAGAAATAAAAATTGATTATAACCATATTTATGCAAACATTAATATGCAAACTATTAAATTTGTGTGAATATTGTCATTATTGTCAGAATCTATAATTCAGTTATGACCAGATATAACATATTGAGCAACAGTGTAAGATAGGTGTGTATGTGATATGAAGTAATAAGGCATATATGATCTACTGGAGTTATTTTAGGAAGATCCTCTTCTCCAGAATCTTATGTTTTGCTTATAATGGTTTGTATCTAGTTCTGGTATTAGTTGTATCAGTTTGTATTTCTATTTGAATGATTGTATTACATTGTGATTTATGTTTTGGAATCTGTGACATCTATATCTTGAAGTTTGAGAGTTTTTGTGCTTCAAATTTGTGCTCATGGGTTTGAGTCTACAAGTCCAGTAAACCCTTGGTTTGTTCTAGTAATTGAGGCATATGTTTTGGTAAATGAAGCATGTGTGAGATCAATGAAGGATGACTTGGCTATCCTATTTTTGGTCAAGCCATGTTTTGGATAACATGTTGATCTAAGCAATGTATTATTGTGTAAATCATTTGTGCTTGGCCGACATATTATTGGAGTATGTGCTTACCGGTATATATAGCAGATATGTATGTGTGTGGTATTAAGAGTGTAATGTGTGTAGCAGAGTATGAAGTGTGCAAGTGACAAATTTATAGACATGAGAGTAGTTGCAGTGTGACAACAATGGAATATGATATATGAGCGAAGGTTTGTGAAGGAGAGTCAAAGTGTAGACAATGTTACATTAATCCTTTACCAAACCTGCTGCAAGCAACTGGATTAGCAGAGTGCAATCACAGTGTTGCAATAATCCCTTATCTGACTTGCTACAGGTAGTTGTGGACAATTTAGAGAGATCCCTTACCAGATTTGCTATGAGTTTTTGTGAGTTGATATCTGAGCTTATCTTGGAACTAATCTCATGCATTAGGAGATGCAACTTTCCTTGGTTCACTTATTTCTATTGTAGTGAGCATTCTGGTAGTGAGCCACTTTGTAATATGGTAGTGAGCCATCCGACAGTGAGTCACCCATTTTGTAAACACCATATAACTAGTTATATTATCTTGAGAGCTAACACTCTTCATGGTTTTTCCCATTTGGGTTTTCCACGTATAAAATCCGATGTTTAATTTGTGGTTATGTTGTTTTCTTATTATGCATTTGTTGATTCATGTTGATGAGATTAATTGCTAAGGTTAATATATCTTGTTAGCTAAAAATTTTGTCCTCCCAATAATAATTATAATAAAAGCTCAATATGCCTAGCACGAAAGACAAACAAGAAACTAACAGTTGGAGAGATCTCTGTTAAACAAATGATCTTCCTCTAAATTTAAGAGGTACAACTCCCTCATATGATCTAATTCTAATTTTTAGGGGTGTGCTTTTAACCAGAAATCAGGAAAAGGACAACACTCTCCCACATTGTCGAGAGAGGGGAACTTAGGATGTGTCTAATATTCGGGGATATGAACAACAAACAGTTTGCCCACAGTGCAATTAATTACACAGGAAAAGAAGAAAAACCATGTAAATAAACTAAATATAGAGCATGCAAAATTCAAAGTCTTTAGGTCACTCATTTTAACTATGTCAAACAGATGAGAACTAAATGAAATTGTAGTAATTCAAAGCTTACTTCCAACATGAAAGAATATATCAAACTCAAAGTTTTGATATATGTATTAATTCATTCTAAGATATTCAAAATATAGTTCAAGATTCATCCACACTGCTAAACATAGCTAAACATCCAAAATATTACAATACTTTTTTTCTTTTTCTCTCCCCCTTCTAATATATCTCCTATTTATTTATCACTAAAGGCCCTTTCCATTTTCAAGAAAGGATTCTTTTAAAGTAACGGTCTTTGAAAATGACCGCTTTAAACATGATTTTAAAGAAAATAAAAATTATCAAATAAACCCTATTAACACTAAACTCTTGAACTATTAATTTCATGTTGCTTCTTCTTCAACGGGCATTGGGTTCTAACCTGCAATCTAGTTGTCGATTCTCTTAGTTGTCATCACCTCTTCAATCAACACCCTGAGGATCATTGTAAATTTATCTTCATCCCATATGAGCACCTAAGAAAGGTCACTCAGGTCAAGTAGGATGTTATCTTGCAGGTGTTCAACATCAGGCTAGATCATAGGACCTTTACATTTGAGCACCATCCTTAATACTATTTGAAAAACTAATCACCATGAATCCTTTATGCAACAAGTTCTTCTTGTAGACACCGTTCGTGGTTCTTAGTTTGATCCACGATTTTCTTTAACAAAGAGACGGTCTTTCTATATTCATTGAAGTCAGTGCGCCTTTTCCATACAAAAGACCGTAACTGTTGGATGATATCTTCCTGTTTGATTTCTGGCCAATTCAAGTCTAGGTTACAAAAGGAAAGTTCACCATCATGAGGCAAAATTATTCTGGAAGGGACAACTCATGATACCATACGCTCCTTTAGCTAGTTTCAAAAGGTGGTGTATTAAATTTTATCTACAAGGGTGATAGTATCAAGTGTTACAACACATGCTACCACCTTTACGTGTCCTTAACTACTTAACCTATCATTAATGATGGTACCTTGCAAATATTATTGATTTTCTCCTTGCATAATGTGTGCCACATGGTAGCATGGCAGGTCAAAGTTGGTAACAGCAGAAGGGATTGCCTTTACAGGGTAGATAAACTTAATCAATTTCCACCGATAATAAATTATGAATCACTCCCTGTCAATACTCATGTCACCACCTTGGTAGGCCTACTATATCAACCTTTAGGTCGTGTTCTTGATAAATGCACCAACTTCTAAGTCAGATATATGGTTTCTCCTTGAAGGCTTCATAAATCACCGAATTCGACAACAAAATAAAGCACGTTGGGAAATCCGACGGATTCATAACTTTTGAACTATTTCAAAAATCAACTAGAAACCCAACCTCCTATGAATCCTCATGTAAAGTGGTCAACCTTTTGTGAGTTCCTGAAACCATGTTGAGTGGTTAGGAACTTTTAAAACTTAAGAACCTCGCGACAAGGTTAAAAAAGGTAAGGGACTGGCTACTAAGTTTTGAAAATGCATAAAGATGCGACCCAAGATTCAAATTATTAAAGCAAATGAAGGAAGAACCTAAAGAAAAACCTCAAGACATTGAAATACTTGTGACATGGTCGCAAAATTTAAATTTCATGGGTAACGTGGGCTCTGAATGGGGACAACGACTAGTAGGACGTAGAGAACCCCAGAATCTTGAGTAAGACCATTACCTTATCCATTGGGATACAGAGTTAGAAATAATAGTAGAAGGGAAGGGTGATGCTATGCAGATGGGTGGAGGGGCGACTGGGCACAAACCAAGAATGAACACACCCAAAAGAAAAATTAAACTACACTGACCACAAACCAAAATCTTCTAACCATGTACATAGCCATAAGGCCCTACCTCAAGATTGCTTAAGGTTGCTCAAGTAAATCCATCAATAGGCTGAGAAAAGTAGGCACTTCTGCGGAATAATAGATCAAAGCCATATGATATGATGAAAAGGGGTTGCTTCTCGGAAATAGCTCTGTTACCTAACCTCAAGCTAATGGAATGCAAAACCTTTCCTGTATATATATATATATATATTCAAGCCTAAACAACCATTCTTCACGATACACCTCTCAGACATGATCAATCATACTTTCACAACCTGCTTGAGACAACTGGGAACCATCTACTTGAAAGAACACAAATGATATGCCTTGATTCAAATAGAGTTCTTTGTGACCCAAATCAGAGATGTCATCAATGCAACTAGCATGGCTAACCACAAAGCCATTGCCCACCTTATTATTTTCTTCGTCAAGCAATTCACCCAGCACTAACCCAATATTTGCATCCTTGCTAGCCTGAGAAATCAACAATATCATTCATAGAAAAACAAGGATCAACAAGGACTTTTGAGTTAAGTTTCAGAGAGCCAACACAATGAACATCACCCCTTTCCATTTGTATACAACAATATGAAAAATCAGATTTATCATCCATGGTGTCAGAACTGATCTTAAGAGCATATCTTTCCTTTTCAATTTTATCATGAGAAGGCCAAGAATCAAATAATTCAAAAAGAGGGTTATCCCAAACTCTTGAATTTTCACCAAACCCTATGTGCACATATAATGAATTGAAGGTGCTCCGATCATATTTACTCTCTGAATCTCCTGGTTGTCTCTCTTATGTCGCTACCACTGTGACATTCTCTTTAGGCACCACATAGCTTGCAACTTCAGTTGAACATACTAGGGAAGCATCAAGAATGAAATGTTTTTCTTGCATACCCGGAGCAAAAAACGAAATCAGTGCATGTCATCCATTGTGACCTCTGGGTGTCACTCTCTAGCAACATAGGATCAAACCTAAAAATAACTTCTTTCTCTGCACAAAGAAATTTGTCATTGGGGATACAATTAGATGAGGGGGATGATATACCCATATCAACAGATCTGACCAAATCATTTTTAGCTTCCTGAATTTCATTTTTTGACAGTTCTTCCTCCTTGACCTTTACATCAAAAGATTTCAATGATTGGAAATTCATATCTTTTTCAAAAACATAGGGGCCATTAATAAATGCCTCTATTTCAACTTCTGTGACATGACCTTTCTTGTCTATAATGTTGCACAAAAAATGATCATCAGGGCCATTCAAGAACCAGTTTGGGATGAAAAATTTCCTGCATCCATCTTATGGTGTTTCTTCTTCAGCCCGAAATCCAATGGTAGCTCCTTTGGCTTGGTTGATATGCATGTGGAATGAGATTTAGGTTTTTCACTTTTGGTTTGGTGCATATTCCCTCTTTGTTGTTGATTATGATCCCAAGATTTTGTCTGCATTGTCTCAGTTTCTTGTTCTCCAAAGGCTAAGAAATTGTACGAGGTTGGTTCTTCTAATCTTTTGGTCACAACCCGATAAGCTTCTCCTTCAAAATTCCTCAATGGAAAATATCCCTTACACGAGTTCCTTAGTAGCAGTGAAAATTTGTAATCCTCATCTCCATTAATGCTTCCTTTTAAAGCATTCCAAGGGTATGCAAGTATTTGGTCAATTTCAGTATTATTTTCTTCAAATATAAATCAATTGTTGAGCCAGACCTAGTTTGGAAATATTTATCTAGTATCTTAGATAAATAGAGTTGCCAACCTTCTTTCATAGGAAGGCATCATACAACAAGAGCTCATAGGTTAGTTTTCCCCAACAGAGTCACCAAAAATATGTTAACCAGATGTGTCCTCCCAACAATAATTATAAGAAAAGCTCAATATGCCCAGCATGAAAGACAAACAAGAAACTAACAGTTGGAGAGATCTATGTTAAACAAATGATCTTCCTTTGAATTTTAGAGGTACAACTCTCTTGTATGATCTATTTCTAATTTTCAGGGGTATGCTTTTAACCAGAAAGCAGGAAAAGGACAACACTCTCCCACGTTGCCAGGAGAGGAGAACTTAGGACGTGTCTAACAACCAGGGATATTAACAACACACAGTTTGCCCACAGTGCAAATAATTACACAAAAAAAGAAGCAATGCCATGTAAATAAACTAAATACAGAGCATGTAGAATTCAAAGTCTCTACGCCACTCATTTTAACCATGTCAAACATATGAGAACCAAATGAAACAATATTAATTCAAAGCTTACTTCCAGCATGAAAGAATATATCAAACTCAAAGTTTTGATATATGTGTTAATTCATTCAAAGATATTCAAAATATAGTTCAAGGTTCATCCACACTACTAAACATAGCTAAACATCCAAAATATTACAATACCTTTTTTTCTTTTTCTCCCCCCCCCTTTCTAATCTATCTCCTACTTATTTATAACTAAAGGCCTTTTCCTTTTTTCAAGAAACGATTATTTTTAAGTAATGGTCTTTAAAAATGACCTCTTTAAACATGATTTTAAAGAAAACAAAATTTATTGGATAAACCCTATTGACACTAAACTCTTGAACTATTAATTTCATGCCCCTTCTTCTTCATTGGGCACTGGGTTCTGACTTGCAATCTAGTTGTCGATCCTCTCAGCTGTCATCTCCTCTTCAATCAACACCCTGAGGACCGTTGTAAATTCATCTTCATCCCATATGAGCACCTGAGAAAGGTCACTCAGGTCGAGTAGGATGTTATCTTGCATGTGTTCAACATCAAGCTGGATCATAGGAGCTTTACCTTTGAGCAACATCCTTAATATTGTTTAAAAAACTAATCACCAGGAATCCTTTCTGCAACAATTTCTTCTTGTAAGCATCGTTCATGGTTCTCAGCTTGCTCTGCAATTTTCTCTAAAAAAGAGACGGTCTTTCTATATTCATTGAAGTCGGTGCGCCTTTTCCATGCAAAAGACCATAATTGTTGGATGATATCTTCCTGTTCGATTTCAGGCCAATTCAAGTATGGGTTACAAAATGGCAATTCGCCTTTGCGAGGCAAAACCATTCTGACAGGGAAAACTCATGATAGCATACACTCCTTTCGCTAGTTTCAAAAGGTGGTGTATTAAATTTTATCTACAAGGGTGATAGTATCAAGTGTTACAACACATGTTGCCACCTTTACGTGTCCTTAATTGCTTAACCTATCATTAATGATGGTAGCTCACAAATATTCTTGATTTTATCCTTGGAGAATGTACGCCACATGGGGGCATGACGGGTCAAAGTTGGTAATGGCAAAAGTGACTGCCTTTATTGGGTAGATAAACTTAATCAATTTTCGTTGGCGATTAATTAGGACTCACTCCTTGTCAATACTCATGTCGCCACCTTAATAGGTCTATTGTATCAATCTTAGGTCATGTTATTGAGAAACACATCAGTTTCTAAGTCAAGTATATGGTTTCTCCTTGAAGGCTTCATGAATCACCGAATCCGATGACAAAACAAAGCGCGTTGGGAAATCAGATGGATTGACAACTTTTGAACTATTTCAAAAATCAACTAGAAACCTGACCTCCTATGAATCTTCGTGTAGAGTGATCGACCTTTTGTAAGTTCTCACAACCATGTCGGGTATTCGGGAACTTTCAAAACTTAAGAACCCCGCAACAAGGTTAAAAAAAGGCAAGGGACTGGCGACTAAGTTTTGAAAATGCATAAAGTCGCGACCTAGGATTCAGATTATTAAAGAGAATTTGAAAATGCATAAAGCCACGACCCAAGATTCAGATTATTAAGGTGAATGAAGGAAGACCCTAAAGAAAAACCTCAAGACATGGAAAGACTTGTGACATGGTGGCAAAATTTAAATTTCATGGGTAACATATCTGTAAATGTTTTACTAGTGTGGGAATATTGATTCATCCTCCCTCTCAGTATTTCGGTCAATTCAACCATTCAACACAAACATCCAACCAACAAAGAGCCAATCCTCATATAAATAAATAGCCAACTCTGCAAGTCAAAATCCACATGAATTGGGAGAACCAAGACACTTTCAAAGGTGTTCTTGAAAAACATATTGTAAGATATAAAAGACACTAGCATCCCCAACAAAGACAAAAGATCAATAAACAACAATAATCTTTTGGCCTTAATCCACAATATACTCTTGACACACAAAAGAGTTAGAGCCAAAAGAAGTCTAAAAAATAGTTTCCTACCTAATCCTCGATTTGGTGAAGAGCACAAAGCCTAAAAAAAAGCTTAAAACATCATGATAGGAAAAATAGTTCAAACAAATGTATGAAACACTTGTAAAATCTAAAAAAGAAGATTATATGAAAATGAGAAGGAATGAGATAATCTCTTTGAGTAAGCATAATCCTAAATTTTTTTAGAAAGAATTGCAATAGGTAAAACAAAAAATTTAAAAATAGCATGTCTCATGTATCCAATGGCTTGGACATGCTAAGGAATTGTATGAAAGAGGATAAAATATAGAATCCCCACTGATTATTAACTCTAAGACCAAACTCTTCTGTATTAAGGAAATAAAGGTGGGAATTAAAAGGTTGGTTGGTGGCAAAGCTTAAGACATAGATGGTCTTCAAGTTGAATTCTTGAAGTGGGGCATGAAAGCTCTTGATAGACACATTAAAAAAATATTTGATTAGGTAATTCAAGATGGTTTTCAACAAATTGGAAACTAGTATTGTCATCCCACTCCTCAAAAGTGGTGATGTCAATAATCCAACAAATTATTGCACAATAAAAATCAAACCCGTTTTCAATAAACTCTTTGGAAGTACAGTGGAACACATGATCAGTCTATGCAATGAAAAAGAAAGGAAAGGGAAAAAAGTCGAGTTGATTTTAGATCAAGGCACCCTACTATTGACCATTGTATCATGTTCAAACATTTGAACAAAAAGGTTTGGGAAAGATAGGGTGAAGAGGTCTTTTTTTGTTTTTTGGATTTCAAAAAAAGATTTTGACACAATTCCTAGGAGTAAACTATGACACAAAATGGAGGAACTGGGAGTTCCAAATCACTATAAGGAAATAGTTTATAGGTTATATGACCTAAAGGATTGGATCATTTTAAATTCCTTTTTATATGCATATTTGGATCTCTCTTAGAGCAGTTGCCTTACTGGAAGAACTGGGAGTTCCAAATCACTATAAGGCAATAGTTTATAGGTTATATGAGTAGCTTCAGAGCAAAATCAAAACTAAGGATGCGCTCTTAGAGATTTTTGGGAGTGACATTGGAGTCAAACAAAGGTGTCCACTGTCTCTCACTTTGTTTAGGCTCTTTATAGACAAATTAGAGGATTGGATAGTCAAGTCATGTGGCTAAGGTGTGAATTTGACCACTTTTAAAATAAAGTTGATGTTATATGCTGACAACCTCACCCTATTAGCTAAAATGATTGAGGGTCTTGAAGAACACCTAAGAGCTCTAGAATCCTTTGGTAAGGAAGTGGGAATGCAAGTGAACATTTAGAAAACCAAAATTATGTTTTTTACTTTGAGAAGAAAAAAGAAGCAAGTAAAGTTTGAGTTTGAGGGAAGCCCATTACAAGTGGTAATAAATACTTGGTCCTCAACTTTCATAGCAACCTTAGTTGGGAGCCCTGTAGAGAAAAGTGGACATAAGGGGGATGTAAATTATTATAAATGCTTCAAAATAAATGTAGATTGGTTGAGTTATGGGATTGGAAATATAAGATTTAGGCATTATTCGAGTTGCTTGTTTTACCTTTTTTTTTGGTATAGTTGTGAGGTTTGGGACAACAACACGCCAATATCAAGATGAAGGCGAATAAAATGATTACAAAGATTTCTTATCACAAGCAAATTCAAAATTAAAATCACAGTCCCTTATAAAATCATCTTAAGAAAATTTGGAGCCTTTCTGATTGAGGCAACTGTAATGATGAGGTTGTTAGGTTATTTGAAGAGAATATAGAAAATGGAAGATCATTCTTGACCCAAAATTATGCCTAAGGAAAAGCTAAATAGATTGAAAAAAACACTTGGATGAAACAAAATATCAAGCGGTTGAGTAGATGGAGAATTAATTTGCACGAATGCCCAAATGTGAATGCTGAAATCAAGAAGTATGTGAAAGAAAGAGTCAAAGTGGCGTTATAATCAAAACAACTTGGGAGAAAAAGGGAATATTATATCAAGCATTTGAATCTCACATGTGAACATCAACAAAAGAATTACATAGAGGCAAAAATAAAATGGAAAGCAAAAATGTTGATACCCCAATCAAGAACTAGCTCACACCATCTTTAGTGCGAACATGAAAGTGACTATCCAACCATTAGGATGCACCATGACATTAATAGTTGGATGCTACATAACTGAAGTCTTGACTTCTCATTGATGAGGATTGCTCTTATTTATTTGATACGATGGTACAATGAACAAGCTGCAACCATCCTTGTTGATGAAAAGTCAAAACTTTAGTTACCTAGCATCCAACAATGGATGCTAAAACTTTAGTTATGTAACATTCAACAAATGGATGCCATGGTGCATCTTAATGGTTGGATAGCCATTTCCACAAAACAAGATGGTGGAAAACATCCAAAGAGGAATGCATTGACAGGGTTTGTCTTCTTTGCATGTTTGGATTGGTGGAAACCAAATGACATTAAATCATGGAATGCTCAACTTCTAGAGACATTCCAAGCAAATATATGGATATTCTAAAAGTTGAGTCTCTAAATACTTTATTCGAAAAGGAATGAATTATAAAGATGACCGTTTACTTGATTAAAATTCATGTAAAAAATATTTGATTAACAAGAATTAATGACCACTTGATATTTGCTTCTAAACTTTGTTGTTTAACTGAGTTTAAAGATCCCATAAACTCGTTGAACTCGTTGAACTCATGAATGTCATTAAAAATCCTCATTCATATTGTCTACTCTCGGTTATAGCGGTTTTATTACATTGAGGGCCGTTTGATCGCGGTGACAATCTTACGAGCGCCACCTCGAAGCCAATCAAACAATTTTCCGAATGAATTAGCTCATGTTAAATTATTTCTCAGACACAAGATAATCTTGGAGTTTTTCAGCTTAACTTAGGGTTTAAGAAATTCAGCAGGAGCGAGTTGTTTGATTGTATATTTAACTTGTCATAAGAATACATATTGTCTTCGGGCAAGATGAATTCGACAAGGAGTTTAACAGGACTTTTGCGGAAAGGTTTTACTCAGTCGAGGGGTTTCAAACTGCCTGCTAATTCTCTGCTTTCCAAAAGATGCCATGCGATGCAAGAAAATATTCAGTCGCCCCACAAGGTACGGTTTTGTATTGGTTTAAGCATATTCTTGAATTCTTTTCTTTCCAAATATTCAGCTGAGTAAGTGCTGCGAAGTTGTGTTTTGTAGATAACCTTGTGTGAGGTAAAGTTGGGTCGCAATCTAGTGTGGAGTAAGCCGGGGTTGCACCTTCTTAAAGCCTAAGTTCTGTTTGCATTCTCTACTCTTTATTTATTACACCACGACTTCATCTTGGTTATAGCTGTTTGACCACGGTGACAATCTTACGAACGCGTCTTATTTTCCGTTCCGCGACTTCTTCAAACAACTTTTAGAATGGATTAACACGTTTCATATAGTTTTGATGGGTATTCAAGCGCGGTCTCTAATACTACGAGCGTCTCTCATTATCATTGCCTCCACCCCAATCAAACATTTTTTGAAATGAATTAGCTCATGTTACTAGAGTGAGCCATGGAGTAAGGCTTTCAAGATTTAAACATGTTACAATTGAAATGGTATCATAGAACATTATTTTTCTGCTCTGTTCCAGAAAATATAAAGTCTTCACGAAAGACATTGCCTTTTCTTGTCAGGAATCATTGTGAAAACCTCCAGATTTGAATGAATTTTCCAGAAATCTCTGAAGCGTGTTTTGCAAACTCTCAGTGTCCTCTGTAGCACAGTTGGTCCTTCAAGATTTCCCGTGTCTGGCTGTCTTGTGAGAACAGGACCCGGAATCACCTTCTTGTGATCATGCATTTAAAATGATACATATATATGCTTATTGATGGGCATATAGTTATGTGATACACTTATGTGTGTATGTATTTCATTTTTTAAGTATGCGGAGATGCCACACTACTATAGATTTCAAACAATGAAAGCATTCAGTGCAAGGAATAGAGTAACAATTCTGAGATATTCTATACTATTTGATCACAAGAGCAAGGAAGAAGACAATAGCGAATTACGAGATTAGTATTATAGGAATCCAATGTTTGAGTTTAGTAGAAACTATTAAATAGAAGGAATCCGAATAGTAAGATAACAAAAACATGCAGGTTGCACTTTTACAGAAAGATAAAAAAGCAGGTTGCTCCTATCTTCCAGCAAGTTATCATCACAAGTAGTCTCTCTGCAAGTTTTGGGTACAGAATTTTTTTTGGATTTTAGCGATGACGGAAATGGGAAGCTGCAATTTATTATTTATGTAAACAATATGGGCAAACGAAGCTAAAATTAATGCAAAGTGGTCAATTTGCATTGACATTTTGATAATTAGTTGATCCCATAGTAACAAAAATCTAGAGAGGCACTAATTAGCAAACCAAATGATAAAGATCTTTTTCTAAAAATCGGGCATCCAAAAAATGCAGATAAAAATAGAGAAAAAGTGAAAAAAAAACAGCAAATTTTTTTAATTTGAAGGCTGTGTAGTTGCATAGAGATAGACGTTGAAGGGAAATGAGAGTTTACACAATGAATTTTTGAATATTTATACTTTCGTTGATTTTCATATTGCTGATTGCATTACACAATGCATAGTATGGTAATTACATTGCTATATAGTAACACACTACAAGCACATGGTTTGACTGTGAAGTTCAAACCTGAATATATTACAATCTACCCTACTAGTACTAAGTACAAAGTACAAAATAACAAAAATTGAAGCGAGCCAATGATGCTTGTTGCTGCAAAGTATGCTACACCAGGCACTTGTAGGTCTCAGTCAAATCTCTTTAGAATCAATCCAAAGAGATTACTAGCTCTTCATCATTTGCGATCCTTTGCAATTTGGATTGATCTTGTCAAGGTCATTAGACTGATTTTCCTTAATGCTACTTGATATTGTCAAATTATATTCATACATCAGCTGTGAACATAAAATAATTTATAGAAAAATAGGAATTAACATTGGAAAATAAATAGAGACAACAATTACCATTTATCAATATTAATTACATCTTATTTAACCTTGAGTTTTGTTGATGTGTTTTTTATGCACATGCGAACACAGAATAAAGTATCTTATCCTCTTTTGAACAAAATCTCTCAAATGCTGAAGATTAGCTTAAGGATCACTTGAGAAGACTCCAAGGTTCATGAATGTAGGGTCACTACGTGTGGATAAGCTCGTTGGTTGATGTGATTGTGCTGGAATCACAAGGGGGACTTCGTTTGAATGCTTGATTTGTTGGAACTTTAGATCATCTGATGTTACAATCTAGCGATGCTTTTTTATCCTAACTAGTTTGATTTTGAAAAAATGGCAAAAGATGAAGGGTTAAGAGAGTCTACTCTAAGACCTAGAATGTAAGAAGATAGTTGAATGATTAGATGGAATACTACTGAGCAAGGTCTCACCATCAAACTGAACAATTTGACACAAGCTCAATGCAATCTTCTAAGGACGTTTCAAAGATGTTCAAATCATTACCATCAGATATTGCTCACCATTCAAGTTAACGCATAAACAATGAACGCATAACAATTTGAATTTAAGCTTATATCTTTCCAGTTGACCACGCAAGACACTTACAATTAGTAAGAGGCTAGTGGTATGGACTAGACGGATTCCACATGAATACATTCAAAAAACTTCTCCATTCAATCTAATTATTTACCATCTGACATGAAGATCTAACAAGAAACCATGCACATTGTAAAGAAACAACACACGTCACCATAAATTCAATGAAAATGGAGTTCATTTACAACTTAGGCAACAATTTCTGCCTTCTCCTGTTACTCTATTCTAATTCTTCTATTTTCTCTCTATTCACTATCTATTCGCTATTAATTATTCTACCCGCTTTAACTATTCTCTACCGCTATTAACCTTTACAAATGAAGAGTTTGAGCTTTATATAGAGAGCTCATTTGCAATGAACAACCAGGATTGATTCTCCATCAATGGCCAAGATTTTACAATGAAACCCTAATTAGGGTTTGTTACAACAAACTCTCCTTAGCCAATGAGAAAATTACATCCAGTGAGTGTGGACCAATAAATATTAGGGGTAGGTACATCGGAGTTTGTCCCTTCATGGGTGAGCTTGGTTCATTGAATCAAGACGCGTTGATGTGGACTTCATTGATTGTTGGAAGGGATGACTGGGCTGCCACCTCAATCTTGCACTTGTAGATGTAAATTTAAAAAAATCAGATTTATACAGTAAACTTGTATCAGATTTATATGAATATATTAATCAATGTATAGATTATATTAATCTATTTGAATTACTCCTGAATAATTACAAACTTTAATTTGTCATACACATATATATTCATGCACTGTGTATTAGTAATAACAACTGTTTTATATATCTTTGAATATAAACTTGAACTGCTGTATATATTTTATATTAATCTTGTTAATTATAGTCTCAGTCGTAACACTCAGCAAAATAAATCCATCTCCTTAGTTTTATCAGCGCACAGAAACTAAGTCTATCATTTGCGATTTATTTAAGATTAAATTTAGTTAGTATTAACTAAATTTAATTGTTATGCTATAGTTAATGCATCATGGAGTTTATTAAAGGAAATGATCGCCAGTGTAGAAGGATCGTGGCTCCACACAGGGGTCACGACCCTATGTGGAACCACGTGGTTCCACATAGGATCGTGACCCCCTGTGGAGGCACGATCCAATGAAACAAAAGATATATATGCGCTACCCTCTCCATTGATAACATATTCAATAGGAGAAAACAACATACTGTGATCGGTAGTAAATATAATCGTTTGCTTTTCATTTGCAGAGGCAAATCGATAAGACTAATAAAAATCGGTTTTACATTCCTTATATCCCACGCTAAAACTTTAAACTAGTTGTCTCAGAATTCTGATTGCTCAGAAAGTAATAACAATCTATTTACATTTACATGGTATCAGAGCCTAACTACTTAAGATCCGAATAGACTGAAAGTGAAGTTTACGAAATTGAAGAATTCTAAAATGGCGAACACAATCAGATTCGAGGACAGACTTGAAGGAGCAGAAAATTATGTGGCTTGGAAAGTCAGAATTATGATAGTGTTAAAAGAGAACAAAGTAATCAAATTCATAAAAGAAGACAAGCCCGAACCTGAGAAAACTGTATGGAATGAGGGAAATGATAAAGCTGTAAAAATCATGATAGATGCAGTAAGGGATCACATAATACCACTTATATTAAAATATGACAATGCATATGAAATGTTCAAAACCCTTGAAAGGACGTATGAAATAAACAATCCGAGCAAAACCCTAGCTCTAAAAAGACAGGTGAACCACATAAGTATAAATAAAGGTGAAACAATAAACTCATACTTCATGAGGATAGGTTCACTCAGAGATCAACTGCAAAAACTTGATTATCATGTCGAGAAGCAAGAACTATCAATGATTACCCTAGACGGATTACCTGAATCCTGGGAATCATTCAAACAAGGCATAAATGCAAGGGATAAATTCACAGAATTTGATCCACTAAGGGATGACTGTCTCCTTGAAGAATCAAGGCAAATGAAAGGGGGAAATCACAAAACTAAAGATGAGGAACTCCACATTCTGAATACCGACTCCCGTAAGAAAGGCAAGAAGAGAAACTTCAAGAAGAGAAAGTCCCATCATGGGAAAAGCTTTCATAAGAAAGAGATGTCAAAAATCCAATGTCATAGATGTGATCAGTACTGGCATATGTCATGTAATTGTCCTGACAAAGTAAAACAGTAGGCATCATTCGCCAAAGTAGAGAGGAACACAGAACTTGAATCTGAGAAGTTTGTATTATATTCAGCACTATCAAGTCAAGCTTCAAACAAGTCTAACACTTGGGTGATAGATAGTGGATCGTCAAGACATGTCACCGGATTCAGAGAATTACTAGACTCAATGGAAAAGGGATCAAATGAAGAGGTAACAACAAGGGATGACTCTGCACATCTTGTAAAAGGTGTTGGGACATGTACAATCAGACTGAAGTTTGGAATCTCAATCCAACTCACCGGGGTACTATTTGTACCAGGCATCAAAAGGAACTTAGTCTCTATCTCTGCACTTGAGGACGACGGATATAGAGTCTCATTCATAGAAGGAAAGGTAATGGCATGGCCAAAAACAGCCACCTTCAAAGGAGCACAAGTGATTGGTTACAGACAAGGGCACCTATATGAATTGTGTAATGAGCCAAATCAAACCTTACTTCATGAAGTCATAGATCAAGCAGAAATTTGGCATAGAAGACTAGGGCACCTACATTTTCGTGCTCTACCCTCTATGGAGAAATTAGTCACAGGACAACCTAAACTAAAGCCAATTCATTCAGATGTTTGTAAAGGATGTGCACTAGGGAAAAACACAAAAAGCTCTTTTCCTTGCAGTTCTAGAAAAACTAAAGGAGTACTAGAACTAGTTCACTCTGACTTATGTGGGCCTATGTCTGAACCATCACTAGGAAACGCATTATACTATGTAATCTTTGTAGACGATTTTTCTAGGAAAACTTGGATTTATTTCCTTAAAAGTAAAGAATCTGAAGATATTCTTAGGAAATTTAAAGAGTTCAAATCTATTACAGAAAATCACTTTGGTAGGAAAATCAAAACTCTTAGGACTGACAATGGTAGGGAATACACATCAAAAGTATTTAAAGAGTTTTGTAAAGATGCTGGGATTAAGAGGGAGTTCACTGTACCCTACAATCCTCAACAAAACGGGGTTGGTGAAAGAAAAAATAGAACAATAGTAGAAGCGACAAGAGCTATGTTGTTAGATCAGAACCTAGAAACTGCACTTTGGGGAGAAGCCACTAATACCGCTGTATACATTCAAAACAGATGTCCTCACTCTCATATTGGTGACAAAACTCCTGAAGAAGTCTTTACTGGAATTAAACCTGATATTAGCCATCTCAAAATATTTGGATGTCCTGTTTATATTCATGTACCTAAGGAGAAAAGAACTAAATTAGAACCTACTGGACAAAAAGGGATTTTTGTAGGATATAGTGAAACATCTAAAGCCTACCGAATATTCATCCCTGGTCAAAGACAAATAGAATTAAGCAGAGATGTCATATTTGAGGAAGATATAGCTATTAACAAAACAAGGAGTTCCATCACACCTGAAATCCCAACTAATTCCATTAATTTGGAAGAAGATTCTCTTTCTGAAACTCAGAGGGAGCATCTTGAGGATAACACCTTGGAACTTGAGAACACTACAACAGAGAATCCCAGGAAGAGGCCACTATGGGCCACTAAAACAGTACAGGAAGCAGAATCCTTTGCAGCACCTAGAGGAACAGTTAGAGAAAGAAAAAGACCTTCAAAGTTTTCTAGCTATGTTACTCTAATGACAGATCTCATAAATGCTGAACCTTCAAGTGCCGGAGAGGCTCTTAAACAACAAGTATGGAAGGATGCCATGATAGAGGAATATCAATCTATCTTAAAGAATGATGTGTGGAAAATTGTGCCTAGACCTAAAGGAAAATCAATTGTATCTTCTAAATGGCTCTTTAAAATTAAGCATGCTGCTGATGGCAATATAGAAAAACATAAGGCAAGATTTGTTGCCCAAGGCTTCTCTCAGAAGGAAGGAATTGACTATGAAGAAACATTTGCACCTGTTGCACGATACACTTCTGTCAGAACAATCCTGGCTATAGCAGCATCTAAAGGATGGAAAGTTCATCAAATGGATGTAAAAACTGCATTTTTGAATGGAACAATTGAAGAAGAAGTATATCTAGAGCAACCTGAGGGATTTGAGGTAAATAATGCTAAAACATATGTATGCAACTTAGAGAAAGCACTGTATGGATTAAAACAAGCTCCCAGAGCATGGTACGAAAGAATTGACAGTTACTTATTAGAGATAGGTTTCTCTAAAAACATTGCTGATCCAAATCTGTATTTCAAAATAATCAAAGGTGAAATGTTGATACTCATATTATATGTAGATGACTTATTAATTACAGGCGAAGATCATCTCATTGCAAAATGCAAACAGGAACTAGCTTCAGAGTTTGAGATGAAGGATTTAGGTCTACTCCATTATTTCCTTAGATTAGAAGTATGGCAAAAACTAGACGGTATTTATCTAAATCAAGGTAAATACACCATTGACATTTTGAAGAGATTTGGAATGATGAATTGTAAGCCAATGTCATCTCCTATGGAAACAAACCTACATAAACTAAAAGAAGCTATAGCAGATTCCAAATTTGCAGATCCAACATTATACAGACAGATTATTGGATCATTAATGTACCTAGTCAATACCAAACCTGATATATGTTATGCAGTAAATGCACTTAGCCAACACATGGTTGAACCCAAAGAAATACATTTGGTTGCAGTAAAGCATATATTAAGATATCTAAAAGGTACCTTGGACTATGGACTGTATTATGAACACACTGCATTGAACCTACATGGATACTCTAATTCAGACTGGGCTGGAAGCGTGATAGACAGGAAGAGCACTTTAGGATGCTGTTTCAGCTTAGGGTCAGCTATGGTATCTTGGATCTGCAGAAAACAATCATCCGTAGCTCAGAGCTCCACAGAGGCTGAATATATAGCTGCATCCATGGCAGCTAAGGAAGCCATATGGTTGAGGAAATTGATAGTAGGACTGTTTGGTGAAAGTCTGAAGCCTATTATCATTCATTGTGACAATCAGAGCTGCATTAAACTTTCAGTGAATCCAGTTTTTCATGATAGATGCAAGCACATTGAGATCCCATATCACTATGTAAGAGACATGACAGAGAGAAAGGTAATAAGACTGGAATATGTCAATACAGGAGATAAAACAGCTGACATTCTCACCAAACCCCTAGCAAGAGTGAAAATTGATCACTTCAGGAGGTATCTTGGTATGGTTAAAATGTAATTGATATCTAAAATTTATGTAAACTTCTTGGTCATATATTTGAGTATATGAAGTATGTAACCTTTCCCTGTGTTCACTCCTAAAGGATGATGATTCTTTAGTTAATGAACACTTGTATTTTAACATTGTAAGGTGACGATCTTATAAATGTTTGAAAGATCATATAAACTGAAAATCAGACAATTTGAATATCAGTAATATGGTAAGTTATAGTAGACATTATGTAAGCGGATTAATATCAATGCACATATTATAACAAGGATATCAAAGTGAGTATATCCTTAGTATCACATGCTGATACTTAAAACAGGGATATCAAAGTGAGTATATCCTTAGTATCACAGGCTGATACTTAAAATTGGATATCAAAGTGAGTATATCCTGAGTATCACATGATGATACTTCACACCTAGGTGATGTAATTCTCATGAGATTAGTGGTGAGCTAAATAAAGTTTTAGGTCTATACTCCTAAGACTAAGAGGGAGTGTTAATTATAGTCTCAGTCGTAACACTCAGCAAAATAAATCCATCTCCTTAGTTTTATCAGCGCACAGAAACTAAGTCTATCATTTGCGATTTATTTAAGATTAAATTTAGTTAGTATTAACTAAATTTAATTGCTATGCTATAGTTAATGCATCGTGGAGTTTATTAAAGGAAATGATCGCCGGTGTAGAAGGATTGTGGCTCCACACAGGGGTCACGACCCTATGTGGAACCACATGGTTCCACATAGGATCGTGACCCCCTGTGGAGGCACGATCCAATGAAACAAAAGATATATATGCGCTACCCTCTCCATTGATAACATATTCGATAGGAGAAAACAACATACTGTGATCGGTAGTAAATATAATCGTTTGCTTTTCATCTGCAGAGGCAAATCGATAAGACTAATAAAAATCGGTTTTACATTCCTTATATCCCACGCTAAAACTTTAAACTAGTTGTCTCAGAATTCTGATTGCTCAGAAAGTAATAACAGTCTATTTACATTTACAAATCTGAATCTGTTGATCTGCTATTGTAGTTCAGTCTGTGTATATATGAGTGCTTGACTAAAGACTGTAATCAAATTCTTGTATGGAATAGTTCAGGAACTGATTCAATGAATTCTGATCTAAGAATAATCCAATCTGTATGTGCTATGAATGCTTGATCCTTTATCAGTCCGTTCAAAATATTCGATCTTTGTTACTTCGATCTGTACATAAGATCAATGTTCGTTGTGAGAGAAGAGTCTGAAGGTTTATATATTATTGAGATAGTAATTCTGCATATTCTTTTCTTATATTCTATCCATCACTTTTCAATGTAACTCGAATCATACTTATGTATGATATTGGGTTACCTTTTAGAAGATCGTGTCCTTTTTCCAAAAGACACAACCAAACCGATTCATAATAGAATCTTGTTTATGCACAGACCGATTCAATTATGACTGGTTATTCAAAATAGATAAGATAATAGTCAGTAACCATTAGTTAACTAATTTCTAGATATATAAATTAAACAAATTCAATTTAGCTAATCAATTAGATAAATGCGATTAGGAATTAAATAAATAAACAATTTTATTTACTAAGATAAAAAACTAATCTAAACAAGAAAAATATATAAGAATAAAGTAATTATAAATTACAAATGTCAAAGGTCGATTAGGCCAATTCGACATTTGTTTTTATCTACATAAGATAATTTAGGAATTAACACTCCCTCTTTATCTATGTAGATAAAGCAAGGCAACACTTCATGTTTCATGATTTACCATGGACTCACTCAACATGGTGAAATCAAGATTAGACTCTAATTCATCATGGACTCACTCAACATGATGTTCGTCATGGAATCACTCAACATGATGTTATGGATAAGTACTCAATTTGCGGAATTTCTCAACGCAAGGAGTTAAGCCAAGGAATCTCTCAACATGGCTTGTCGTGGACACTCTCAACATGACTTTTGCAACCAGAGTTGTCATGGACTCTCTCAACATGACTTTTGTAACTAGGATTGTCATGGACTCACTCAACATGACAAGGATGAAGGAAAGAACATGTTCATACCTTGAGGATTTATCGAAGAGAGGACTCCCTCTCAACATGAGCATCATTCTCTACAATCCCAAGCTTGTCTCTAAAGTACACAAATTTTGCTCTAGCAAGAGGCTTGGTGAGGATGTTGGCTGTCTGTTCATCAGTTCTAATGTACTTGAGTTGAATAGCATTCCTTTGAACCATGTCTCTTATATAGTGATACTGAATTTCAACATGTTTTGTCTTGTCATGGAACACAGGGTTTATAGAAAGTTTTACATAGCTTTGATTGTCATAGTGAATAGTTGTAGGAGTTACAGGTTCACCAAATAATCCACCTAGTAGCTTTCTTAGCCACACTGCTTCTCGGGTTGCCATACATGTTGCAATGCTACCATCTTGTTGTGACGTATTTACACATCACCCCATTGCAAATGGGGACCCCTACTTTTTTTACTTTCTAGGGTTTGTTTTCTAGGTCTTTAGTGTTTTGTCTATTAGCCTTTGCATGATGAGTGCTGTTAGGGGGATCGTTGGATAGCAGGCTCTGCTTGAGCTAGGTTGAGTCAGTAGATGCTCCAGGTTAGGGTTTCTTTGAAAGTTTTCCTTAGGGCTTGGTTTTGCTCTTGTTGCTAATTGTGTCTTGCTTGGTGAGTGAGTATCATCCTTGAAGGTCCGAGCTAGGTCAAGTTGGTGAGTGATGAAGTCTGGAATGTCATCCTGATCTTCAAATGCCCTGAAATTTGGCTGTCTGGAATGTCCTGATCCTGAAATTTGACTAAGTCTAGAAAACTGAGGAATCCTCCAAAAACTAGAATTTGCATTATAACTCCCGGAGGTCCGAAACCACTCTCAAACATCCTGACAGTATATATGGAATATAACTTAAAGTATAAGTGACATTTTCTTATATCTATATTCCATAAAATGATCCTGGCGGAGAGACCAAAATGTCAAATTTCGCTCCTGACCCTTCCAAAGGGTCCAAAGCGAATTTCTCCATAAGACATTCTACTTTTACCAAAACCTAGAACTAACGCATTCCCAGGCTTGAATGAAGGTAAAAACGCTTGTTTGAATGAGGAAATGTGAAAATGAAGTCAGGATTTGAGCCCAAGGATGATTTTCGCTCTTGACCCTTCAAAGGGTCAAGAGCGAAAATCATTTTTCTCCACTTTGCTCTTTGATATGACCAAGTTTGTTGACTTCTGGGGCATGAGGGGAAGGTTTTGATGCACATTTGTCTTTGAGAGGAGATTTGAGGTGACAAAATGATGGAAATTAGCCTAAAGTAGGAATTTCGCTCCTGACCCTTCCAAAGGGTCCAGAGCGAAATTCTTGAAAACCTCATTTTTTTCCCTTGTTTAGACCAATGTTCTAGTTTTGAGGTGATGGGATGTGAAAATGTGAAGGATTTTGGCCAAGATTAGGAATTTCGCTCCTGACCCTTCCAAAGGGTCCAGAGTGAAAATCCTTATACACCTAAATTTCTCACTTGTCAAGACCAATTTCCTAGTTTCTAAGGCATGTTTGGGGGTGTCTTGACTTGTTCTAACCTTAGGAGGTGAGTAAAGGTGGATGAGGTGAAGATTTTAGCCAAGAATGTGAATTTCGCTCCTGACCCTTCCAAAGGGTCCAGAGCGAAATTCTTGAAAACACTCATTTTTCCTTTAGCCAAAGTTAGGACCAAGGTGGAAATGAAAGGAGAGTAGTCTATGTTTGCCTCCCAAGGAAGATTAGAGATTGAAAAATCAAGAATCAAGGTCAAAACATGATTTTCGCTCTTGACCCTTCCAAAGGGTCCAGAGTGAAAATCCTTATAACTCTTGTTTTCTTCCTTGTTTTGGCTAGGCGTTGGCTTGATGGAGGATGAATGGGTATGTTTTTGCCTTGAGAGGGAGTTGGATGCTTTGGAAGATCAAGTTTTTGCCTAGGAGATGAATTTCGCTCCTGACCCTTCCTAAGGGTCCAAAGCGAAATTCACTATAAACCTCATTTGCTACCTTGAATGCGCTTAAAACCTGGTTCCTCAAGTGGAAAATGATCTATGTTTGCCTCCCAAACAAGATTGAAGTTTGAAAAGTGAACAATCAAGCCCAAATCATGATTTTTGCTCCTGAGCCTTCCAAAGGGTCCAAAGCGAAAATCTACCTAGACCTCATTCCCTCCCTTGTTTGACCAAATTTCGATTTGCAGGGCATCTTGAAAGGTAGAATGAACGTGTTTGGCCTTTGGAAATGTTTGAAAGCATTGAAAAATGAAGGATTTTAGCCAAGAAGGTGAATTTCGCTCCTGACCCTTCCAAAGGGTCCAGAGCGAAATTCCTTACACACCTATTTTTTGGCCTTGCTTAGACCACAAACCTTGTCCCTTGGGTGAAGAATGATGTTTGGTTACCTTCTAGAGAGGATTGGAGTTGAAAAGATGAAGGATCAAGTCGAGAATGAGAAATTCGCTCCTGACCCTTCCAAAGGGTCTAGAGCGAATTTTCTCAAAACCACCTTTTTTCCCAATTTTATGCCAAGGCAATTGTAGACTAGAGTGAATTGAGATGGAAGAGATCCTTAGAAATGACTTCAAGTGCTAGGAAATCATTGAAATTGAAGAAATAAAGCCAAATAGTGATTTTCGCTCCTGACCCTTCCAAAGGGTCCAGAGCGAAAATTCTACAACCACCTATCTTCCTTGCAAATCAAGTCAAGCTTTTGGTTTTTATGGCTTAGGGAAGAATGAAGCAAAGTTTCCTTGACCTTGGAGGTGAGTTGAAGTGAGAGGCATGGTAGAATTTGTCCTAAAAAGTGATTTTCGCTCCTAACCCTTCCAAAGGGTCCAGAGCGAAAATCCTAAAACCCATCCTATCCTCCAAAATTTGTGCCAAGCCAGGCCTAGACAAAGATGGTAGAAGCCCTTGAGATTGCCCTTGAATGGATTGTTGTCTCCAATAATGATGATTTTGGGCTAGAAGAAGAAATTTGCTCCTGACCCTTCCAAAGGGTCCAAGGCGAAATCCATTATAGGTCCTGTCCTTGGCCATGATTTCTAGTGAAAATATCTTTTCTAGTCATTTTGAGGTCAAGATTTTGAAACCTAAGGTGTGGTTTTGGTTGAAATGTTGTTACTTTGCCCTGCAAGATGAATTGAAGTGAAGGAGATGAGGAATTGAGACCTAAAACTTGAATTTCGCCCCTGACCCTTCCAAAGGGTCCAGAGCGAAATTCCCAATTTCACCTAATTTGCTCATGATCAAGGTCATGTTGTGGATTCCTAGGCTTTGGAGGAGAGAAGGCTAGTGTATGCTTGCCTTGGAAGGCATTTTGGAGAAGAGACGTGATGGATTTTGTCCTAAAATACAAATTTCGCTCCTGACCCTTCCAAAGGGTCCAGAGCGAAATTCTTGAAACCTCTATTTTGCCCCAAATTTACATCAAGCTTGGTGTTGGTTGAGAATGAGGGCATCCTTGGGCATGTATCTGAGCAAGTACGGTCACAAAGTGAGAAGAATTTGAGCCAGGAATGCAAAATTTGCTTCTGACCCTTCCAAAGGGTCCAGGGCGAAATTCTTATGGAGCTTGTTCCTGGAAAGAATCTTGAGCAAACTTCATTTTGATATCTCCTTGTTGATGATTTAAGGTGGAAAATGCTATGTTGAAATGAATTTGTTAGATGGCCTTAATCATCTTTTGGTTTGTTGTGCAGATGAAAGAAGACCAGGCCAGGGCAAGGACGACCTTCTCTGGTCTAGCATCATCAAAGACGACCTTCTCCGGTCCAGCATCATCAAAGACGACCTCTTCCAGTCCAGCATTTCAAGGAAAGGTACACCATCCATCCTGCACATCAAAGACAAAGGAGGTTAAAGCAAGAGTCTGTTGAAGAAGCAGATAGTTTCAGAAGAGTTAATTAAAATTATCTTCTCAACATCATCAAATTGAAACATCAACCAAGTTACAAGTGTCAGACAGGGTGGCATCCCAGTCATCACTCGTCTAGTCGGATTGGTCCACCACAGCGTGTCCAGATTCAGTGTACCTGACCCATCAAAGATGACACTAACTTCGATGTACCTACCCCGATTATCCATTGGTCGAATATTTCAGAGAAGACGTGTCCAAATAATGCAATTATTTCATTGGCTAGAATTGAGTTTTTGTAACAAACCCTAATTAGGGTTTTCATTGTAAAATCTCGGCCATTGATCTCAAATATATCTGAGCCATTGAATTGTATTAAGAGCACTATATAAGCCTTGGCTCCTCATTTGTAGAGGATAATAGTTAGTCAATAGTTGATAGTGGGTGAATAGTTAGCTAATAGTGAATAGTCAGCTGATAGAATAGCAATTAGAGTAAATTAGGAGGACAAGGCAAGAAATTGTTGCCAGTGATTGTAAACAAACTCCATTTTCATTGAAGTTATGGTGAAGTGTGTTGTTTCGTTGCAATATGCATGGTCTCTTGTTGAATCTTCATTTTAGATGATAGATAATTAAATTGAATGAAAGAAGTTGTTGAATGCACCTGTGTGGAATCTGTCTAGTCCATACCACTAGCCTCTTATTGATATTAAGTGTGCCCTACGTGGTCAATTGGCATAAAATGAGCTTAATCTTAAGTCGTTACACGTCTATTGTTCATGCATTATCTTGAATGGTGATCAGTGTCTGATGGTGTACGATTTGAACGTATTAGAAGCATCTCTTAGAAGATCGCACTGAGTTGGTGTCAGATTGTTCAAGCCTGATGGTGAGACCCAACCCAGTAGGACTCCACCTAGTCGTTCATCCATCTTCTCGCATTCTAGGTAGAAGAGTAGATTTCCTGAACCCTGCATCTTTTACCATTTGTTTGTCTTCCAGTTAGTAAATAGGACTTGTGATTCCAGCAAATCAGACGTTCAGATCATTGAGTGTAAGTCCCCTTGTGATTCCAGCAAATCAGATGTTCAGATCACCGAGTGTAAGTCCCCTTGTGATTCCAGCAAATCACATCATACCACGAAGAGCTTATCCACGAGTAGAGATCCTACATAACAGAACCTTGAAGTTTCACTGATTGATCCTTTTTGTGATATCTTCAGCATTCGGAAACTTTACTCAAGAGAAGATAAGGTACCCTTAGGTATTTTATTCTGTGTTCGCATGTGCATAAAAAACACATCAACACATCTGCAACATGTTTTATTTTGAATAACCATTTTGAAGAAACAACTGTTTTTTCTTTGGGTCTTGGAACAATGTCCCAAACATCATTTTTCATGATGGATTGGTATTCCTCAATTATTGCATCTTTCCAAACTTGTTGTTTTTCTGCTTCTTCAACTGTAGTAGGTTTTGAATCAATGATGTTGCTCATTAATGCCACGTAGTTGGAGAATTTGTGTGGTCTTTTGCTTTCTCTAAAGGTACCTTTGGGAGCAGCAAAATTTTCAGCTTCTTGTATTGTTTTTCTGGCCCATAGTGGTCTCTTTCGATCACTATAATATCTCTAGGACCATCGGTGGGGTCCAGTGGTTCAATTGGTTCATTATCTTCTGGTATCTCAGTAATCTCCCTCTGAGGCTCAAGGGACGGATCAACTTCCATGTCTTGAGGAGGTTTTGATTCTTCATCTTCAACTTCCATATGATATCCTTTTGATCTTTTGAAAGCAATGTCCTCTTCAAAGATCACATCTCTACTAACCTCGATTTGCTTTTGTCTGGGGGTGTAGATTCTATAGGCTTTGGATTACTCACTATAACCTACAAAAATTCCTCTTTTGCCTGAGGGTTCAAGTTTATTTCTTTTCTCTTTGGGTATATTGATGTAGACAGGGCATCCAAATATCATAAGGTGACTTACTTCAGGTTTTACACCTGTGAAGGCTTCTTCGAGAGTCATGTTTTGTACGATATGGTGTGGGCTTCTATTTTGGACATAAACAACAATTTTGGAGGCTTCTGCCCATAGGGAGATTTGAAGGTTTTGATCATGCAACATAGCTTTTGCTGCTTCTACAATGGTTCTATTTTTTCTTTTCGCCACCCCCGTTTTGTTGAGGGTTGTAAGGGAAACTAAATTCTCTTTTGATTCCTGCCTCCATACAAAAATTGTGAAAGTTCTTAGAGGTATATTCTCCACCATTGTTTGATCTTAGGATTTTAATTCTTTTCCCAGTAATATTTTCTACTAAAGATTTAAATTCTTTAAACTTGTTTAGGACTTCTACTGACTCTTTAGACTTTAGGAAGTAGATCCAAGTCTTCCTAGAGTAATCATCAATAAAAATTACATAGTACAAAAATCCACTTAGGGATGGTATAGACATAGGTCCACATAAATCAGAATGTACAATATTTAAAATTTCTCTAGATGTATTTTCACTACTAGGAAAAGGACGTTTTATATTCTTCCCTAAAGCACAACCTTTGCAAGTACCTTCTTTTTCATTGTTGAGATGAGGAATGCCTTTGACCATTTTTTCCGTGTAGGGTAGTGCCTTATAGTGCAAATAGGCAAGTCTTCTGTGCCATAGTTCGTTTGGATTTGGAGACTCTGTCATCAAAGCTTGAGTGATAATTTGTACAAACTTTCATATCTATGTCCGATTTCACGTGCCTTCTTGATATGAGAATTCTTGGGCCAAGCAAGTACTTTTCCTTTAGAAAATGCAACTTCATAGCCTTTGTCTTCTAGTGCTGAAACTGATACAAGATTCCTTTTAATCCCAGGTACTTATGATACATCATTCAATTGAAGTGACATGCCGGATTCTAATTTCAAGTGAGCAATGCCGGAACCTCTTACTGGATAACTGGCATCATCTCCAATAGTTACTTCAAGATTGGTTGATCTTTCAATCAAGTTGGAGAGATTGCTTCTAAATCCTATGATATGTCTAGAGGCTCCACTATCAATTAACCAGGTGGTGCTGTTGTTCAAGGTATTGCTTGATAATGCAGAAATAAATAAAAAGTCTTTGTCTTCGGCTGTTTCATCATGAACATCAATAGTAGAGGCTTGCTGATTGAATTTGGATCTAAAGTCCTGTTGTGATGTATTCACACATCGCCCCATTGCAAATGGGGACCCCTACTTCTTGCTTTCTGGGGTTTGTTTTTCTAGGTCTTTTAGGGTTTTGTCTATTAGCCTTTGCATGCTGAGTGTTGCCAGAGGGATCACTAGGATGGCAGGCTTTGCTTGAGTCAGGGTGAGTCCACGGGGCCCCAAAATTAGGGTTTCTCTGAAAGTCTTCCTTAGGGCCTGGTTTTGCTTTTGTTGCTAATTGTGTCTTGCTCGGTGAGTGAGTATCATCCTTGAAGGTCTGAGCTAGGTCGAGTTGGTGAGTGATGAAGTCTGGAATGTCATCCTGATCTTCAAATGCCCTGAAATTTGGCTGTCTGGAATGTCTTCCTGATCCTGAAATTTGACTAAGTCTGGAAAACTGAAGAATCCTTCAAAAACTAGATTTTGCATTATAACTCCTGGAGGTCCGAAACCACTCTCAAACATCCTGACAATATATATGGAATATAACTTTAAGTAGAAGAAAGAAGAAAGATATAAGGAAATGTCACTTATACTTAAATGTTATATTCCATACATGAATCCTGACGGAGAGATCAAAATGTCAAATTTCGCTCCTGACCCTTCCAAAGGGTCCAAAGTGAAATTCTCCATAAGACATTCTATATTGCCCAAAGTCATGAACTAGCTCATTCCCAGGCATTTGTGAAGGCAAAACACTTATTTGGAGTGAAGAAATGTGAAAATGAAGTTAGGATTTGAGCCCAAGGATGATTTTCGCTCCTTACCCTTCCAAAGGGTCCAGAGCGAAAATCCTTATAAACCTCATTTTCTCCCTTGTTTAGACCAACATTCTAGTTTTGAAGTGATGGAATGTGAAAATGTGAAGGATTTTGGCCTAGAACATGATTTTCGCTCCTGACCCTTCCAAAGGGTCCAGAGTGAAAATCCTTGTAAACCTCATTTTCTTCCTTGGTTTGGTTAAATTTTGGTGTTCTTGCCTTGAAAGGTGGTTGGACGCATGAAAAAATGAAGATTTTTTGCCTAAAGGATGAATTTCGCTCTTGACCCTTCCAAAGGGTCCAGAGTGAAATCCTTATTTTGACCCTCTATTTTACCTTGAGCACTAGAAGGACCTTGTTTTGAGCTTATTTGGTGGTGGATTGCCTTGATTATAGTGAAAGGAAGTCGAATTGATCAAGTTTGAAGGAGAATGAGATGAAAGAAAGTGAGAAACTAGCCAAGAGTAGGGATTTCGCTCCTGACCCTTCCAAAGGGTCCAGAGCGAAAATCCCCTCAAACCTCAATTTCTCACTTGTCAAGACCAAATTCCTAGTTTCTAAGGCATGTATGGAAGTGTTTGACATATTTTTTGCCTAAGGGAATGACTAGAGGTGGAGGAAATGGAGGATTTTAGCCTAAAAAATTGAATTTCGCTCCCGACCCTTCCAAAGGGTCCAGAGCGAAATTCTTGAAAACACTCATTTTCCCCTTAGACAAGATCAGGACCTTGGTGGAGATGCAAGAAGAATGGTCTATGTTTGCCTCCCAAGGAAGATTGGAGTTGAAAAAATGAACAATCAAGCCTAAGACATGATTTTCGCTCCTGACTCTTCCAAAGGGTCCAGAGCAAAAATCTCAATAAACCTCATTTTCTTCCTTGTTTGATCAAATTTTTAATATCCAAGGCATGTTGAAAGGAAGAATGGACATGTTTTTCCTTTAGGAATGTTTGAAAGCGATGAAAGGTGAAGATTTTGTCCTAGAAAAGGAAATTCACCCTTGACCCTTCCAAAGGGTCCAGAGCGAAATTCCACTAATCCACCTTTTCCTTTAATTTTGTGTCAAGCTAAGCATAGATAAAGATGAATAGAGCTTAGAAGGATCCCTAGACATGCCTTGGAGTTGATTTTTTGCCATCAACAATGATGATTTTGAGCTAGGACATGAATTTTGCTCCTAACCCTTCCAAAGAGTCCAGAGCGAAATCCAAATGGGTCCTGTCCTTGGCCATGGTCTTGAGCGAATTTCTCCTTCCAGGCCTTCTTGGGGGTCAAACAAGTGTTGTCTTCATGAGGAAGGAGTCCAAAGGTGAGAATCATGGCATAGCAAGGGAAGAAGGAGATGGAATTGTGTCCTAATCTTGAATTTCGCAATCATGGCATAGCAAGGGAAGAAGGAGATGGAATTGTGTCCTAATCTTGAATTTCGCTCCTGACCCTTCTAGAGGGTCCAGAGCGAAATTCCCCAAAACCACCCTTTTTTCTCAATTTTATGCTAAGTCAAGTGTGGGTCAGGATGGGGTAAGATTGGAGAAGTCCTTGAGCAAAACTTTGAGTTGCTAGTGATCCGTGAATATGAAGGAATTGAGCCAAATCAAGAATTTCGCTCTCAACCCTTCCAAAGGGTCCAGAGCGAAATTCCTAGGATCACCTATTTTCCTTGCAAATCAAGTTAAGTTTTTTGGATTTTATGGCCTAGATAGGAGTGAGGTGATGTATCCTTGGTCTTGGAGGTGGATTGGAGTTGAGAGAATGAGAAAATAAGCTCAAATCATGAATTTCGCTCCTGACCCTTCCAAAGGGTCCAGAGTGAAATTCCTAAAAACCACCTATTCCTTTCATATTTGTGCGAAGCCAGGCCTAGACCAAGGTGACAGAAGCCCTTGAGATTGCCCTTGAATGGATTGTTGTCTCCAAAAATGATGATTTTGGGCTAGAGGAAGAAATTCGCTCCTGACCCTTCCAAAGCGTCCAGGGCGAAACCCATTATAGGTCCTGTCCCTGGCCATGATTTCTAGCGAAATTCTCTTTTCTGGTCATTTTGAAGTCAAACAAAATGTTGCAAACATGGGAGAAGGATCCAAGGATAAGAGTCCAAGTATAGAGAGTGAAAAAGATAGAACTTGGTGAAGGAAAACAAGCAAATCATGAATTTCGCTCCTGACCCTTCCAAAGGGTCCAGGGCGAAATTCACCAGATGTCCTTTTTCTTCCAAATTTGTGCTAGACCAAGATAGTGATCAAGGTAGATTGGGCTTAAAGATTGCCACAAGCATGTCTTAGAAGGGGTTGTGAGTGAAAGAAGCGAGTGTTTTGTCCATGATCAAGAAATTCGCTCCTGACCCTTCCAAGGGGTCTAGGGCGAAATTCTCAATTTCACCTAACTTGCTCATGATAAAGGTCAAAGCATGGATCACTAGGCTTTGGAGGAAGGAAAGCTATCATATGTTTGCCTTGGGAGGAATTTTGGAGTAAACAAGTGATAGAATTATCCTGGAATGCAAAATTCGCTCCTGACCCTTCTAAAGGGTCCAGGGCGAAATTCTTATAGGGCCTGTCCCTGGGAAGGATTTTGAGCGAACTTTATTTTGAAGTCTTCTTGTTGATGATTTAAGGTGGAGAATGCTTTGTTGAAATGAACATGTCATATGTACTTAATCACCTTTTGGTTTATTTTGCAGATGGAGAAAACCAGGCCAGGGCAAGGACGACCTCTTCTAGTCCAGCATCATCAAGGACGACCAATTCCAGTCCATCATCGTCAAGGACGTTCCACAGGCAAAAGGGAAGACTCAAGGTGTTCAAGGAATTGCCAGCTACCTCCAGAACCTTCACTTTGCCACACTAAGGAACCACAAGATGACAATGAAAGGCGTTGCCAGCATTTCAAGGAAAGGTACACCACCCATCCATCATGTCAAAGACAGAGGAGAATCAAATAAGGTCAGTGCAAGGGTCCATTGAAGAAGCAGATAGTCTCAGAAGAGTTAATCAAAGTTAGCTTCTCAGCATCATCAAATTCAACATCAACCAAGTTACAAGTGTCAGACAAGGTGGCATCCCAGTCATCATTCCTCTAGTTGGATTGGTCCACCTCAGCGTGTCCAAATTCAATGTACCTGACTCATCGGGGATGACACAAACTTTGAGGCACCTACCCCTGCTTCCTATTGGTCCTTACCCTTGGAATGTAAATTTTTAATTGCCTAAGGAAGTTTGTTGTAACAAACCCTAGTTAGGGTTTCTATTTTGTAATCCTAGCCATTGATTCTAAATCAATCAAAGCCATCTATTTGTAAAGGGTTTCTCTATATAAGCCCTGGCTCCTCATTTGTAAAGGTGAATAGTTGTTGGTTAATACAAAATAGATAGTAGTGAATAGTCAGAGAGTAGGAAATAGTTAGAGTAGAATAGAAAGAGAAGGCAAAGATTGTTGCCAAGATGTTGTTGTAAAGGACTTGTAAACTTCATTAAAGAAATGGTGAATTCTATGGGTCGATTCAACAATTTGCACGGTCTCTATATTTCTCAAATTTGATTTCATGTTATTAGATGAGTGGAAGAAATGTGTATGATCGATGGTGAAATTTGTATATCCATACTACTAGCAGTTTGTTGATTGCAGACTTGCCTTATGTAGTCAACTGGAATCATTCAGCTTAAGCTTAACTTAAATTATCGCTTCTTCATTGATATGCATCAGCCTGATGGTGTCCATGCCTATAGTGGTGATCTGAACATCATAAAGCTTTCCTCAAAAGATTGCACTAGCCTTGTGGAGATGGTCCTGGGATGTCAAAGCAAGACTTAGTTAGAATTTCATCAAAGGTCATTCATTGCTCTTACATTCTTAGTATTAGAAATAGATCCCGTTTCAACCCTTCTCCTTTTTCCTTTTTTTCAAAATCTAGGACCAATAAAATCTCACGTTCCAACAATATCCAAAGCAAATCAAACGCTCAGGCAGTCAAATGTAAGTCCCCTTGTGATTCTAGCAAAATCACATCATACCACGAAGAGCTTATCCACACGTAGAGACCTGTTGTGACCTTTTCACACATCGCCCCATTGCAAACGGGGACCCCCTCTTTGCCGACTTTCTGCGTTGTTAAGTTAGGGTTTTGGCTGCTTAGTGGGCAATTTTGCGTCTCTCGTGCTCGAGTCTCGGAGTTTTGATCATGCCTAGTGCCGTCTAGGGTTTTTTGAAGCTATAGGATCGAGTTGCTAAAGTTGATATTTTAATGATCCTAAGTTTTGTCTAAGTGTAGACCTATTGAGCGTTAACGTGTTTTTAAACACGCGCATCATTGATTTTAAAGTGCCAAGGTATTTACAGACCTTTTGGAGTTGTTTTCTTGCTCCTAAGGTATTATTTAAAGTTGGTTTTGTACTTTATTCCAATATTTTCCTAGCGTTTCGCTTATATTTTGGAAAATTAGCCTAAGTCCAGTCAAGTTTAATGTTTCTAAGTGATTTTGAGTGATTAAAATGATAAAATCCTAAGGGAAATCCTTATTCCAAGGGTTAAAGGGTCAAATTCCATGCTAGAGGTGCTTTTCCCCTCACATTCCAGACTACCCAACCCATTCCCCCACTCAAAATCTATACTACACATGGGTTTCCCCTGAAATCCATACTGGCTACTATTTTCCCCCATTGTTTATCCATACCCAAGTCGAAATTCCCTTGGAAGTGCTAAAATTTGGCTAAGTGTCAGGATTTATCCAGACTGCCATCTATTTTCCACCAGGGGTGCGGACTGGAGTGCGAGGATGATTCCATGCCTGGGTTGATTTTCCACCAGGATTTTTGTGACAACTAAGTGAGGATTTTTGTCCGGATTTTCATCCAAACAGAGGTCGAATTTCCCCTGAGAGCATTTGTAAGGATTTTTGTCCGGATTTTTATCCAGACAGGGATCAATTTTCCACTGGGAATATTTTTGAAGAGTTTTGAGTCCGGATTTTCATCCAGACTGAGGTCGAAATTCCACTAGAGAGGTTTTTTCCAAGTTAAGTGAGTTTTGAGTGTGGATTTTTGTCCAAACTAATATCGAATTTCCCTTGGGGGTGATTTTTTTGCAAATAGAGTGCATTTTTGTCTGGATTTGTGTCCAAACTCACATCGATTTTCCCCTGAGAGGTTTTTTGTGTGCATTTTGATGAAGTTATATATGGATTTTTATCCAAGCATGGGTCGAATTTCCCTTATGGGGTGAGTTTTGACATTTTAATGATTTTTGAAGGGATTTTTCAATCCCAACCTATATCGATTTTCGCTTGGAAGCTTATTTTGGATTTAATTTGCAATATTTTAATAGATAAGCTCCATTTTTAATTGCTTTTAAATAATTATTAATGATTATTTAAAATTTAAAAGCAAAATTTAATAACTTGCACAATTATTTAATATTCGAACCTTCTAGAAGCAAGTTAGGTTTTCACCAAGCAAGTATTTATACAAGTGTTTTATCCCACATTGCTTGTGTGGTGAAAATGAGAGGTGAAAGCAAGTATATGTGAGGAGACTTAGCATTATTTTATTATTATTTCTGCCAGGTGTCTCCATGAAAGCGATTTTTCTCCAAGTTGGGTGAATTTTTTAGCAAGGCGTTTTTGTGAAGTGTGGGATTGAGGATTTATTTTCCTCCATTTTTTCTAGCTTGCTGATCTATTCCTCTTGGCTACCATTAAAGACGAGTTTCAGAATTTCGATTTTGCTAAGTTTAGTGATTTTTTCAAACTTTAGCATTTTTTGTGAAAATTGGCAATTTCATGTTTGGAGACTTGGGCGATTTTTCCTCCACCATTTTTGCTTGTTGTTTAGACCTTCATTGCTGCAGATTGCTGCCATTAACAACATTTTTCAGAATTCTGAAAATTTCGTTTTTTGCTAAGGCGATTTTTCGTGTTTGGGGTATCCAATCCCAACTTGGGCGATTTTTCAGATTACTGCCATCCTTGCTACTGCAGATCAAGGCTGCCATTGACATCAATCTTCAGATTTCAGTTTGGCACCATAGTTGGGAAAATTCGATTTTGCTAAGGAGGTGATTTGGTGCCATATTTTGGTGATTTTCGTGCATGTTTGTTGGCTGCCATCATTTCCAGCCTGCTGATTCGCTTCGGATCTGAGGTTTGCTTCAGATTTTGACCTCCATTAATGGCTGCCATTAATTTTCAGACTTAAGTTTTTATTGCCCAGCCAATTCCAACTTAAACATTTAGCATTTGGAGGTGTTTTATGGAGTTTTCTGTGTGTTTTTTAGACCATTTTATTGCTGTTGCAGATCTGAAACTCCATTGTTAGGCGGTTGTCCTCAGAAATTTTCATTTCCAGCCACCTAACCAATTTTGGCGAATTTGCTTGGGGTTGTTTCCTTAGCAATTTTTCATCATTTTGAGGGATTTAAATCACTTTGCAAGGTGCTGGTAAGTCTGAAGTATCCGATTTTCAGACTTGTCCTCAGAAAACTAAATTTTACCAGCCATAATTACATTCCAGAAAATGATTGTTTTGATCATTAAGACTGATTTTTATTGATTTTATGCACATTTCTGAAGATTACAACATGTTTTAAAAGTTTGATTTTCAGGTTGTCTTCAGAATTTTGACCTCCATTGTTGATTGCGGAAGGTGTCTTCAGACATTCATTGTGTGAAAACACAACCTTTCACACCTTTCCTTAGTTATCATCAATCCGGTATACTCCTTTGCATTCTAGCTTGCATATTTTCTAAGCATAAGGAGGTATTCAATGAATTTTATGGAAGGCTTCCATGCCTTAATGTTGTCACATTTTGAACTTAATTGCTAAAATTTACCTAGTGTATGGATTATTTTCCTGACTCCATGCTCTAAATTAGCTAAATCTTTAGAAAGTCAAGAATTTTATTACAGATATTTTCCTAAGTCCAACTTCGAGCTTCGTACAGGTGCGATGTCAAAGTCAAGATACAAGGAAAGGAAAGAACTGCTGAAGACACTGGAGACTGGATTTTATCCAGAGTTTAAGATTTCATCCAGATGGAAGGAGATCGCTGATACAAACATGCATTTTCTGGACTTCGACCAGATGCAGCGTTGGATGTTCAGAGTCAGAGATCAGGTTCCTTCCCGAGCATATGCGAATATTATGAAGAGTGGCATTTTCCATGCCGCTGGATTTCCACAGTCCATACAGTGCAGTGAGCTTATCCTGGAATGTGCACAATGTTACGTTCCGCTCACGAGAATGATCAATAGTCCTAAAGGCGTTGTCATCGCCTACCTTGCTGAGGATGCCATTGATGAGGTGTTCGGAATTCCACGCGGAACAGACATGAAAGATGCGACCAAGGAGGATTATGTAGACAGATACACAAAGAAGATGGGTGTATGCAAGAATTTAATTAACAAAGAGTGGATGATTGAGCCTAGGTCTCATCATTCCAAGGCTCCCAAGACACTTACGTGCATAGATTTTGAGGAGGAATATAGTGATTTGATATTCCTACTCAACAGAGTGATGGGGATGCCGCAAGGAGCAATATTTGATGGATGGATGTTCTACCTCATCCAGGATTGTCTTAGAGGAACACTAGTGAATTGGTCCAAGATTATAAGTGACAATCTGGATTTTCAACTGAGGAATGTAGAGCGGTCCAAGTCATTCGCCATGACTTCTTACCTGGTGTTCTTGCTTGCACGATTTGTTTCATACAGAGGATTAATATGCAAAGGTGAAGTCGGGAATGGGCAAGGACAATTCAAGAGTTATGAATGCTACCCCCAGCTGAGCATGCATAGAATTGAAGACTATAAGAGAGTGAATGATGCATTCACTATGTAGATCACACGGATGCTGCAAGGCGGAATCCACAGAAGATTGTCCAAGGAGGCAACAGAGTTAATAGAAAAATATGGACCATTGTATATACAGTTTCCCACTTTCACATACCTCAGGATTCATGGGTTTCAATCTGAACACTACAAACTTCCTAGGTATCCTACCGACAGAATGATATTGTTGGAAGTGATAAGACAGCTTCTAGATTTCGATGTTATCCAGAGAGAGAAGCACAGGACAGGAATGACGTTCCATATTTCAGTTGGGAAGACGTCAGAGGTTTGCCAATCTACCATAGTCGCCAGCACTGCAGGTGAGGAGCTTGCATTCTATCGATTTGCTACCTATAAGAAGAGAGAAAGATTCGATCCAGACAAGAAGGTCGAAAGGATTAGAGGAGAGAAGTTCACTCATAAGATTGACATAGAAGATTATTTGGCTAACCTGATGGACGAGCAAGCAGCGAAGAGAAAAATGTGGTCCAGAATGTTAGTAGATTTCATGAGGAAGTGTGGACTTTTCCTCATTCCTATCAAGTATTGGATGATAGAGATCATACACATCCACAGTATGAGAGTGAAATGAAGAAGACAATCCTATTGCCTAATTGGTTAGAGTCAGAAGAGATTGACCTGAATATATTGATGAGAGAGGTCTTGAATTTCTCCCACCTATGGGTGGATATACAGATGAATAAATTAGTTGACATGGGTGTTCCCTTCACTTATGAAAAGATGAAACCAGAAGAGTCTACTTCGGAGGATGATCAAAGGACTGTCAGTGATGTTAGGATTCATGCAGACGAGGAGAGTCAAGCTCCCAAGAGAAGGAAGAACACGCTAGGAGAAGTTGAGGCCAGAGGGAAGAAGATTTAGGAGGTGAAGAAGAAACAGAAGACTATTATTCCTCCACTCATCATTCCTTCACCCCCTCCCAGTGTCTCATCAATCGAAGTGATTGAAGTAACATAACAAAATAAGGAGACTCAACAGTGTTCCAACACAGTGATACTACCAGAGAATATTTAGGAATTCCATGCCACAGCGACATCTGCACCTCCTAATGAGAATAATGATCAGCCAGAATCCCCTACTGTCCTTTTGGAAGTTAGTTTGGGAAATGAGGTATATGATTCGACCAGGGATAATCCTAATGACAATGATTATGTTATTTCGGCATTGAAAGGACTTGATCAAGAAATATGTCTTGATGATGGTATGGAGATGGCCGCTATTCCTGAATGGTTCAGGAGAAGTATGGAGAAAAGTAAACAAATGATAGAGGTACGACCTATTGATGATATTGACAACTACCTAGCTAGGAGTGCTAAGAAGAAGGAGCCCAAGAGAGCGGAGATTTTGTCGCACATAGCTAGAGATGAGACAGGAATGCAGATTGTGCAGATTGTTGTTCCTATTGCAGGCGTGACAACAGACATTGCTACTCCTATGGATTTCCAGATCACTTCAGTCGCCCTTGGTCATAAATCCACAGAGCAGGAATTCCAGGAGATTGGTGACAACCTCCAGGCAATCAATGCAAGGTTAGACATAGCGGTTGCGGAAAATGAAAGGTACAGAGAAGAAAATATTAGACTTAGAGAGTATATTGCAGGGACAAGGCGTGGAGATCCCACCCTTGTTTCCCCTATTGCGGTTGACCATAGAATACATTCACACCGTGAGGTAGCAAGAGGTATGCACTCAGAGGTGGAAAAATGGATTGAAAGCACAAGAAAGCAGACAGATGATTTCCTTACTTAGTTTGTTCATGCATATGATAGGACAACATGACTTATATTCAAAATCCAGTATTTTGAGGGAGTTTGGGAAGAATTCCGGCCTATTCAAGACAAGACTATTCCACGCCTCCAGGCATTGAAGAAGATTCCTAATTCCACCTTGGTCAGCGAGAACATTGTGCATAGTGGAGACAGATACGATTTCCATGGTTGGTATTGTTCATTAGTCGTGAAGAAATCAACTTATGAGAACGCCCAATCGAGTTGTATGGAGATGGAAGGATTAATTCAGGACACTCAGATGAAGATCCTTGCCTCAATTGAGGAATTATTGGGTGTTGATGTTAGTGATTCTATTGGTTTACGCTTAGCCGAATTAAGAGACAAGATGAAATTTATGTATTTTTGCCAGTTGGATTCTTTGAAGAAGAGTCAGATTGAGAACACTTTGAATGCTTGCTCGGATTCATTGGACGTGATTGATTTACAACAGGATACCTTGCCTAGCATTTCCATGGAGGAGTTAGATTCAGTATTGGCTAGATTCTTGGAGTATGCTAGGAGAGAGAGAGATGCAGGGAGGAATCTTCTAGAAGATTCCCTATATGATTACTAGGTATCTTTTCATTGGGCCATATGTTGGTGGCGCCATTTTTGATGTAACCCTAATTAGGGCAATTCTAGGGTTTTGTTGGCATGATCTCGATCGTTGATTTTAGATCAATCTGGGCCATCCATTTTGTAAGAGACTATATATGCCCCTTTGTCTGTCATTTGTAAGAGAGAGTTTTTGTAGAATTGTTGGTCTATGCTGCAGCTATTTGAATCCTAATCATTGTTCAATTGTTGGTGATTTTGCTCTTCAAGTGTTGTATTTGCATTCATGGTTCTCAATTCCTCCAAGTTAGATTAGAATTTATTTTCATGTATGTTAGATTGAGTGGAAGATTTGTTGAATTTATTTGTGGAATCCTTAATCCATACCACTAGCCTCTTGTCGCTGGTAAGTGCGCCTTGTGTGGTCAACTGGAATTTAAGTAAGCATAACTTCAACTATTACTCGTTTGTTGGCGAGCATCAACTTGGATGGTGTCTACGTTTGATGGTGATAGCCTGAAAATCTTTAAGTATACCTTAGACAATTGCACTAAGCTTGTGTCAATACCTGATTGTGAGAACTTGCCTGGTTTGATTCCACTAGATCCATTCATCATTTCCTACATTTCTAGGATTAGAATTGATTTCCTAAACCCTATTCTTTTTCCCCCTTTTTTAGTAAGAAGTAAATCCAGAGCCTTATTGATAAATCTTAAGTTGTCAGCACACCTATTCCGCATCATTCATGATAATCCAAACATTTGCGTAAGTCCCCAAGTGAAACACAACAATTCACATCAATCACTAAAGTTACCCACTCGTCAAGCCCTGCCATGTAGAAACCTTGGAATCATTTTAGTTGATCTCATTCTTAGCATCTGAGGTGATTTTGTTAAAGAGAGGGTATATTACTTTGGTAATTTATTCTGTATTGTTATGTGCATAAAAAACACATCAACAAGACCCTACATACAAGAAACTTGGAGTTGCCTCGATTGATGCTTCGGCAAGATCTTCAGCAGTCGGGAAACTTTGTTCAACTTTAGGTATTTTATTCTGTGTTTGGTCGTGTACAAAAGACACATCAACAAGTCCCTAGCATAATATCCTAGTTTTGCACATCTAAAACATTTGATTTTAGATAGATCTGTCTTCTCATAAGATGTAGGATTTGAATCTGTCCTTTGGTCTCTCTTTCTTTTGAAGTTTCTTCTTCTACCAAATCTTCCCTTTCTTCTTGAGGTTTTAGAAGCTAGTACTCGACTTTCCTCATTGTAAGAGTTTGATTCAATTCCTCTAGCAGCCAACCTAGATTCTTCTTGTTAGCAATCTGCTCTTAGTCTATCAAATTTTGGTAGTTTGGATCTTGCGCTGATTCCTTGGGTAAATGATTCCCATGAGGATGGAAGTCCATTTAGGGCCAACATAGTTAATTCCTTACTATCAACGACATATCCAATAGAAGATAGTTGGTCTCTTAATTCAGTGATTTTTAAGAAGTAAGATGTAATGGATTCTTCCTTTGTCATCTTAATGTGATGAAGTTTTTGTTTTAAGGCCAATGCCCTGCTGGTATTATTTATTTCATACATTTGCTCCAACGTTTTGTAGATTTCTTTTGCCGTTGATAATCTGGAAATAATGGGAACAATGTGATCTTTTACTGAATCTACTAAGAGTTTCTTTGCCTTAATGTTGTCTTTCTTCCATTGAGATAATATATCAGCATCATCAGTTTCAGGTGGATCATTCTTTATGAAATCTGCTAGTTCATTTTCTTCTAAAGTAAGCAACACTCTAAATTTCCATGAGGTAAAATTTGATGCTCCATCAAGCCTGTCCTCCACTTTCAAACCGGTCACCATATTGATGTTATAATTTGATAATTTACTGATTAAAAACAAATCTGATTTTAGGATCTTTAATTTAGACCAGCTTTGATACCATGTCAATTTAAAAAAATTAGATTTATACAGTAAACTTGTATCAGATTTATATGAATATATTAATCAATGTATAGATTATATTAATCTATTTGAATTACTGCTGAATAATTACAAACTTTAATTTATCATACACATATATTCATGCACTGTGTATTAGTAATAACAACCTCTGTATATATCTTTGAATATAAACTTGAACTGCTGTATATATTTTATATTAATTTAAATATGTCGATCTGCTATTGTAGTGCAGTCTGTGTATATATATGTGCTTCCCTAAAGACTATAATCAAATTCTTGTATGGAATAGTTCAGGAACTGATTCAATGAATTCTGATCTGAGAATAATCCAATCTGTATGTGCTATGAATGCTTGATCCTGTTGACATGGCTAAAATCGCATTGCTACGACTCTATCCGGCCAACGCATAATAGAATGATCTCGCTGAGTATCCTATCCTCTCTTGAGATAAGGAAATCCCTAGTTCTGTTTTTTATTGATCAATGGGGACGACCTCAAGGTTTCGATTGTCAGGTCTTGATTGCAAGATAACTCAGTGATTGATGTGATTTGCTGGGAGCACAAGGGGTCTTACGATTTTGCAAGAAGATGATCTACTGCGATTCTCGGATTGCGAAATAAAAGCAAAAGAGAAGGGTTCAAGAAGCCTAAGGACAAGATAACAGTTGATGCATCAGGTAGATAGATTTCGATAAACCAATTCTTGTTTTGCCAGAGACACCCTCACAACTAGACAAGAACGGTGCAAGCTCCAAGGGATGAAGGATTTTCAGACCGAAGACATTCATTTAGGCACCCAATTCTGGCGTAGCCTAAGACGAACACCTGCAGTTGAACTAAGCATAGTTTGGGTTCAGACTAACCATGCACGGTGACCTAAAATCAACAAACCCCCAATGGTATGAACCAGAAATGCATCAAATACCCCTCCCCTCCACACTTCACCATTAAAATCCCTGCACTCTAAAATTAACCAGCTGAAAGAAACCATGCAAACAGATTAAAACAAAGACAACAAACACCATATTTCAATGTTCATATATTTGCTTCAGCTGCCATTACAACAATTTCTGCAGCATCTCTATGCTATGCCTAAAATCTAACCTATTCTAACTCTAAAATCCCATTACAAAACTCTTAACCTTTTACAATGAGAGGCATCCTGCCTTTTATAGATTTTACATGTCGAATCGGTGGCCAGGATTGACTGCATCCAAGGGCTGCAACCTGCCTTCTAGAAGTTGGCAACTTTAACCCATGCCCACTCAATTTTCAGTTATCTATCCAATTACTATCTCAACTACCTATCATTGTTTGGATTCAATTTGGGTCTATCTGGTAGTTGGAAATAACTGTCCACAACTGATCTGTTTCCCCTTTGTTTCAAAATATCTTGAGTGGGGCCCACAGGCAGTTTTACATTAAAACAATTTGAGTTTTTAGGAACTGAACTTTTGGAATTAAATCCAGCTGTACATTTCTTGAGAATGCATACTTGCTGCATTCTGAATGTTCTTCGGTCTGGTTGGTGGATTTTAACTTTGTGGTTCAGGTGACGTGCTTCCCAATGCTTGGTCTTGCAATCTCACACTCTTGCATCTTCTTCTCCAGCTTCTAGCGCCTAGCTTTGATCTTGCGTTAATTCGTCACTTTAGCTCTTCCCGATGTCGTTTTCCTGCGAGCAATCATTTTCATCTTTAATCAATCGATTTGAAAAATTAACTAAATTAATTTGACAAACATTAAATTTCTTTGGCGAGGTCGGGCTTGAGAAGCTCTTTGTGAGATGTATCTTTTAAATGTTTTTGCATCCTCTTTCAGATTTCAGGACCTTTAGGGAAGTTGAGAGATGTTGTGTTTCCTCTGAGCGAATTTCAAATGCCTTCATTAGATCCTTAGCTGAATTTGAGGTTAGGATGTCTGTACCTTCTAGTTCCCTCGTACATTGATCATAACCTAAACCTTTCCACTTGACATACCATTCAACATAATAATCTGCACTTGTTTTCCCCTGTTCTTTCATGATTTTCGGGTCTATTGGGCGGTTTGAGAGGTCTTCATGTTTTAAAACTCTCTTATTCATTTCTTGCTTTTTGGACGAAATGTGCGATTTTGCCCTATTGTTCAATTTCGGCTTACAAGCCAATTTTGCGAGCTTACTCCTTTTAGAGTTTTTGGCCCTTTATGTCCTTTTTGGCCAAATGAGCCTAAATTCTGAAGATTTTCGGGCTCCTAAGAGCTTTTTTGCAAATTTAAATGCTTTTCTCATTTTGGCCTTCTAGGTCGATTTTGTGAAATTGAACCCCTTAGGCAAATCAGAAGACTTTACGTATTTTGGAAAGTTTGAATGATTTTTGGCTCTTGGTCAAATGGCACGACTTTGTTTTTGCTTTGTTATCTTCGTCAAACTCGGGTAAATCAATAAATCGCGATTTTGAGAGCCTTTTGTGAGATTTCGTCCATTTTTGGCTTAATGGTGCGATTTGAACTTGTTGAAGTTTTCGGCCTCTTAACACCAATCTCGCGAATTTGAGGATTCCTTGGTGTTTTTTGGCTTGGAACTACATTCTGCGCGATTTTATCTTTTAAGCCATTTTCGAGAATATTGAAAGCATTGCGCGATTTTGACTTGCTAAACTTCGGCTCAAAGATTGTTTGGTCGCCCTTCCTCTCTTTTTGGCTTATTGAGACTCTTTTTGACTTATTGATTTATCGACCTGATTGGGATTATGCGAGTTTCACAAACTTTTTGCCTAATAAACCATTTTGAGAGTTTTAAGTTTTCGGTCCACTTAGGGGTGTTGACGTCTTTTGATTTTCGAGCTATGAAGCCACAGGTTTTACCTCCCATTTGCAAATTGGCTTAGAATGCCGAATTTTCAGCTTGTTTCTCCCTTTAACTTGCTTGTGGTTTTTGGGCTATGAAGACTGTTTGTGAATTTCGGCCTAAAGGAGAAATTTGCGATTTTGACTTGAATAACTCTTCTTTCCAATTTTCGGTCAAGATGGGTGGTTTGACGCGATGTTGACTTAAGGAGTTTTCGGCTTACTTAGGATTTATGCACGATTTGACTCATATTGGGTGCCCTTCCTCTCTTTTCGGGTTGAATGAGTATTTTGTGCATTTTCGGCTTGAAATGGGGAATGACGCAATTTGGACTTCTCCTAATTTTTCGACTTTTAGACCTCCTCTGCGAGAATTTGAGATATTGCCTTACATTTCAGTCATTTGAGCCAATTTGGAAGTTTATGACTGATATTTCTAGCTTAGAGGCCGATTTTTGGTGAAATTCATGATTTTGGCCTAACGTCTTTTCTCTCTACTTTTTCGGCTCACTAGTGGATTTTGTGTGACTTGAATTTTATCTCTTTTGTTTTCGGCCTTTGACACTTCATTAGGTTTCACCGGCGATTTCAAACCCGGGCTCTAATGGCAAATCGTGATGACCTTCTTCAACAAATTTTCGAGCATTTGTGCGATTTTAGCCTTCATTAACCTTGTCGGCCATATCAACCAAAATGCGCGACTTTCTACTTTGATGGAGTTTGGGTATTTTTGTTGAAGTGGGCGAATTTCTCTTGGTTCGACCCGGCACTCGGGATTCCAGACGCTTGACCACGGGAGGAGCTTCTCTCTATACGGACAGGCAGATTGCAACTATGGGGATCCCTGTTTGAAGAAAATGGGGTGTGTGTGCGAGCACAACAGATCCTTTATTAGTCCGTTCAAAATATTCGATCTTTGTTACTTCGATCTGTACATAAGATCAATGTTCATTGTGAGAGAAGAGTCTGAAGGTTTACATATTATTGAGATAGTAATTCTACGTATTCTATCCATCACTTTTCAATGTAACTTGAATCATGCTTATGTATGATATCGGGTTACCTTTTAGAAGATCGTGTCCTTTTTCCAAAAGACACAACCAAACCGATTCATAATAGAATTGTGTTTATGCACAGACTAATTCAATTATGACCGGTTATTCAAAATAGCTAAGATAATAGTTAGTAACCATTAATTAACTAATTTCTAGATATATAAATTAAACAAATTCAATTTAGATAATCAATTAGATAAATGCGATTAGGAATTAAATAAATAAACAATTTTATTTACTAAGATAAAAAACTAATCTAAACAAGAAAAATATATAAGAATAAAGAAATTACAAATGTCAAAGGCCGATTAGGCTAATTCAACATTTGTTTTTATCTACATAATATAATTTAGGAATTAATAGTAGACTTGATTTGATTCATCATCATGAAAGAGTGTTGAGCAATATCTCTTGATACTCAACATTATCCAGTATTTGCTTAACTTTGATTAACTCTTCTCAAACTATTTGCTTCTTCAATTATGTTCAATGTAGGTCTTGTGATGACTTTGGTTGATTTTTCCTTGATATACTTGATGAAAGGTGCACATGGTTGAATGTAGCTCTTCCTTGTACTGACTTCGATTCTTGGATTCCCGAAGGGAATTCAAGGTTGTCAAGCATTCTTCCATCATGTAGGTTATCCTTCCTTTATGCTCTAGTGCCTTGAGGTAGTTGGATGATTTCTTCTTTGCAGCCTTTGATATCCTCATGCTATCATGATGTGGTGAGAGCCTTCGAAGATCTTGAGATTTTCCCTTCCTTGATGTTCTTGTGTTTGCTGATGAAGTCTCCTCTTGATCTTGCATAATGGTGATAGGAAGTATGTGTCATGGTCAAGTCATTCCTTCATCTTTTGATTGCTCATCTTGCCTCGAAGTAGTATTACCTTCCTTACATATCTGCAAAACAAAGCAAGTATTAGTATCAAACACACATGATTTATAACCTTTACATACTCCTATTTTGACTTGATCTCTTACTCTGATTTTATGGGAGTTTTCACTAAATCTGATCAAGGACTGACAATAATCAATGAATTCACTGTGTGGAAGGTAAACTTAATGTCCTAGGGCAAATCTGGGCTGTCTTAATGATGAACTCTGCTGGTTGATAGGTCTCTTAACTGGGCAAATTCGCTCCAACCTGATGCTCAAATGTTGAATTTCGCCTTTTCAAAAGATCAGACCTGCATCTCTAATATTGAAATTCGTCCTTATGCTGATGAAGTTCACCAATATTCTTATGGAATTCGCTGACCTGCTGCTGATGGAGCAAAGAAAATGTTTTGAATTGATGATTAAAATGATTAATTTACCTTCCTTTTATATGCGCTTTAGGGTAAAGGATGTGTCTCTTGGATATAAGGCCAACTTGGTCTAATAATAAATAGCTTCCTTAATGCTGGCCGACCTATCACATTCAAGCCCTCCCTTTTGGAATTCGAATTTTAAATCAATTTGGCACCAAAATACTTGTTTTTAGGGAATTCGCTCTAGGACCTTTGGGAGGTGCATGAAAAAAATTCGCTCTTGGACCTTAGGGAGGTTCATGGCCTTGTGAAGAAATTCGCTCTATGTCCTTTGCAAGGTACATGACATGGAGATGAAATTCGCTCTGGGACCTTAGCAAGGATATAACTCAAGATTCGCTCTAGGACCTCTCCAAGGACATAACTTAAAATTCGCTCTAGGACCTCTCCAAGGGCATAACTCAAATTTTGCTCTAGGACCTTTGGAAGGTACATGGCAGAGTTCGCTCTGAATCTTGAGTAAGGTACGGGACCTAATGAAAATTTCGCTCCAAAGCTTAAGGTACATGGTCTAGTGAAAAAGTTCGCTCTAGATCCTTGACAAGTTCCTTGACCTTAGGAAGAAATTCGCTTTGGATCCTTTGCAAGCTACGGGGTTTAAATAAGAAATTCACTCAATGTCCTTGACAAGGTACACATGATAAAATTCGCTCTTAGACCTTAGCAAGGTACATGATTTGGCGAAGGATTTGCTCTGGACACTTAGCAAGGTACATACTTGATTTTGGACAAAGTTCGCTCTAAGACCTCTCCAAGGTACTTCAATTGGATAAAATTCGCTCTATGGCCTCTCCAAGGTACATCATTTCAAAATTCGTTCTAGGACCTCACTTGGAGAAATTACCTCTTGATCCTTTGCAAGGTACATAACTTTGTGTTGAAATTCACTCTAGGACCCTAGCAAGGTACATGACTTGAAGCAAAATTCGCTCTAGGACCTTAGCAAGGCACACAACATGAAGCAAAATTCGCTCTATTCCTTGTGTAAGGTACATGGCTTTGAGTTGACCCTTAGTTCAATTCCTTCCTCTTTCTTCTACCTCATTGATTTGAGCCTTAAGTTTTCCAATCTTTCCACATGAAAGCATCATCAATTTGACCTTTAAGAGCACCTATGGAGGAAATTCGCTCAATGACCTTTGGAAGGTACATCACTTGGTGAAGAAATTCGCTCTAAGACCTTTGTGAGGTACATGACTTGATAAAAATTTCGCTCTTGGTCCTTTGGAAGGTACATGGCCTTGGTGAAATTTTCGCTCTTGGACCTCAACAAGGTACTTAATTTGGAAAGTTCGCTCTCAAGCATTTGCAAGGTACATGATTTCTCAAATTCGCTCTTGACCCTTGGCAAGGTACGGGAGCTAAATGCAAAATTCGCTCTGGAACCTCTCCAAGGTACATTACTTCAAAATTCGCTCTAAATCTTGAGTAAGGTACAGGATGGAGTCTAAAGCAAGTTTGCTCCAGCGAGGTACATGGCCTAAATGAAATTCAAGGAGGACACCATTCAAACAACCAAGGCTTGTTCTTGTAACTAGAAATATGTTCAGATAACACAAGAAACCTAGGCATGATACAAAGGAGTCCTATCAAACTATCATGCTCAACTCACTTGACTTTCTTAGTTCCTCATTTCAATCATAACCCTGCAAACAAGACACTAGTCATTCATTCCAAAAGCCCCGACAACTGACTGTTTTCACTCCAACCCAAGGAGACCACCTTGACTTGATGAATCCCCTAGCTACTTGAGAAACTCTATCCCTTCAATGCAAAGATTAATAGCAAAGGACCCTAACGCTACCTAGAAAGCAAAAAAAAGTGGGGTTCCCCATTTGCAATGGGGCGATGATATGTGAATACCTCACAACAAGTTTACTTTAGCTTAAGCCGAAGGTTCTAGTGAACAAACACCAAATCATTCATTCGTTGCTCTCAAATGAATATGTTCAAACACATTTCAAGTATTTTCATTAGTGGATGAATCGCATGGCTCGCTCAAAAGGTGCATTGACATCCATTGAAGATTTTTGATCTTTTGACCAAAAAAATCCCATCATTGTGCCAATTTAATTTTTTTAATCAAGATTTGACTATCTACAACTTAGTCAAAACATCATACCTAAAATGAGTGCATAAGCAATTTAGAGAAATTGTCAAAGTTCTTGGGCTTCACTTGGCTTGAAGATGGTCCAGCCTTCTACAATAGACATCCTGGAGAAAAAAATCCTTGCTTGCTTTTATATAGGCAACTCTCTCATTCTTGCATGTAGCTCCCGTGGAGTGCAAAACAATCTCTCCATTCATTTGAATAGGTTCTTGGTGATCTTTGCATCATCACGAAAGGAGCAATAGAACAAAGATAGATTCAAAGAGTATCCAGCAACATGGAGGGAGGAATGCATATGCTGACCTCATTTGCTATCAATTATCTACCACAAGGACAATTACTTGTCCATGTTAGTCTCTAATCCAATGGGAGATGCACTTTGTGTAATATGTATAGGCACAACGACGTGTAATGTCCCCTACTAGATATAGGTCTTTTTAACAACAATTACCTAATTTCAATACACTTATGACTTAATTAATTTGCTTGATTAGGAGACAATTTCCATTCTCAACTTGGTAATAGTATATCTGAAACAGATATTTATCATAGTACTCAATGTAACTATCCTTGAATCTAATATCCTATTGCAATCAAGAATTCATAAATTTATAAATCAGAAAGAAGACAAACTTACCTTGTATTAGAGGAGTGGAGATTTATAAAGATAACCTGCAACCACAAGGGAAGGCAAACACCTACAAGCATATCCATTCTTAATCAATCATAATCTATTCCAAGGTAACAACAAAGAGAGTGGGTATACGAGACATGAAAGGGTTGCTTGGGTCCTTTGTCTATCAAGTCCAAAGAATGGTTGCTTCTAACCTCCTTGCTAGATTTGGCGCCCCATGTTGCTGTCCCTTCCAAGACCATTACCTATACACCGAGACATGAAAGGGTTGCTTGGGTCTGTTTTCTACCAAGTCCAAGGAATGGTTGCTTTTAACCTCCTTGCTAGACTTGGTGGCCCATGTTGCTGTCCCATCCAGGCCCATTACCTATACTCATCACCATCTTTGTGAATTTGGCATAGAGGGGTAACCGGTTCCTTGACTCCATGGGTCCTTATGACCACTAGTGAGCCCCTTGTCACCAAGGTTACTCCATCCCTCTCCCACAAAATGGACTATCAAACACAGTTTTTACTTTATCTCTTAGAACAACTATCATACTGATAATGTAATGTCTGCGGTAAGAGTAATGAATCTCCAATATGTAATGCCCCCTTTCTAGGCGACAGGCGATGAGCAAGGATTGACCTATCATTCGAGTTCCCGTAGGTCAACGGTATGGTTCGGGGACTCATTTTGAGGGTCATGGAGCTTTGCAGGGGCTTTGTGAGCCGTTTTGGACCTTCAGACGATAGTTCCTATTCTTAAGGGAGGTCTCCTATTTTTTTGGGAGAACTGGCAGTTGACTGGATGACCACCCGGGGAACCACGGAGTAGAGTAGGAGCCTTTTGAGCAGTTTTTGAAGTTTGGAGTGAGGTTCCTATTTTTTAGGAGTAACGACCAGTTAGCTTGCAGGACTCCAGTGGCATCGGTGACCACAATGCTTTAGACAAAATTCAGATCTGAGTTCCAGATTGCATTTTATGAATAAATAAGGAAGTATTTTAATATTTCCTAAGTTATGGATTTAAATAAATTACTATTAAAGTGATATTATAATCTCTTATAATAAAATAACTTATAATAAGTTGGCCCCCTTTTTCCTAGGCGTTTGAGGCATAAAATGTCGTAATGAAAAGCGGAAAACATTATAATAATAAAGTATAATGCCTAAGGGGTCAACTTTTAAAGAAAGGCATAGATTTTATAAAAAATAATAAGTTTAAAATATGGAAACCCTAAAAGTGATGACCTAGGGTTTGGAGCCTTTTAAAAAGGCATTTGGAGGTCATTTCTCATCATTCTTGAATTCATTTTTACATTCTTTTCAGCATTGAGAGGTCTGCAACAAGAAGTCACATTTGGATTTCAGGCTGGGAATAAAAACTCTGAATCTTCTTCAGGATTTGGACGAAAACCCACTCACTTGCAGCATTGAAGGATCCTCTTTCGGGCCATTTGGGGTCAAGATTTGGAGGAGATATTACATTTACAGCAGGTCTGAGACATCATCAACAGATCTAAGCAATTTGGAGGACATTTCCAGCAAAACGAGTGCTAAATATTGTTGGTTGTACCATCTATAGCAGGGCCGTACCATACATTCATAGCGTGTGAGGTCAAATAAATAATTTGGAGGGTTTTAGCTTCACAATTTGTTTCAGAATTCATTGTTGATAATAAACTTAAGCAAATCCAAGGGTTATTCGGGAGAACTGGCACAAATGTGGTCTACACGAGCATTTCATTGCGGAGAATTGTCAGAATTTGGGAATCTAGCCTGGCGACCTTGAAGGATTTGCACTGTACATTCATAATTTGTTTTTAGTAATTATTGTGGAAGGCAAAAAAGCACTTTGGTGCTGTTGGAAGTCCTTGGAAGACTCTGTATCACCTCAATTAGCAGATCCATCAATAACCTCATCCAGGCTAGCATAGGATACTTGGTATGCCAATTTGGGCTCTAGATGCTAGAATTTGCTCATCCTTTGCATTTATTAATTGCTGGTAATTGAATTTTGTTTCAATCCATTATTCTTTCATGTATTGCATTTATATTCCATTTAGCATTGTCAAACAATCAAGCAAATTCCTTCAAAAACACAAAAATCTAAAAAACAAACAAAACCACTTTCGCTGGTCAAAGATAAATATTGGAAACAAATCAGCAGTCTGATTCAGATTCTCAGTTCAGGATATTACACAATTACAGTAGTGATTCTGCTATAAACCAGTAATGCATATTATTAACATTGCTTTATAATATCTATGTTGATTATTTAAGTGAAATTTTGTGTTATATATATATATATATATATAATAGACTAACAGAAGCTCCATTATAACTATAATTTAAATAATATTATGGACAAGATCGGATATGACATACCAGTTGGTAATGATGTCTGCTATCCTTCTCGATGTTAGCAAATTGCCTTTTCCATTGAAAGATAATCCACTCAGATCTAAAGGTCTGTCTTTTTCTTATCTTCTTTCTGTGTGCTTCTTCTATCGTGTGTTGGTGACAATATTGTACGAGAATAAAACTGGTTAATTAAGTAGTATTTGTCTTTGTTAGTTCGGTAACCGAGGGATGGTAGTTACGGGTGCGACGGTTGCCCCTCGCACCCCCTCGGTACCTTTATATACCTTGGAAGGTAACTTGTAAAGACACACATGATTATGAATGGAATAATATCTCCTATATTTGTGTGATCTTATCTGGTATTTATGGCATTATTGTTTTGCATTGAGTATTCCATCTGTATGTTCTAAACCGTTCACCCAGAGGTTTAACATCTGGCGCCATTGCCGAAATTTATCCGGAGCACGAGAGTATACTACATGGCACACAGATAATGGGACAACCACTGGCCGAAGGGACGAGCAGTAACTCGGACGAAGAACCTGAAGAACTATTCGACGGAGAACTAGCACTCACGAAGGAATTCTCCTGCATCCTCCAGGTGGTGATTGAAACACACGTACGAAGGGAAGCCACCACCGCAGATGTTCCAGAGGATGCGGTGTGGAGTGTGCTTGGTGTAAGCCCGACGGTAAATCGATTGATGAGCAATTTGCCCAGCCTTCTAGCACAGGCATTTTTGGCTCTCCAAAACCGCAAGGAAGAGACCTATCGGGAGAACCGACGCCAGCAAATCCTACGGGAGTTTCACGAGCACAATGAAACCGACCGAGGGATGAATAATCCCTGAATGTGTATGGGCGAAGGAGAATGAAACAATAACACCCCCACTGTAGTGACATACATTGTATACCAGGGATGAATTAATAAAAGTGTTCTTTTCAATATGATGCCTTGTTCTATTGCATAAAGAGAATTTAGAATTAATGCCCAATTTGCTAAATAAGGATAAAAACAAGAAGGAATACATAGGGGACTCTGAAGCCGCCCAACGAGCATTAATTCTTGAGCAACAAGTAGAACACAGAAGGAGATTCAGGAGGATTGCCGAGGAAGGAAGCGGCGGAAATGGCAACAATGGCTCTGGTGAGGGCCAAGACTCCGTGCTAATCGAAACCACGAGGAAACGGTCGGGGGATCTGTCCCTAACATTGGAAGAGATCGATGACGGGAGTACGGTAGAGTTGTACACACCATACAGAGGTGCTGAGACCAGGAGGGAAGACGAGACAGAGACCGAGAACAGAGGCGGAAGATACCGGTGTGACCGAAGGTGTTGGGAGGACACAAGGTCACGGTAGTAGAAGCAATCTGTTCGGGGTAGGCTCATCACACCTTGGTAGTCAGAGCAACTTGGCGGGACCCAACAGACCAAATCTTGGAGTACCTTCGGGAGGACTAGTATCTGGAGGAGGAGTTCCCGGAGGAAAGACCAGGCCGCCCCCAAGGAACATAATGGCGAATCAGTAGAAATTGCCGAAGTTCACTGGAGATGGGAAAGAAGACCCCGTACGACATTGTTGTACATGTGAAACAATTTGGTCGGCCAATGGCGTGGTCGACACGGCCAAATGGGTGGTGCAATTTCCCGCCACCCTACGAGTAGCCATCGATTGGTACTTGGATGCTGAGAAAACTCAACTGACAACTTGGGATGCATTGCACAAAGCCTTCGAAAAGGAGTTTCGATGACTCAGAGATGATAATGAAATTGTAGCAGAAATCTTGAGCACCAAGCAAGGGAAAAGTGAGACCATCCGCGCATATAGCCGACGCCTCAAGGAATTGTTGGGGAGAATGGATATTCAGCCCGACGATGGGTTAAAGAAAAGGTGGTTTGTGGAGGGCCTAAAATCGTCACTTAGAAGAAAAATGAAAATTGTACCCCCCACATCCTACGATGATGCCTATAACCGGGCAATGGACCTGGAGAGTGAAGGGAAGACATCCAGGAAAAAGAAAGACAGATCCTCTGAAGAGGACTCCTCCGATGGAAGTAGCAGCGACGAGGGGTGGAGTAAAAAGGTGCAAGCCCTTCAAAAAGATTTGCACTGCATGATGAAGGAATTCAAGAGCATGAAGGGAAGCACCAGAAAAAATGAGGAAGTATGGTGCACAGAATGTAAGGAGGAAGGTCACACAAAAGGCTCTTGTCCAAAAAAGGCCTTCTGCGATATTTGCCAAGTGTTGGGATATTCTACCAAAGAATGTTCGTACAACATGAAGACATGCGGGAACCAAGTACTCTTCACCCAAGAGTAGCCATTAGCGACGACAGGCACATCACAGCCTCAAGCCAACACCACAACATCATTTGGCGGATACAAAAGTAATCAAAGGGGAGGAAGAGGCAACAATAATAACAACAATAATTGGAGTCGAATGTAGTATGATGCCAAGGGACGGCCAATGATTCAGTGCCGGGCATGCAACCAATGGGGACACTTTGCCCGGGATTGCCAGAAAGAGGAGGCATCACAACACTTGTGCAGATGGTGTGGTCTTGGAGACCATGATGAGACAAATTGCCCCAAGCTAGGGGTTAACCTCCTCAACATTGAGAAGACTGGTGAGAAAGAAGTACTGGCAATTACCCACGCTCAGACCAAAAAGGCCACTTATCCCGACCCCTGTACGGAGGAGAAATTATGGTCGGAAGCCGAAAATAGCATAATTGGGCAAGTACTGCAGATGGAAGTGCCTATAAGGGTAAAGGACCTTCTAGAGAGAATGCCACAGTTAAGAACCGCCATTTTTAGTTCCATACAAACCACTGCGCAGGCACCTTCGGGTGCGACACGGGCAGAAGTTCCGGTCAGCCCCTCGGCTAACCCAATGTTGTTGGCCTTAAATAGTGGTCGACATCCTGGGGTAGTAGAGATGGGAATTCTTGGGGGGCTATCCTCAAAGACACCATCGTGGACGGAGGTTCGGGGGTGAATGTACTGCCAGAGGATACATGGAAGAAGCTCGGGAAGCCAACACTATGGCCACCCACGTTCAACTTGGTAGGTGTAGACCAGCACGACATCAAGCCACTTGGCACCCTGATGGCCCAGCCGGTGACCATCAGCACACAACCCTTCCTACTAGATTTTGTGGTAATCCCAGTCAAGAAGAAGGGGTAGGACGCCATCTTAGGGAGAGGGTTGCTGGTTACAGCAAAGGTGAACCACGACTGGAAGAAGAACACCCTTTCCATGGAGAAAGGGGGGCGGAAGTACACCATTGATCTAAGGACCCAGGTTGTCGGCGAGGAACTTGCGTCATCTGACTCGGATTCAGAGGATTCAAACAAATGGGAGTGGGACTCCTATGAAGGTAAAGACGAGAGGGAACCAAACGAGGAAGCAGTGCTTGAACTTGGTGGCTGTTCAGAAGATGACACTTCCTCATTGAATGGACTCTTCCACTGGCAAATGGAAGACTATGAAGTGTTTCACCTTGCTTGTCGCATGCTACAGATTAAGGACGAGCCAGGCGAGGAGGAGGAGTTTCCGCCAGAATACATGGAGTACAAGGAGGGAGACACCAAAGTAAATGATGTTCCAACGTACGAATTTTCAAAGGATAGACCAATGCGGTACGAAGACCCCACCATGAAGGAGACAAACTTAGGAGACATTGCCAACCTCCGAAATATCTGGGTAGGCAACGATTGGAGCCTGGTGCTAAAGGCCGCAACATTCAAAATCTTCCTGGAATACAAGGACGTATTCGCGTGGTCCTACAAGGATCTGAAGGGGGTCCCACCAGAAATGTGTGTCCATCGGATACCATTGGTCCTGGGAGCCCAACCAGTACGGAAGAGGCCGTACCGAATAAATAAAAACTATGCTGCCAAAGTGAACGAAGAGATCGAACGGATGCTAGAGGCCGACATCATATTTCGGGTGGAGTCAAGTGAGTGGGTCTCGCTGATTGTGATCTCACTCAAGAAGGAGGCCAACCAGATCCGCATCTGCGTGGATTTTCTGTGCCTCAACGCAGTCACCATCAAGGACCCGTTTCCTATACCCTTCACAGACAGTATCCTGGAGGAGGTGGCTGGCCATGTAATGTACTCATTTCTTGACGGCTTTTTAGGATACAACCAGCTTTCGATAGCTGAGGACAAGTTGAAGACCACCTTTGTGGTGGAGGATGGAGTCTATGCGTACAACTGGATGTCGTTCGGGTTGTGCAATGCTCCCGCAACGTTCTAGAGGATAGTCCTTCACATCTTCGATAAGATGTCGGTGGGAAATTTTAAAGCCTTTTTGGATGACTGGTCAATTTTCAGTAGCGAAGACGCTCACTTGGTAGCGCTAAGAGATTGCATGGAGAGATGCCGGAGGGCGAGGCCCGCCATAAATCCACGGAAATGTAGATTCATGGTACCATAAGGGAAGTTGCTGGGCCATATCGTTTGTAAAGATGGGCTGAAAACTGACTCGGATAAGGTACGGGTAACTGTAGAAATGGAATCACCCATTGATGTGACGGGAGTCAAGTCATTTTTTGGACACATCGGATATGACCAGAAGTTCATTAAGAACTTTGCCCAACTTTCATTTCCACTAGACAAACTGACAAGGAAGGGCGAACCGTACATATGGGAATCAACACAAGGGGAAGCATTCAAGGAACTCAAGAGGAGACTGGTGGCAGCACCCATTCTAGCCTATCCAAACTGGGACCGAGAATTCCACATACACGTGGATGCCTCGAACTATGCCATTGGGGCTACACTGGTGCAAGAAGGGGGACATGGGCTGGATCATCCCATCTACTTTGTGTAATGTCCCTACTAGTTAGAGATCACTGTCCCGCAAAACAAACTGTTAGAATGCAACAAATATACATATAACCAATCTAATTTGTAGATAAACTTCAATTACTTAATTAAAACTAATCTCAATTCTTATTTAATAAAAAGGATACGAGTGCAGTACTGGGACCTGTCCTTAGGCGGTTGTAATACTCGCCTTCTTGGAACCCATCTTGATTCCAAGCCATACCGGGAAATCAATGGATAATTCGATTCCTGTCTTGGATGTAAAATCTTACATCCAAGCCTACCAAGGAAGACCATCATATATGATCAATTCCTTGCCTTGAATGATGCATCTCACCATCCAAGTCTACCAGAGGGGACCTACCAAATCCGTCTCTTCTTGGGTGAGCCTTTGACACCCAAGCCATAACATATATGCATATAAATAGTCATTATATACTTCCTACCAGGGATTATCATAATCCCTGAATTAGGCTAAGGGAATTTCCTCCCAATAGCCTCCATGATATAGCCACATTATTCATATTACATTCTACAATTCATTATCATTTTTCATTCCAGAATTTACATCTACATTTACATATTCCTTAATTCCTTTTACTGATCATAGATATATATAAATATTCTGCATACATATCTATATTCATTGCTACATACACATAAGATAATATTCAGTAATATATATTCAAAAATATTCAATAATATATATGTGTGTGGCACACACGGCCATACACATATATACTCTGTGACCAGTAAACACCTCTTACCTGGTTGTAATCCGCAGCCCGTAATTGCAGTTCGTAGTCCACGGGGGCCGTTTGTAGTCTTCCCGTCTTCCTCTCGTCATGTCCCCCCTTTCCTCTGTGGAGGTCTTCCTTTATATCCCGTGGAGGGGAAGGGTTGCGTCCCACCACGAGGTCCCTTCAGCAGGAAGGGGTGTGACAGTGGTTGCAGCCCAGGCTACGACCCCCGTCCCACCACTTGCCGCGGGGGGGGCTACCGTGGTGTTAGCTCTCCACGTTGGGTTACATCACACGTTTAACATACTTAATATAAATAACTTAACTTTATATAATCCTCAATTCCATTTAATAGTTCAACATCATTTAATATATTAAATAATAATAACATTGTTTGATCATTTATTTATATTAACCTTGTTTAATTGTTTAACATTAATTAATAATCTATTTCCTCTTTTAATACATTATTTTAATAATTGATTTCGTTTATATATTTCTTTTATAATTAATTTCTTCATTTAATATATGCTATTATCCTAATTGGGATATTTTATAAGGTTTACATCAAGTGATACCGTAGAGGGTTATCACAATCCCACTGTCTCAATTTTGCTTGTCCTCAAGCATTTTTAGATCCTCCTCTTTTTCCCAAGTAGCATCCTCATTTGGGAGATTCCTCCATTTAATTAGGTGTTCGGTGATGGTTCGGTTCCTAAGCTCCCTTTTCCGCGTATCCAAAATGATCTCAGGGTACAAAGTGAGTTTCCCTTCATCATCTAGGGGAGGTAGTGCACTGCATGGAGCCAAGTGTTGCCCGAGAACCTTTTTAAATCGGGAGACATGGAACACATTATGTATTTTACAATCTTTGGGGAGTTCTATCTCATAAGCTACTTCCCCAATCCTTCGAATTACCTTGTAGGGTCCATAGAACCAGGGTTTCAATTTTTCAGCCCCATTCTTCTTGAGGGAAGATTGTTTATATGGTTGTAGCCTTAAAAATACCAGATCTTCGGCCTCGAGTGTCCTTTCCTTACGCTTCCGGTCTGCATAGATCTTTTGTTGATTTTGGGCTTGTTGTAAATTCTCTTTCAAGGTCTTCATGATGTCCCTACTCTGCTGAACAAAATCTTGTGCTCTTGGTACTTTTCTTTCTTGGGTTATTAATTCCCTAGAGCTTGTGGCCTCATAGCCGTACAAGGCTTGGAAAGGACTCATCCCTATTGACATGTGGTGTGTTGTGTTGTAACAATGTTCTCCTAAGTGTAGCCACTTAACCCAAGCAGTCTGTTGCCCTGTAACATAATTCCTTAGGTAGCCCTCTATCCATTTGTTCACTATCTCAGTTTGCCCATCAGTTTGAGGATGGTAACTGGTACTAGGGGTTAAGACTGTTCCTGCCATTCTGAAGAGTTCCTACCGAAATTGACTAATAAACTTGCTATCTCTATCACTGACAATATTCAGGTGGAGTCCGTGGAGTCTGAAAATTTCCCTGAAGAATAGATCGGCTATTTGGTAGGCTTTGTATTCTGTGGAGACTACAAGGAAATGGGCATACTTTGTGAGTCTGTCTACCACCACAAAAATGTTGTCCTTTCCTTGTGTCCTTGGCAACCCTGTTATGAAATCCATAGAAATGCTCTCCCACTTTTGATTGGGAATAGGTAATGGTTGAACCAACCCAGCTGGGTGGGTGAGTTTAGTTTTATTGCGTTGACAAGTTAGGCACTCTTGTACATATTTTTGGACATCTTTTTTTTGGTCTTTCCATGCATACTTTTCCCTAATGTGTTTATAAGTTTTATAGTATCCTTGATGTTCTGCCAGGGGGTTATCATGGAATTCTTTTAGGATTTTGCTTTTGAATCTGGTCTGAGGGGTCAAGTATACCCTTCCCTTGTACAAGATGAGATCTCCCCTAACTTTAAAATCTTCATTGGGAAGGTTTCTCTCCAAGATTTCCTTTGCTTGTGGATCTTGGTCATATTCATTAAGGATTTCTTCCTTCCAGTCCTTTGAGATGCTGGTAAGGGTATTGAGGTGGGCTCTTCGGGATAATGCATTTGCTGCCCCGTTATTCACCCCTTTTACATATTCTATATCAAAGTCGTAGGCTTGTATTTTGCTCACCCATTTTTGTTGCCTATCATTAAGATCCTTTTGGCTCGAGAAGAAGCGTAGACTGTTATGATCGGTTTTCACACCAAACTTCCCACAGACAAGGTATTGGCGAAATTTGGCCAAGGCGTGCATTATGGCTAGCATTTCTTTGTCATAAATAGAGTAGTGTCTTTTTGCTTCGGTAAGTTTACGGCTCTCAAAAGCTAGGGGGTGTTTCTTTTGCATGAGTACTGCCCCAATTCCCTCCTCGGATGCATCACATTGTAGTTCAAAAGGTATAGAGAAGTCAAGAATGGCTAATACTGGACATGTGCTCATGGTTATTTTAAGTTGTTCAAAACCCTGTTGGGCTTGGTCATTCCACGTGAAAGCCCCTTCTTAGTTAGATCAGTAAGGGGTGCTGCAATCTTGGAGAACCCTTTTACAAAACGTCTATAGTAGCTGCATAGTCCTACAAATCCCCTTAATTGTGTTAAGGTTCTAGGGGTGGGCCATTCCTTCATGGCCTTGATCTTTTCTTCATCCACACTTTCTCCGGCCTCACTAATTTTGTGTCCTAGGTAGATGATTTCTTTCATCCCAAATTCGCATTTGGAGACTTTGGCATATAATGATTCAGACTCAAGAATATTTAATACCTCCTCAATGTGTTGGAGATGTTCTTCCCATGTCTTCCTGTAAATAAGTATATCATCAAAGAATATTAGAAGAAATTTCCTCAATTGTTGCCTAAACGTATGATTCATGCATGACTGGAAGGTGGTCGGGGCGTTAGTGAGACCAAATGGGAGGACCAAAAACTCGAAATGCCCATAGTGACATCTGATGCTGTTTTGGGAATATCCTTTTCCCTCATTCTAATTTGATGGTATCCTGACCTTAGATCAATTTTAGAGAAATATCTTGCTCCGTGTAGTTCATCCATTAGCTCATCAATTCTCGGAACAGGGTATCTTTTTTTTATAGTTTTTTTATTCAGGGCCCGGTAATCTATGCACATTCTCATCGTCCCATCTTTCTCTCTTGACCAATACCACTGATGAAGCAAAAGGGGTGCTACTTGGTTGGATGTGTCCCATTTCTAATAACTCTTTTATGGTTTTTTCAATCTCCTCTTTGAATTTGTGGGGGTGGCGGTAAGGAGTGGTGATGACAGGTTTTGCTCCTTCTAATTCAATGGAGTGTTCAAATCCCCTTTTTGGGGGTAAGCTCGGGGGAATGTCTTCAAAGATGTTTTTTTGTCTCCTAAGGATGGGTTGTATATCACTATGAGCGATTTGACCTTCGGTCGGAGATTTATCCAAGACCATACATTGGGCGACCCACTCTCCTTGATCATGCCTAAGGATTTTCTCCATTTTATTACATGATACTATCTTTGGAGAGCCATCGGGAATTCCTTTTAATGTTATCTCTCTCCCTTCATGTTGGAAGCATATCTCCCGATTTGGACTGTCCATGGTGAACCGTCCCAATGAGTTTATCCATGGCATCCCCAAAATGATGTCGTTCTCTAAGTTCACCACAAAAAAGTTCCTCTTAATTGTATGCCCCCCCAGGGTGACTTCCAATTGAGGTATAATTTTAGTGCACCTTTCTATGACTTCGTTGCCCATGATCACTTCAAACCCTCCAAACTCTTGAGTTTTTAACCTTCTCTTTGCTGCTAAGTGTTTGCTAATGAAGTCATGTGAGGCTCCTGTGTCTACCAAAGCGATTGCTTTCTATCCTTTGATAATCCCTTTGAGTTTGAAGCATCTATTCTCACTTCCTTGAGTGATGACTGCCAAGGTATCCGGTTCATTGCTTTCAAACCTGGCCCTTTTATAGGGTCTTTCCTCATCCCGTATTTCTTTTGTATTATTTAACTGTCCTCTTTTACATTCATGGCCTTTCTCCCATGGGGCCTTGCATTTGAAACATAACCCTTTCTCCATGAGTTCCTCTCTCTCCTTACATCGGTGATTCAAACTCCAAGGTTTCTTGCAAAAGTGGCAAGGCCTCTCCCGGTGGTCCCTTTGGGGTCCCTCATTCCTATGCGGTGTTTTGGTTGAGATGTTCTTGGGGGCACTAAATTCGACCATCCTAGTTTTCTTAATGGCCTCTACTAAATTCTATGGTTCCAAGGGTTTTACAAAAATTTTAATAGAGTCTTTCAAGCCTTCTAAAAACATGTAAGTAAGCCTTCTCTGGGATAGGTCGGGGACCATTACTGATAGGTTTTGGAATTGGTCTATATAGTCTTCAATGGTTCCTGATTGCTTAAGGTGTGTTACCTCTTGGAAGTACCATTCTGAGTCTTTCTGGTCAAACCGGCTGATGAGCTTTTGGGTAAACTCATTATAGGTGGAGATATTTTTGTGTCCTAGGGTAATGAGACCGTTATGCCACCAATTATGGGCTGCTCCGGTTAAATGAAGTATGGCAAATTTTATAGCATGACCACCCAAGCTTGGGCGATATCCTTCCCTGACCCATCAAAGCATGGTAGGGACATTTTGTTGACTTTAGCTTTGAGGTCTTCTTTACCCATAGGCTTTCTCCTTCTACCTTCATTAGTCTTGGACTCATAGAACTCCCTGAAGGAAACCACCCTTTGAACTTCTGGCTCTAATCTAGCATAAATTTGGGCGATTTCTTCCACCCCAAGTGTGGCTTGTTCCTCTTCATCTCCCACATGTTCTTCTCCAGGAAGAAATTCGGGAATTGTTTGTCTAGAACTTTGAGGAGATCATTCGTTATCGGCGTGATTAGAGTGTGTCTCTCTTCTAGGATTTGGAATATCTCTATTGTTGTTGTTTGTACTTTGGAGGATTAATTGGCTCATTCTTTCGAATTTCTCATTGGTTTGCTCCATGAAAGTCTGAAGTTGTTTGGCTAATTGATTGGCCATTGCTTTTGTGCCTTTCTTTCTCTGATATGTGATCATAAACTAAGAATCCTCTCCACAGGTTGGTAGGATTATGCTCTGATACCACTGTAATGTCCCTACTAGTTAGAGACCATTGTCCTGCAAAACAGACTGTTAGAATGCAACAAATATTTATATAACTAATCTAATTTGCAATTAAACTTCAATTACTTAATTAAAACTAATCTCAATTCTTATTTAATAAAAAGGATACGAGTGCAGTATTGGGACCTGTCCTTAGGCTGTTGTAATACTCGCTTTCATGGAACCCATCTTGGTTCCAAGCCATACCAGGAAATCGATGGATAATTCGATTCCTGTCTTGGATGTAACATCTTACATCCAAGCCTACCAAGGAAGATCATCATATATGATCAATTCCTTGCCTTGGATGATGCATCTCACCATCCAAGTCTACCATAGGGGACCGGCCAGATCCGTCTCTTCTTGGGTGAGCCTTTGACACCCAAGCCATAACATATATGCATATAAATACTTAGTATATACTGCCTACCAGGGATTATCATAATCCCTGAATTAGGCTAAGGGAATTTCCTCCCAATAGCCTCCACCATATAGCCACATTATTCATATTACATTCTACAATTCATTATCATTTTTCATTCCATAATTTACGTCTACATTTACATATTCCTTAATTCCTTTTATTGATCCTAGATATATATAAATATTCTACATACATATCTATATTCATTGCTACATACACATAAGATAATATCCAGTAATATATATGTGTGTGTGTGGCACACACGTCTCGTAGTCTGCAGGGGCCGTTTGTAGTCTTCCCGTCTTCCTCTCGTTGTGTCCCCCCTTTCCTCTGTGGAGGTCTTCCTTTATATCCCGTGGAGGGAAAGGGTCGCGTCCCACAACGGGGTCCCTTCAGCAGGAAGGGGTGTGATGGTGGTCGCAGCCCCCATCCCACCACTTCTCGCAGGGGGGCCACCGTGGTGTTAGCTCTCCACGTTGGGTTACATCACACGTTTAACATACTTAATATAAATAACTTAACTTTATACAATCCTCAATTCCATTTAATATTTCAACATCATTTAATATATTAAATAATAATAACATTATTTGATCATTTATTTATATTAACCTTATTTAATTGTTTAACATTAATTAATAATCTATTTCCTCTTTTAATACATTATTTTAATAATTGATTTCTTTTATATATTTCTTTTATAATTAATTTCTTCATTTTATATATGCTATTATCCTAATTGGGATATTTTATAAGGTTTACATCAGGTGATACCGTAGAGGGTTATCACATTTTGCCAATCGGTTGATGTCGAAAGTTGAGAAGAACTACAGTACCACCGAGAGGGAAGCCCTCGTAATGGTCTATGTTGTACAAAAATTTCGACACTACTTGCTGGCGACACCCTTCACTTTCTATGTGGACCACCAGGCTTTGATGTACCTGGTAAACAAACCCATCATCCAAAGCAGGATAAGCAGGTGGCTACTACTACTTCAGGAGTTCACGTTCACAATAATTGTACGGCCAGGCAAGAGCCATGTCAGTGCTGACCAATTGTCCCAGATCAGGTCTGGGGAGCCGCAAGAGGGGGTGAATGACGACTTTCCAGATGCCCACCTGTTCAAGATCGCAGTATTACCACCATGGTATACTGCCATCGGGGAATATCTCTCCACCTCCATATTCCGTATAACTTATAATAAGTTGGCCCCCTTTTGCCTAGGCGTTTGAGGCATAAAATGTTGTAATAAAAAGCGGAAAACATTATAATAATAAAGTATAATGCCTAAGGGGTCAATTTTTAAAGAAAGGCATAGATTTTATAAAAAATAATAAGTTAAAAATATGGAAACCCTAAAAGTGACGACCTAGGGTTTGGAGCCTTTTAAAAAGGCATTTGGAGGTCATTTCTCATCATTCTTGAATTCATTTTTACATTCGTTTCAGCATTGAGAGGTCTGCAACAGCAAGTCACGTTTGGATTTCAGGTTGGGAATAAAAACTCTGAATCTTCTTCAGGATTTGGACGAAAACCCACTCACTTGCAGCATTGAAAGATCCTCTTTCAGGCCATTTGGGTTCAAGATTTGGAGGAGATATTACATTTACAGCAGGTCTGAGACATCATCAACAGATCTAAGCAATTTGGAGGACATTTCCAGCAAAACGAGTGCTAAATATTGTTGGTTGTACCATCTATAGCAGGGCCGTACCATACATTCATAGCGTGTGAGGTCAAATAAATAATTTGGAGGGTTTTAGCTTCACAATTTGTTTCAGAATTCATTGTTGATAATAAACTTAAGCAAATCCAAGGGTTATTCGGGAGAACTGGCACAAATGTGGTCTACACGAGCATTTCATTGCGGAGAATTGTCAGAATTTGGGAATCTAGCCTGGTGACCTTGAAGGATTTGCACTGTACATTCATAATTTGTTTTTAGTAATTATTGTGGAAGGCAAAAAAGCACTTTGGTGCTGTTGGAAGTCCTTGGAAGACTCTGTATCACCTCAATTAGCAGATCCATCAATAACCTCATCCAGGCTAGCATAGGATACTTGGTATGCCAATTTGGGCTCTAGATGCTAGAATTTGCTCATCCTTTGCATTTATTAATTGCTGGTAATTGAATTTTGTTTCAATCCATTATTCTTTCATGTATTGCATTTATATTCCATTTAGAATTGTCAAACAATCAAGCAAAAACCTTCAAAAACACAAAAATCTAAAAAACAAACAAAACCACCTTCGCTGGTCAAAGATAAATATTGGAAACAAATCAGCAGTCTGATTCAGATTCTCAGTTCAGGATATTACACAATTACAGTAGTGATTCTGCTATAAACCAGCAATGCAGATTATTAACATTCCTTTATAATATCTATGTTGATTATTTAGGTGAAATTCTGTGTTATATATATATGTATATATATATATAATAGACTAACAGAAGCTCCATTATAACTATAATTTAAATAATATTATGGACAAGATCGGATATGACATACCAGTTGGTAATGATGTCTGCTATCCTTCTCGATGTTAGCAAATTGCCTTTCCATTGAATGATAATCCACTCAGATCTACAGGTCTGTCTTCTTCTTATCTTCTTTCCGTCTGTTTCTTCTATCGTGTTTCTTTCCTTTGAAACATATGAGTTTCAGAAATGTCTATTGGCTGAATTCAATCAATGCTTCTCTTCCAAGGTTGTTCCATGGTCTGATCTCGGCACTGGAGTGATCCCTTATATCCTTCGCTAGACATTAGAGAGTCATGAACCTTCCCACGGGTTGCAATGATTGTGAGGGATGCACCTTTTCATGGTTGGACCGCTGCCCCTTTGTTAATCTATATGGACTCATCAGTTGTTAGGAATGTAATCACACCTCTATTAACAAATCAATTATGATGAAAATGGTCGCTGCTTTATAGAAGAGATCTGATCCTTTAGGTTGATGCTGTGATGCTGCGTATTGTATAATAAGCTTGACTTTATGGGATAAGCAATTGTGTTTGATTCATGAAATTGTGAAGTCTTACTTTGTAAGACCATTTCAATGATTGGTTTGCTGTTCACCACGTATCAGGTTGGGAGCATGACAAATTAAGGAATGGGCTAGAAGTGTACTAACTTCAATGTATTATGAATGTAGATGGAATTAAGTATGACTGTCATTCATATTGCAGTCTATATTAATATTACTATTAAATTCTTTGAATATTATCAGGCTTCGTATATTAAGCACATCCCCATGCATACCACCAAGAACCACGATGTTAATGCCTGCAACTTAATAACATTACTGATCTGGTCTGATCATTGGTGATCTCCCTGGAGGTTTTGATTCCTCTCCTTCATATCTTTCCAAGTGGGGAAGAGGTCACACCCTTTTATTATGTATGCCTTTTCGCAAGAGACACACCCTTGCACCATTGGCACCCTTTGAAAGAGTGCAACTCTTCATTATTGCTGTCCTTTGAAAGGGACACAACCTTTCACAATTAGATCATCACTTCTTATTAAAATCAAATCTACACTTCTGATTCCCAAAACTATCCCCCCTTCAAATGAGTTCTCTTCTCCCTTTTATACATCATATTTGAGGAAGTCACAACTTATCATTTCATGCCTTTTGGCCATTCATCAACTTAGTAAATTTAATCATATTTAATTATTTAATTAAATTTTTGTTTTTATTCTTTTGTATTTTATATTATTATTATTTATTATTTAGTCATATTTCAAAATGGGGACATTACACAATTCCATTAATCACATACACAAAAAGTTATGCTAAAAGATGAGTTTATATGTGAGCTCTCTAGAAGGCAAGATCTATGTGAATAAAATATAAGCCTCACAAGTACAGCCCTTGATTGTTACAAATTTACAATTATTGAGCTCTTGCTATCATTGTGGAACCTGATCGGGACCAAATGATCCATAGAGGCAGGTGGTCTGAAATAAAAAAGTTGACCTTTGATTTTGTCTTTTGATGGATATTTTTGCTAAAATAGTACCTTCTATGTGTGCAAAAGAATATAAAAATTCAAACATTACTAGTAACCACAAGAGGGCTCCAATTTCTGTCGTCATTATCCTTAAAGTATCATCTGGTCACAATGGATGATGCATCTATCTTTGCAAAAAATACTAACTTTTCATATCATGAATGAACGGAGAGTTATGGGTTGTGTAAAAATGTATCATTAACTACAATTATGTGGGTAAATTCTGCAAAGAGCTTGTAAGAACAAACTTGCACAAACATACAAAAACACATAGCCTTTAAAACATGGAAGCATAGTGACTTTGACTTTCGCAAAAACTTGACAAACCTAAAATTTGTGACTCATTAAAGATTGACAGAAACTTGACAACTTTAAAATTGCTTAAATTTCTCTAAAAATACTTTTTTTTTTGCAAAATTCAATGACAATGTATCCAATGAGTACAAAATTGTTTTCTATTAAATTTGATTCATTTCAATACAAATTGAGTAAAAATTTATATCATGCAAAATATTGATATAATAGTTAGGTGGCACCTATTATGAATTCATGATGATTGCCTTTGAAAATCATCATCATAACTCAAAAATTGCATACCACAACATTTTACATCTTCCTCTTCCTTGGTCTAGTGAAAACTTGGGGAGAGGTTCTAATCCTTACACTTCTTTGCAGCTCCTCGCTCGACATTGAAGGCTGTGTTTGTGGCATAGACTTGACCAAATCAATGACCTCCTTTGATTTCTCCTCTACTTTTCTTGTCCAAAGCTGAAGGTTGTATTGTATTTTATCTAAGTTACCGGGTTCGCCCCTGGGACGCCTTGGTACTGGTCCGGGTTCGACCGGGTCCGTGGTACAGGTCCGGTTCGACTTGGGTTCGACCAGGGTTCGAAAAACCCAGGGTGGGTTCGACCAGGGTCGAACCCGGGCGGACCCAGTCGAACCCGGGCGGCTGGGCGGCCCATAAAGTTAAAAAACAAAGCAAATTTTAATTTTTTTTTAGTTCCTCCTTTTAAAAAGTGAAAATTATAACCTAGAAAACACTTCTAAAACACTTTATTGACACATTTCACCTCATTTGTGTTGCAAACAAATTTTTTATGAGAGCAGGTTGAAGAAAGGTTGAACAAAATTTGGCTTCCAAGATCAAAGAGGAGGAGTTGAAGACTGATTTTAGAAGCTTCAACAAGTGTTGCAGCATCATTTCCATACATTTTCAAGCTTCCATTGGCTGCAAGAGGTAGGTTTTTAAACATTTTTTTCCAACTATTTTTGTTTCACAAATTGTCAAACATGAAACTTGAATTTTTTTTCATTATTTAGTTTTTGTTTTTGAATATGTTTATTTTATTTCTTGCCATAGGAACTAGAATGGCATCTACATCTTCCTCCATTGACAATGAACAAATAATTGCAAAACAAAGAAATGATCCAAATTCTCCCTTATGGAAATATGTGGACATTATAAAACAACTTCCGAGAGGTGGGGGATTCCGTTGGAAATGCCATGAATGTGATATTGAACGTAATAGTTCATATTATCGGGTGGTAGGCCATTTGTGTGGAATAAAAGGAAGAGGCATCAAAAAATGCCCTGGAAAAAATGGTAAACCTATACCGGATGAGATAGTGATGAAATATATTAGGGAGCATGAGGCGGCAGAAGAGAGGGAAGCCCGTAGATTGAACCAAACCGCATCAAAGAAAACAAGGGGAATGCAAGGCCCTTCTAATCCCAGTATTGTAGTAGAAGACCACCCCTTCTTTGCCACAAATGAACCTCAAAGTGAACCACCCTTGACACGTAAAAGAACAAAGGGGCCTTTAGAAACCACATTCCAAAATGAGAGTAGAGACAATGTTGATCAAGATATAGTAAGGTGCATTTATGCAAATGGGTTGTCATTCAATGTTGTTCGCTCCCCATATTGGAAGCAAATGATAAAAAGTGTTAATGAGGCACCAAGAGAGTATAAGGGCCCCAGTTATGAGAAGGTACGTGGAACATTATTGGAGAAAGAGGTGAAGAGGGTTGAAGATGCATTGAAACCCATAAGGGATTCATGGGTTGAGACAGGTGTAACAATTGTTTCAGATGGGTGGAAAGATGCTAAAAACCGTCCCTTGATCAATGTCATAGCGGTGTCCCCTACAGGGGCAATGTTTTTGAGAGCTGTGGATTGTGAGGGCCAAATAAAAGATGGCCAATTTATTGCAGAAATTCTCATCTTTGCCATTGAGTCTGTGGGACCTCGCAATGTTGTCCAAGTCATAACGGACAATGCAAAAAATTGTAGAGCTGCTGGTTTGTTGGTTGAGCAACGCTATGATCACATCTTTTGGACACCTTGTGCGGTACATTCACTCAATCTTATGCTACAAAGGATTGGGCAAAAAATAAAATGGATCAGAGATGTGTATGCAGAGGCTGAGGACATCCAGATGTTCATCACAAACCACCACATGTCTCAAGGGATTTTTAGAACCTATTCGAATTTGGAGCTATTGAAGGTAAGTGAAATAGTAATTTAATTTTACATTTTCTGATTTTTTTGAATTTTCAATGTTAATAATATCATTGTGTAAGCTATATTGTGTATTCTTCTTTAAAGTTTGGCTTTATTTTTTAATCATTTGGCATTAATTTGTGTTATAGGTTGCTGAGACCCGTTTTGCATCAAACACAATCGTCTTAAGACGACTTGTGAAAGTTAGAGTGGCACTATGCAATATGGTGATCAGCACCAATTGGACTGTATGGAAGCAAAGTAGCACTGAGAGGGCAGAAAAAATTAGGGATAGAATATTGAATGAGAAATGGTGGGATCTTGTTACATATCTCCTAAGTATCACTGAGCCCATCATGAGCATGATTCGCTATACAGACATGGATAGGCCTTGCATAGGTGAGATTTATGATGGCATTGATTCAATGCTTGAAAAAATAAAGGTCACTATAAATGAAAAAGAGTGATCCTCAGGAGAAATTCTTCAAAGAACTGGAAGTAATTATTGTAGAGAGGTGGAATAAGATGACCACTCCTTTGCACCTTCTTGCCTATGCCTTGACACCTAAGTACTATAGCAATCAGTTTCTTGATAAACCAGGAAGGATTCCACCATGGAGAGATCTAGAAGTATCTGATGGGTATAAGGCAGCATTTCTTAGACTATATCCCGATGATGATTTGCGAGATGTTGTTACAAATGAGTTCATAGAATTCGCAAATGGGAATGGTCTAAGTGTTGATGCACTTCGTCATAGATCCAAGAAAGATGCTCATAGCTGGTGGTACTTCCATGGCACATGCTTCCAACACCTACAACCCCTCGCTATAAAAGTTTTATCACAAGTAAGTTTAATTAATTAAAATTTTAAATTTACAAGTTTTAGTTTATTTATAGTTTACTTTGTCTTCATAGGTTGCTAGTAATTTTATTTTTATTAATGTATAACTTTAATTGTTTACTTTGTCTTCATAGGTTGCTAGTTCATCTGCTTCAGAAAGAAATTGGAGCACATACTCTTTCATCCACTCAGTAAAGCGCAATAGGCTGCTATCAAAAAGAGCGGAGAATTTAGTATATGTACATTCCAACCTACGTCTTCTTTCACACAAACAACATGACTACACACAAGGGGAAACAAAGATGTGGGATATAGAGCCAGAGCATACTGATTTGGATGCTCCTGCTTCTCAGCTTCTTGCATTGACACTTGATGACTCGGAAATTGAGCCAACTTATAGTGCAAGTGCAAGTGGCATTGGCTCATGTAATGTCAATGTCAATGAGGAGGAGGAGGAGGAGGATGAAGAATTAGATGATCCATTTGATGATTAAACTTTAAGTTTATATTGTTGAAAGTTGAAACAATGATACTTGAATATTTTGTCATTTTGATATTAAACTTGATGTATATGATGCTATTATCAATTATGGTATGATCATGATGCTATGACTACAAGTTTATGTTTGTTTTGTTGTTCATATGATGCTATGTGACATGCATATTTTAATTCATGCTTATAGGCTTCACAAATATCAAAATATATATATATATATATAAAATTTACATGTTTTTGTACTAACGAACCCAAACCCCTTTTCAAAATTTTGCCGTACCGGCGTACCGGGTTCTTCGAACCCGAACCCGAACCGGCAACTTAGTATTTTATAATAATAATGGCATTTGAATCTTTTATACTGATAGTATCATATTTCATCATTGGTCAATGAGATTATGATAGTGAAATATAATTGTCTAAGTTGTGGATTCTAGTCTCCACTCGCAAACCTCTTTCATTGTATTCAAATTTATTATATGAGAAGAGATCCCAAATTCCAATAACTAGTGGAGCTTTAGGGGCAACACCCCTAGCGGGGTTGAGGGGCAGTGCCCCTTGTGGGGGTTTGGGGGCAATACCCTCAACAGGGTTGAGGGACAGCGCCTCCAATGGGGTCAAGGGGTAGGGCCTCTTGTGAGGTTTGGGGGAAGAGCCCCTGGCACATTCCCTATTGCGATACAGGGCAGGGTTGAGGGGCAGAGCACCCACCACCAAGCCCAAATTAAGGCATTTGGAACCACACAAAACTTCACGTTGCACTCCATTTCCACAATTTTATCACTTAAAGGAGAAAGTAGGTATTTGACACATTTTTGTTTATAAAAATGTTTTGTTTTTTGTTTGGGCAAGAACTCACCAAGTTAATGGCGAGACTCATTGATTTTTTTGAAAAAACTCACCAGAAACTTGGACTGTACTTGCCCAAAACCTGGCAGAAAAACCTTGTGAGTTTTTTGGCGAGTTACTCGCTAGACAAGAAATCTGGCAAGTACTCACCAAGTTTGCCAACTATACATGTAAGCTCTATTGAAGGACAAAAATTAAAGCCAAGAACCTTAAAATTACACAATATATATGTAAGAGTTCTGTATTCCTACTCACTAATACTTGAAGACAACTAAAATATAGTCTTACGAAAATATTGAAAATCATGAACTTGGTCTTGCAAAATTTGATGTCTGATTAGATGGACTTTGAAAAAGGCTGTATAACTACTTGATATCATAGTTCTCAGACAGAAGAGGATAATAATATTATTTGCAATCAATGGATAGACATCATATACATCAAGCTATGGATTTGTCCCCCATCGCATTCAAATATGGTGTTCAAAATCATTTAACTGTGGGTCCAAAAATATCAAGGGCTGTAAGAACCCCTACCAGTTCTGTTTTGTTTTTCTTGATTTTAGACGTTTGACATTTCGTCAAACACTTTGCATGCAAGTTCTGATTTCTGATTCTCTGATGTTTGAGGGTTTGTTTTGAATGTTCTATGATGAAATCTCAATGCCAAAACATAACATAACGTAGAAATTGAAACTAAGAATGAAATGTAAACAAGATTAGCCACATCATCAAATCTGATTTTTTTTTCAACATTTCAGTCTGATTACCACTTCATAACAGGTATGATATAATTACCTTCAGACTACAATAACACATTCAAATGACAAACCCGTGCATAGGAGCTGTAGAAGACTTCAAATATGGGATGTAGAGGCTGTCCTAAGGCCCTTCAAGGATGATAAAATCTGAAGACAAAGTTCAAAACTGAAACACCTTCAAATCTCAGAAAGTTGGCATGGCTTTATTTAGAGACTCATTTATTCTTACAATTTGCAGGGTTCCCTTATACAGGAATAGCAGTTACTATAAAACCAATTCCTTATGCACAGCTACAGGAAGTCGATTGACAGATTTCAGATGCATTAAACAATTCACATATATCTCAATGTGGCTTAGTTATACTTCACATAGGGAACATTTTCTGTTATTTCCAATCCCATGATTTGCCATTTGTATTGAGCATATTATTTATGTTTTTAATCCTTGAGCTGACATTTACATTTGGGGCCTTTGCCCAAGTCCTTGAGGGCCCCACGTCTCCCTTCTTAATGGCTGGTGGCTGAAGATAGTGGAAGAACCCAAGAAAACACAAACAAAAATTTGCTGAACCTACACAGCTGGCAGCAGGATAAGTCCTCAATTTCTATTTCCGTCCTTTTTAAAATTCATAACAGCTGGCAGCTACTTTGTTAGTGGAATGGCCCCCCAAAAACTAAAAGTTTCTCAACTCATCGGTTCCTTGAGCCTGATTGCTGCTGCTATTTATAAGTGTCCAGCATATCAATTATTTCATTCCTTTGCTTCAAACTGCCACATCATCCGAATATGGCCCACACTCCTTAGGAAGTTAGTGGAGGATTCCATAAAAACACAAATGAATCTTCAGATGTGCCTTCAAACTAAAATATTCCTTATGGAAAATTCTTCCCCTAATTTTGTCTTCACTCCCTTTTGTCTTCTAGTGCATAGTTCAGTGCATATGATGTCCACGATTTCCTTTTTTCATCTTGTTTTTGGCTTATCCACGTATTTCTAATATAGTTTGTCTTTGTGCTCCCTTTATCTCTTGCGACAACTCAGCTTACTGTGTGCTGCGCCCAGCTTGGTTGTTTGGGAAGGCCACGTAATCATACAAGCAGCAATTTTTTATATATTTCGAATACCCATGATATCTCATAAGGAATGATGCCCAAGCTTTCTCTTCAGATTGACGACCACAATAAATTTCTACAACAATCAAAACTTAACTCCAACGCTTACCGATATTTAACAAAGGGTTCAATTTCAAGATGCAACAATAATCTTCAAAATAAAATTCCCGTCCAAATATGAAACCGCACCTTGATGATGAAGAGTCTCGCATTCAAGCTATGATCCAAACTATTGACCTACAAAAACTCGACTAATAGGTCAACCGCCTGTCATCTGCCTGTCTCCTAGAAAAGGGAACATTACAGTCCTCCCTTCCTGGGATTGCTTGCCCTCAAGCAAACACCAAACAACCCGCTGCTCCACTCTGATTAAAATGCTCAAGCACCACAAACCATGAAGCAACATATTGGAATCCATGTGGAATAATGTACCAAGCAAATTAATACCTGGATCCCATATCAAAATGAAGAATCTGCTATAGGAGATGAAGTAGGAGAATGTCAAATGATCACCATGAAGTAACCATACAAGCATGTAGAATATCAAAACAATGTGAAAGCGAACCCTCACATGCCAATGAACCAACATAAATGGCCACCCAACTTTGCTGTTATAACTCTGATCAGCAATATATGTGATATCAAACATGTCAACAAACCAATGCCAATCAACAAAAATCACTCCACATTCCATCTCTATGTTAATTTTGGATCAGACTGTAGCAATATAGATAGCAATGACAGAAAATCAAAACAATGAACACAATGGACACCAAAAATACCCTAGGAAAACCTCCCTCTTGGAGGTGAAAAACCCAACTATAAATCTCAGATCTTATTATGCAATAATCAGTAGGTATCTTTACAAATCTGCTTCAATATTTGAAGCACTTAGAACAAATGAAACCGAACTAGGGCACAACAGTACAATGTACTTATCTGCTGATCAAGAAGGACAGATCATAAACACCATTCGATGATAATGGAGTGTTCGCAGCCTCTGAATGGATTCACTGTCCCTTGGAACTGGTTCGCTGCCCTTGGAATGAAGTTCGCTGACCTTAGGATGTACTTCGCTGATCATTGTTGGTGTAAGATCGCTGTATAAGTGAATACATTCGCTGATTGTGTGTAGATACAATGATTTAGGCTTTGTATATATATGTGTCTTAGCCTCCCAAATCACCCTAGTTTGGCTTACAAGAAGATTAATTTAATTACAATATAATGCTTTAGGTTTGGCGCCCAATATAGGGTCAGCCCCATCAACACGTTACAAGTTACATTGAGATTATTGCATATAAGGCGTGACTAAGGCCAAGGGCCAATTAGTCACATGCACGTGCTAGGTCGGCCCTAGAAGGGATCCGACCTAGCTATAACATCAACACTCCCTCTTAGCTAGGGAGGAGACCTTCTCAAGATCCGAGTCACATAGTGACAACCACCATGGCTACTCCCAGAGGGTGGATCCATCATGGCTAGACCAATGGATGGAAAACAAATGAACACAAGTGCACATCACGCAATCATGATGTCGTCATCTCAACATGATGTTCACCATAGCTACTCCTAGAAGGTGAATAAACACAAGTGCTAGATCATGGAATTTCTTTCATGACATCCACCATACCTACTCGCAGAGGGTGGTTCCACCATGCCTACTCGCAGAGGGTGGAAGAGGGCTTTCACCTCAAACTTCTCGCAGAGAAGAGTGCATTACCACCATGCCTACTCGCAGAGGGTGGAAGAAACATCTCAATGTATCACTGATGTTGAGTCTCTCTCTCAGCTAGAGCTTCATTCTCCACAACTCCGAGCTTATCTCGAAAGTATGCAAACTTCACTCGAGCAAGCGGCTTGGTGATAACATCTGTTGTTTGCTCATCAGTGCTGATGTACTTCAGCTGAACAACATTCCTTTGCACCATATCCCTGATATAGTGATACTGGATTTCCACATGCTTTGTTCTGTCATGAAATACTGGATTGGCTGAAAGCTTCACACAGCCTAGTTATCACTATGGATAACTGTAGGCTCCCAAGATTGTCCAAACAATCTTGCAAGGAGTTTTCGAAGCCACACTGCCTCTCTAACTGCCACACATGCTGCAATGTATTCTGCTTTTGCAGTACTTAATGCCACTGAAGACTGTTTCCTGCTACACTAGGAAATCATAGCTGATCCCAAGCTGAAGCAAACTCCAGAAGTGCTCTTACAATCAATGACACTTCTTGCTCAATCAGAATCAGAATAACCTGCCAAGTTCAGTACTGTGTTGGAAGAGTACTTCAACCCATATCCAACTGTGCCACGCAAGTATCTCAAGATATGCTTGGCTGCAACTAGATGAATCAGTCTAGGTTCACACATAAACTGACTAAGAGCACTCACTGCATAGCAAATATCAGGTCTAGTGTTAACTAGATACATCAAGGATCCAATCAACTGTCGATACTTAGTACGATCCACAAGATTTGAACTAGCTGCAGATTCAATCAACTTCTTCAAGTTAGATTCCATAGGAGTAGACATAGATTTACAATCTAACATTCCAAACCTCTTCAAAATATCAATGGTATATTTTCCTTGACATAAAATAATCTCATTAGGTCTTTGCCATACTTGTTGAAAATAGATAGCTAGTTTGGATTATACTTGATTAAATTTTAATGTTGCCTAGTGGCAATTAAAATTGAAATATATTGTAATAACTTGAGCGATTACATGTACTATTGGGCTAGGCCCAAATTGAACAATATTGTAACTTGTAAAATTAATGTAAGCCCCAAATTGGGTGCTAAAGGCAGATTGTAAAATGTAATTTGAATATGTAAAAGCGCGGCAATCTTGCCCAGCCGACTTGGGTAAATTATGAGGATGAATCTTTTATATAAACAAGATTCATCTTAGACATCAATCATGTCATCCATCAAGCGAATATCTCATCTGTCTTATGCGAACTGAACCTCCTATTATCCAAAGTTGTCACCTTGAGCGAATCTGATCATTGAATCAAATAATCAGTTTGTGCGAACTCGGGTATCATTGTGCAAAGTTGGTGAGCGATCTATGCCTCCATTCTACTACTATCTGGTCTGATTATTGGGCGAATTTGTTAGGAATCTTGCTGGGTGAATTTGTGTCTTCATATTGCTGCGATCTTCCTCTCCATGTAGCGCCGATATTCTGCCCCTTCTGAGACAGTGAAATTGATATCCTGCAGCAGCATATACATTGATTTGATTTGGGCAAAGTCTTTGTGAATCTGCCCTAGATTGATAGCACAATCAGATAAGTAATCTGATCTATATTGTACATGTAATCTACCTATGATTAAAAGATTTGATTTGGATCTTTGATGCTGGGTTTTTCCTCCAAGAGGGAGGTTTTCCCAAGGTATTTGGTGTCTTCTGTGTTATGTGTGTTTGCATTTCAAATTAATTTCCGAGTTTACTTAATTTTGATCACTAAGATTAACACTTCTAACTCTAGAAAGAAATGCATGAGACCTAGATCTTTCATTTCAAATTTTGAAGTCAATTCTTTCTTACATCTAAGAATGAGATGATCTTCTCCAGTCAGAAATAAATCGTCAACATATAAAACCAGAATTAACATTTCACCATTGAATACCTTGAAGAAAATATTTGGATCAACATCATTCTTACAAAATCCTAAGCTTACCAAGTACTTGTCAATTCTTTCATACCAAGCATTGGGAGCCTGCTTAAGGCCATATAATGCTTTCTTCAATCTGCATAAATGAGACTGTCTCTCTTGGATCACGAAGCCTTCAAGTTGCTCTATGTAAACCTCTTCTTCAATAATTTCATTGAGAAAAGTTGTCTTTACATCCATCTAATGTAATTTCCATCCCTTAGCTGCAACAATAGCAATGATAGTCTTCATAGAAGTATATCAAGCCACAGGGGCAAAGGTTTCCTCATAATCTATGCCTTCCTTTTGAGAGAAGCCACGAGCCACAAACCTAGCTTTGTATTTCTCAATACTTCCATCAGTAGCATGTTTAATTTTAAACCTCCATTTGGAGGATACAACTGACATATCGTTGGGTCTAGGCACAATCCCAAACATGATAGAGTGATATTTTCATCCATAGTATTCTTCCATGCTTGCTAGTTCATGGCCTCTTCAATGCTGGAAGGTTCAGCCCCAATGATGTTGCACATCAATGCAACATAGTTGGAGGACTTCTGAGGTCTTCTACTTTCTCTGAATGTGCCACTTGGAGCTGCAAACTTTTCTGCCTCTTGTACAGTTTTTCTTGTCCAAAGGGGTCTCTTCTTGCTCACAGTAATATCTCTAGTCCCATCAGTAGGATCCATAGGCTCAACTGGATCATCATGCTCTTCAGGTTCTGTAGACTCCCTCTGAATCTCAGTATCATGATCAATATCCAAGTTTTGAGGGTTATCATGAACTTCATAGTCAATCTCCATACTTGAGATTTTGGACCTTTTGAATGCAATATCTTCTTCAAAGGTAACATCTCTACTAACCTCAATATACTTCTGACCTGGAATGTAGATTTTGAATGCTTTGGAGGTTTCGCTGAAACCCACAAGAATTCCTCTCTTTCCCGAAGGTCCCAACTTGGTTCTCTTCTCTTTGGGTACATGAGTATATACTGGACTCCCAAAGATCCTCAAGTGGTTGATGTCAAGTTTGATCCCTAAAAATGCTTCTTCTGGAGTCATATCCTTCAATACACGGTGAGGGCATCTATTCTGAATGTATACTGTTGTTCAAGATGCTTCAGCCCAAAGAAAAGTCTACAGGTCCTGATTATGAATCATAGCTTTCACAGCTTCAACTATAGATTTGTCCTTTCTCTCTGCAACCCCATTTTGTTGAGGGTTGTAGGGAACACAAAACTCCCTCTTGATTTCCGCCTCAATACAAAAATCATGAAAACTACCCGAGGTGTATTCACCTCCATTGTCAGACCTTAAAACTTTAATTCTTTTCCCACATAGATTTTCAGCTAAGGCCTTAAATTCTTTGAATCTACCTAGGACTTCATCATATTCTTTTGACTTTAGAAAGTAAATCCACGTTTTCCTATAGTAGTCATCTATGAAGATTACATAATACAAGAATCTACATGCAGAAGCAACAAACATAGGTCCACATAAATCAGAATGCACAAGAGCTAATTTCTCTTTAGAACTACTTTCACTTTGACAAAATGGACTCTTAGTGCTTTTACCCATAGCACAACCTTTACATGTATCATCATGAATATGACTAAGTTTAGGCATGCCTTTAACCATCTTCTCTAGGGTAGGAAGGGCTCGGAAATGAAGACGTCCAAGTCTTCTATGCCATAGCTCGCTTGACTCAGGTGCTTCATGAATGAGAGCTTGAACTGGACGAGCTGAAAGCTTATATAGGCTCTCATACCGATTCCCAATGACACGAGCTGATTTGATGCTGGACTTCTTAGGCCATGCAAGAACTCTTGCCTCAGAAAATGCAATCTGATAACCTTTATCTTCCAATGCTGATATGGAGATAAGGTTCCTCTTGATTCCCGACACAAACAATTTATCACTGAGGTGAAGAGAATTTCTAGAATCTAAGTTAAGGGAAGTAGTACCAAAACCTCTTATAGAATAGTGTGCATCATCTCCATGATCACATGTAGGTTGGACTCCTCCACCAAGTCTGAACGATGCTCCCGGTAACCACTGATGTGTCTAGATGCTCCACTATCAATCAACTATGTATGACTGTCTATAGGAACATTGCTTGACAAGGCAGAGATGAAGAGGAAGTCTTCAACATCATTCTGACTTGAAACTTCATTTATATTTGCTCCTTGTTGCTTTGGGTGAGATAAGCAGTCCCTAGCATAGTGACCGAACTTGTCACACCTGAAACACTTGATGTGTGAAAGATCCTTTTTCTTCTTCTTCTTCTTCTTTGAATTAGGGGCTGGATCAGACCTTTGGTCTCTATTTCTCTTGAAATTGTTCTTCTTCCAATAGCCTCCTTTCTTCTTGATGGACTGAGCAGCAAGAACATGATTGTCTTCACCATGGGAGCTTTTGATAATTCCTCTTGCAGCCAGTCTTGATTCCTCTTGAATGCAATCATCACGACGACGGTCAAATTTGGGAAATTTGGATCTCCCACTTATGCCTTGAATAAATGGCTCCCAAGAGTGAGGAAGACCATTTAATGCAAGCATGACAAGATCCTTGTCCACAACTTCATCTCCAATGGCGTTGAGTTGATCTCTTAATTCTGAAATCTTCATGAAGTAGGTGATGACTGATTCTCCCTTTGCCATCTTGACTTGATGAATTTGCTGCCTCAATGCAAGTGCTCTACTTGTGTTGTTGATCTCATACATGCCTTCCAAAGCCTTGAACATATCCCTGGCTGAAGACATCTTGGAGATGATAGGAACAAGATGATCTTTCACGGAGTCAATCAGAATCTTCTTGGCTTTGACAACATTCTTCTTGAACTAAAGTAATTCATCTTTGTCTTCAGGCACAGACTGATCCTCTCCTTGCACAAACTCCAAAAGATTATTTTCTTCGAGGGTGACAAGGATTCTGAATTTCCATGAGGTGAAATTTGATGCTCCTTCAAGTTTGTCCTCAACTTTCAGACCATACGCCATATTGAATGCCGGAAATGGCATGAAGAATGTGAAGTACAAGCACTGCTACAAAGTCTGATCACCACTGAGACAACCTTAGCTCTGGTACCATGATAATTTTGGATCAGACTGTAGCAATATAGATAGCAATGACAGAAAATCAAAACAATGAACACAAGGGACAACAAAAATACCCTGGGAAAACCTTCCTCTTGGAGGTGAAAAACCCAGCTATAAATCTCAGATCTTATTATGCAATAATCAGTAGGTATCTTTACAAATCTACTTCAATACTTGAAGCACTTAGAACAGATGAAACCGAACTAGGGCACATCAGTACAATGTACTCATCTGCTGATCAAGAAGGATAGATCGTAAACACCATTCCCTGATAATGGAGTGTTTGCAGCCTCTGAATGGATTCGCTGTCCCTTGGAATTGGTTCGCTGCCCTTGGAATGAAATTCACTGACCTTAGGATGTACTTCGCTGATCACTTCTGGTGTAAGATCGCTGTATAAGTGAATACATTCGCTGATTGTGTGTAGATACAATGATTTAGGCTTTGTATATATATGTGTCTTAGCCTCCCAAATCACCCTAGGTCGGCTTACAAGAAGATTAATTTAATTACAATATAATGCTTTAGGTTTGGTGCCCAATATAGGGTCAACCCCATCAACATGTTACAAGTTACATTGAGATTATTGCATATAAGGCGTGACTAAGGCCAAGGGCCAATTAGTCACATACACGTGCTAGGTCGGCCCTAGAAGGGATCCGACCTAGCTATGACATCAACACTCTATCCCAAAGGTATACCACCAAACACTCCCATACTGCTGGGAAATTGATGTAGACAATGAAAAGTCCGGATATGCCATATGGTTCTAACTAAGACAGCGACTAGTCAATAAAAGATCAAGTGATATGAAGTTGCCGATCAACAAGGATTTCGCTGCCATATCAAAAAAATCATGAGACAACCCCATAAAGAAAATATATGTCCATCAATGCTCAAGCAAGACAACTCTTGAGTGGCTGGCCCACTAAGAGAGTCATCAATCAAACGACTATCATCATCATGAGAATGATCCAATACCTCAACTGGAAATTCTGAATTAAGCAAATCATGTCTCTCATCATCAAATGAATGGTGAACATCACAAACATGTTGAAGATTGTTCTTGGCTTGTTGAGCCAATAACTTGGCTTGCCTTGCCCTTTCTAGCCAATCATCATTCATCATTTGAGATTGAGTTATATCAGCTGCTCCAAAGTACACAAAATCCGACTTCTGATGGATTGTATCATTCACATCATCATGTCCCATGCTTGTACATTGTGTACCAACAATTGTTGGTTGCATATCATTGATTTCATCTTTGCCAAAGACCGCAATATCTTTGAGAAAGATGGGATGCCTCGCTACTGTTATAAGTCTCAGAATCATTGTCATACCTTTGTTTCAAATCTTCAATTGTCACAAGCACCCTTTCATTGTAAACTTCATGCTTAGTCTTTGTGCCTTGAGTGCCAATGCTTGTGGACTCCTCTTCGTTGATAAATCCATGTGTCAAAGCTGCAATCTCACAGGAATGAGGAAAGAAACTACAGCTGTCCAAATTCAGAATTTTGGGCTTCTCTTCCATGCTTTCTTCGGAATCATTAAACACCACCCAATGATCATGCAAGTCTTTCCACACCAACGGCCTTTGTTCCCAGCCTTGTATGCTAACTTCTAATTTTTCAACATGTGTAGGAGTGGTGCCAATATGAGAAGCAATGATCACACTAGTAGATGCATTAATATCATTGCCCTTAGAATCCAATTTAACACTATGCATGTCAATTTCATGTTCTTAATTAATCTTTGAGTGATCTGAATACTCATCAAACCTCTTGTGAATGGCCTCACTGCAAGGTCCACATGATGACAAAGAACTGCTGGTCAAACTCAGAAAATCAGAATCATGTTCATCAATAATCTCTCCATGGGCTGCCATACCTTGCAAATTTCTTGAAGCTACAAACTCTTCTTTCACAGCTTTCACCATGAATGATGGGACACCTTTGTGACCAACCAAAGAAGCACCAATTGGATCTATACCTTCATCTAACCTCAATTGACCTTCCAGCTAGTGTGACTTCTGAAACAAATGTTCTGATTGGTTTATAGCTTCTTCCTCAACATCTTTCTTATCCAACTCATGTACCAACAAGCTATCATCAGCATAACTATGGATTGGATCATTTACCTCATGCTCTTCTTTACTTGCTGTCATGAAATCAGATGGTGGGCAAACAACGTTTTCAACTTCTATCATGTGTTTATGGACCCATACTTAGCTGCCCTCAATGCATTGCTCATGTGTTAATAGTGGATTGCTGATTGCTGTCATGCCCAAACTTTTGGGCAAAAAACACAACAATTATTATTTTTTATTTTTTTTGAACACTTAATTACTTGTGACCTATGCTTAATTAGATGTGACAACTTAACAAGTTGTTCCAAACGAAATCTTAATTGATATTAAAATGGGTGTCTAAAGAGAGCGATAATTTATTTAATTTAATTAGGAGACTTAAGATTAATTTCAACCTCCTAAATAGTTGGTTACGATCTAGAATTTTAACTTACTTAATATTTACAATAATTGTCGTTACTAAAATTGGTTTACTAATTAATTTGCCCAAGCTAATCCTCCAATTATTAATAACATTATGGGTTATTATTGATCCCATACAATATTTAAATGACTCCAACTTCCACTATTAATGACACTAATACAATTTCTTGAATCAATAATTATTTATCAAATATCAAGTTTCCCCCAATCATTGATATTATAATCTCTTCATTTATAACTTAATTAATTCTTAAATCTATTAATTCAGTATTAACACGATTTCAATCTATTATTATTAATTAATTGAGCAAATAAAATTAAAGTTCCAAACGTTATTAGAATAATTAAACTATTTAATAAAAGGTTCCACTAGGGTTAAATAAGTATGCAAGATCAAGTCCATTAACTTATTTTAGAAAAGTATATTATTTCACTACAATATCCTCTCACTAAATCAATAATAATCATTCGATAACCTTCATTAAATTATTCCAGCTAATATATACCATTTGAGTTTCCAAAATGTATTTTTATAACTTAAATAAGTCTTGAATCCATTAAAACAATATTACTCCAAGCTCAATGTATTAACATTAATTAAGAGAGCGAAAGAAAATAAAGCTTTTGAATTAGACTAATTAAGTTAACCAAATCGAAATAATATTTGCTTAATAAAACTCATTTCACACATTAAAGTCAAATTTAATCTCCCTTTAGATATTAAATATCAACTATTTAATATTCGGCCGATATTGACCTTATAGGTTAAAATAAACATTTTACTTTTTAATAGATTCCAACATTAAAATTTTACAAAAGAAATTTAACTTAATATATATATATATATATATTTACCTATGATATAGGTTTCATTTTAAAATATTAACCTAATAACAATGGTAGAAATAATCTTTCTTAACAGTTAGCTATATGGGATTTTTCCCATTTCAAAATTTGAAATGGTATTCCCCTTCTTGGTATTTATTATATTAATATATTCTTTTTACAACCCTAACTAGGGTTTGTTTTATTCTTATAACTTAACTCTTATTCTCCCTTTCCAATTTCTTATTTTCTAACCCTAACCCGAAATTAGGTTACAGCTTCTTGTTATAAATAAATCAAGAGATATTAATTATCTCAAAAGTGTTAAATAACTCAAGACTTAAATAAAAAATAATGTTCACTCGTATTAAAAATAATTAATTGAGCAAACGTGAAAACACCTTTAAATTAAATTAATAAAGTTAACCAAATCAGATATACTATTAGATTAATAAATTCATTTTATATTAAAGCCAAATTTAAATCCCCTTAGATATTTAAATTTCAACTATTAAATATTTGGCCAATGATGACCTCATAGATTAAAACTTTACATAATACATTTAATAAATTCCATTAATAAAAACTCCCAAAAGATTTTTAACCCAAAGTTAACCCTTAGTTAAGACAAAACTTATTTATTCCATTTTAAATATAGATTATTTAATGTATTTATGTTGTTTAAAAAAAAAAATTGTTGTTCCGTTTTTGCCCAAAAGTTTGGGCATGACAATTGCATTAAAGAAATCTAAATTATGGTCCCTTAAAGTGTCCCTGTTGGCTTCAACAAGCTCTAACCTTTGATGCTGAAAGTCATATGCTGCCTTACAATTCCAAACCTGCATGTCCAATGTGCTCTTTGCCTCCAACCACAAACATAGTGAAATCATCATGACAAACCAAACTTTATCTTATTGTAAAACCCTATGGTTAGGCAATCTTCTAATCCCTACAATCAAATCTCTAAAGCAAAATGCTTCATGTGACTTCAACAAGCAATCTTCCATTGCAAGCATATGAATGAGACAAGTGAAATCTATCTCACTACATGACCATACATTATCACAAGGTGATTTATTACCAATGAATCGTAGAGCTGTCTCATGCGAGGGAATATAGATGGAATCCACATCCCCATGTAGTTGATCAATCAGAGTAGAATTTACAAACTCCGTGGAAGCATCTTCCTCTACCTTGTGGCTGCCATGATGAACCATGTGTTCCCCACTTGAGGCTATAATTGTTGCTTCTTGCTTGTTCATATCCTCTTGAACTTCCCCTTCTTTTGACTCTGATTGAGATTCTAATTCAAAATTTGTTTCCATTGTTTTTTTCATATGTAATATCTGTCAAAAGATTTGGTATCCTTGACCTCCTCAGGTTTACTTAAATATTCATGAAAATTTATGATAACCTCCTCATTCACAGGAATAGTCAACCTTGACGAATTTTGATACTCCTGAAATGTTAGAAGATTCTTCCTCTTTTGATTTTGTTATATGTAACGTACCTTCGCTGCACCTACCTGCTTGCCTGAGATTAGGGTCAAATTTGTTACCCCAAGGGTTTGAACATGGCAATAAATCGGATCTAGGGTTCCTTGCAACATATTAAGAATTGTAATAGATATATCTGTGTTAGCCATAATAGTAAATTAATTACATAACTGTTACATGAAAGATAGACCCATTTAGGAACATTGGGGATGCTCCAGGTTGGCTGGGCTGCCCATCCAAACCCATCCCGTCTCTTAGGGCTCCTAGGGTTACCTGAGGATGGGACCAGCATACCCCTGGCTGGAATCCCCTTATTCCGAATGTATTAACAAACAAGAAACAACAGGAAAAAAAATCAAATATCCACGGGAAACAGAGATTAATGGTTTCAGAATGTGTGTTACTTAATTATCCTTTATTCACTCTGTTAATTGGAGTTTATTATATTTAGCTTAATTTCAGAAACACAATTATCATTGATTACTGTTCTTTTCCTTAATTCACATTATTGCAAATGACTACGTTTATCCTTGTCTATTGCTAGAGTACATTTTACGACTTACAACTGAACCGGGATGTGCAGGTTGTATATTGGCGGGAGATATACTTCAGCATGCTATAGATTTGGGTTAATCCATGTGGCAAAAAATGTTTATTTATTGATTCAAATTTATAATTGATTAGCAATTTATCTATACACTTCCTGGATTTATGTTCAGTCACATCTGATTAAAAGTGATGTTACAGAGAATCGAATTGCATACCATTTGCTTATGAGTAACATTTATAATGAACAATAAACATAGACACACTGTGTTGCCCCGACGGACTGGCCTGGGGACGTATCAGACTGCTAGCGATGGGGAGGGGCGCTCTACATGACTAGTCGTTGGTTCTTCATCGTTGGGAAGAACCAACAGCATCTCCCTCCACACTACGTCATCCTGATCCATTCACAGACCAGTCCGTTGGTGGATCCAGCATCGTAATGCAACTAAACTAATATTATGGCTAAGTAATAATGTTACCTATTTGCCACTTCCTCCTAGTTTCTAGCCTTTTTGCTCCTCCTCTTCCACCGTGCTTCCCTTGGTGGCGTGTTTAATACCTTCAGGAACACACGCGACCCTCTTTTGAAAGCGTGGTGTCCTTTCAACAATGGTTTTGGCAATGGATGCATCCTTTTATTAATAAGATTAGTTAAGGTGTAAACAAATTAAATGGGTTACATAATTTTATTAATCTGAAATGTGGACAATTATACATATATGTGTATTTCTCATGAGGTTTTTGCCTCTCATGATCCCGCTGTCTACACGGGGATATGACAGTCCTCCCCCCTTAAGTTGCTTGTCCTCAAGCGATGTGGAGATTTGGGTGGTTGAAGATCTCTTCACCTTCCCAGGTTGCGTCCTCCTCTGGTAACCCTTTCCATAAGATCAGGTATTTTACAATGCTCTTATTCTTTATTTTCCTTTCTCTTACGTCCAAAAGGGCTTCTAGTTCCAATGTCAACTTTCCCTCATCATCTAGCGGAGGTAACTCCTTGCATGGGGATATCTGCCGTCCTAATGCTTTTTTTAACCTAGACACATGGAATACATTGTGGATGCGGCTGCTTGGGGGAAGCTCGAGTTCATATGCTACCTCCCCAACCTTCCTTGAGATTGGGTAGGGTCCATAGAATCGCGGTTTCAGCTTCTCTGCCCCACTAGATTTCAACGAAGACTGCTTGTAAGGCTACAACCGTAGGAAGACTAATTCTCCTACCTCAAATGATCTTTCACTGCGATGGTATATCTTTTGCTGACTTTGGGCTTGATGTATGTGATCTTTTAGGGTCCTTAGGATGTCCATGCTTTCTTGAATAAAATCCCTTGCTCGTGGCACTTGACTTTCTGGAGTAATTAGTGATCCAAAAGAGGTGGGTTCATAACCATAAAGTGCTTTGAATGGGCTCATTTGGATTGACATACGATGTGTATTATTAAAACAGTATTCCCCTAAATGTAACCATTTGGTCCAAGCTTTCTACTGCCCAGTGACATAATTTCTTAGATATACTTCAATCCATTTGTTGACGATTACGGTTTGTCCATCGGTTTGGGGATGATAGCTAGTGCTCGAGGTGAGACTAGTACCTACCATCCTAAAGATTTCTTGCCAAAATTGTCCCATAAACCGGCTATCTCGGTCGCTTATGATATTCTGGGGAAGCCCATGAAGTCTGAAGATTCCCCTAAAAAACACTTCGGCTACTTGGGATGCTTGGAATTTATTTAATATAGCAAAGAAGTGTGCATATTTAGTGAGATGGTCCACTACTACGTAAATACAATCTTTTCCTTCGACCTTGGGTAGGCCGGTGATAAAATCCATCGAAATGCTTTCCCACTTCTGGTCGGGAATGGGCAATGGTTGTAGCAACCCGGCGGGGTGGCTGAGTTCCGCCTTGTTCCTCTGGCACTGTGTACATTCTTGTACGTACTTTTGGACTCCCCTCTTAAGTCCTTTCCAAGAATATTGTTCTCTGATTTGTTTATGTCTTGTAGAACCCTGGGTGCCCTGCCAACGGATTATCATGGTATTCTTTAACTATTACTTCCTTTAGTTTAGAGTTGGGCACTAAGTACACCTTGTCCTTATATAGGATAAGGTCCTCCACGACTCTATATTTTGCATGGTTTGATGGATCCCTTAAGATTTCACTAGCAAAAGGATCTTTGGCATACTCTGCCAAAAGATCATATTTCCAATCAGCATTTATAAAAGTTATGGTATTTATTTGTGGCTTCCTTGATAAGGCATATGCGACCACATTGGTCGTTCCTTTAATGTATTCAATATCAAGGTCATAGGCTTGTATCCTGCTGACCCTTTTTGTTGTCTATCGTTTAGATCCCTTTGATTTAAAAAGAATCTCAAGCTGTTATGATCTGTCTTTACATGGAACTTGGTGCAAACCAGGTATTGGCGAAATTTGGCTAGTGCATGCATGATGGCCAACATCTCTTTATCATAGACGGGGTAATGCCTTTCTATTTTTGTTAGCTTACGGCTTTCGAAGGCTATAGGGTGTTTGTTTTACATAAGGACAACTCCAATCCCTTCTCCTGAGGCATCACATTGCAGTTCGAAAGGAAGGGAAAAATCAGGGATAGCTAGGACGGGGCATGAGCTCATAGCTTCCTTTAGACTTTCGAAAGCTCTTTGGGCTGTCTCACTCTAAGCGAAGGCCCCTTTCTTAGTTAGGTCGGTGAGAGGGGATGGTACTTTGGAGAACCCCCGTACAAATCTTTTGTAGTAACTGCATAACCCCAAGAACCCCCTTAATTGTGTGAGGGACTTAGGTCTAGGCCATTCTTTGATAGTGGCTATCTTCTCCTCATCCACGCTAACTCCTTCAACATTAATCTTATGCCCTAGATATAAGATTTCCTCCATTCCAAACTCGCATTTGGAAGCTTTGGCATAAAGCGATTCTTGCTCTAGGATCCTCAGTGTTTCCTCAATATGTTTGAGGATCTCCTCCCAAGTCTTGCTCTATATCAAAATGTCATCAAAGAAGACTAGTAAAAATTGTCTTAGTTGCTTGCGGAAAATATGATTCATACATGACTGAAATGTTGCTGGTGCATTGGTTAGACTGAAGGGTAGAACCAAGAATTCAAAGTGTCCATAGTGACACCGGAATGCTGTTTTGGGAATGTTCTCTTCCCTCATCCTGATTTGATGATATCCTGATCGAAGGTCTATCCAGGAGAAATATCTAGCTCCATGTAGTTCATCTATCAATTCATCTATTATTGGGATTGGGTACCTATTTTTGATGGTTTTCTTATTCAGTGCCATGTAATCCATGCACATCCTTAGAGTGCCATCTTTCTTTTTAACAAGCATCACCGATGATGGGAAAGGGTTGGAGCTAGGTTGGATGTGTCCGATAGCCAATAGTTCCTTAATGGTTTTCTCAATTTCTTCCTTATATTTTTTAGGGTGGCGACAAGGGGTGGTAATGGCTGGTTTTGCTCCATCCTCCAACTCTCTAGTGTGTTCAAATCCCCGTTTGGGAGGTAAACCTTGGGGAATTTCTCCAAACACTCTTTTATACTTCTCCATGATGGGTTGGATGTCAATATGAATGGATTTCTCATGAGTATTGCTCTTATCTAGTATCATGCATTGGGCCACCCATTCCCCACGATTTTTTCTGAAAATCTGCTCCATTCTTTTACATGAAACCACCTTTGGAATGCCATCAGGTAAGCCTTTGAGAGTAACCTCCTTCCCTTCATGCTGAAATCTGATTATTTGATTTGGGAGATCGAACATAAAACATCCCAGTGAATAAATCCATGGAGTTCCTAATATGATATCTGTGTCCAGTGGTACCACATACAGATCTTCCTTTACCGGATGTTCACCTATCGTGAACTCCAACTTAGGTACCAACTTAGTTCATTGTACCCTTGCGCCTGTGGATGTTGTTGCTTCGAACCCTTTGAATGATTGCATGGGTAATTTGTGTTGTTTGACTATTCTTTCATCGATGAAGTTATGGGAGGCTCCACTGTCCACAAGTGTTACTACTTTTTTCGCTTTCAGCAAGCTCTTGATTCTGAATAGGTTGCGTTTAGCAGCATAGGTGATGGTGGCAACTATGGCTTGATCTTCTTCCCCCAATCTCATTTTTTTGTTGGGCGGTTCTTCCTCACCTTCATATGGTGGGGCTTCCATCCTGTAGGCCCGACTTTCGCATTTGTGGCTTCTTCCTTCATAAGGTTTTAGGCATGTGAAACATAGTCCTTTTTTCTTAAGGTCCTCCAAGGCTGAGCACATGTTTCCCTTCTCTCTCCTCTTCTTGCAATAGGAACAAGACTTCAGAACTTCTTCTTGGTTGTGTTTACTGTCCTTGGATAGAGTTTTGGAGGAGTTGCCAAAGGATTTAGACTTATCATTGGGTGAGCTTTCCTCAAATTTCATAGCTTTTTGTATAGCCTCATCTAAAGTTTGGGGTTCATGTGCACATACTGTGCTTTTGATTGATCCCCTCAGCCCTTCAATGAATAGGTAAGTAAGCCTTTCTGTTGTTAGACCCGGTACCAGCACTGCTAATTTCTGGAATTCTATGTCATAATTTTCAATAGTCCCCTGCTGCCTTAGTTGGGTGAGCTCGCAAAAGTACCACTCGGGATTCTTTTGGTCAAATCTTTTAATAAGCTTTTGGGTGAACTCATCATGTGTTTATAAGTTGATGTCCTTGGGTGATGAGGCCATGGTGCCACCACTCATGGGCAACTCCGGAAAGATGAAGTAGAGCAAATTTAATGGCATTGGATTGAGTCATGGGGCTGAGGGATAGATAGGTATCCAATTTTTGGACCCATGACCTAGCCGATACCTTTCCCTCACCATCAAAGTTAGGGAGGGTTGCCTTACTGAGTTTGTTTTGAAGTTCTTTGTGGGCTGGAGGATATCTTTCATTTTGACCAAGTGTCTTTAGTTTGGCATCACAATAGTCTTTGAAGGTTAGAAGATCTTGTAGTTCAGGATCCAACCTATGGTAGGCTGCAAGAATCTTATCTACATCTTCCATGGGTCTGTCATGGTTATCATCTCTTATTAGCACCTCCACAGGTAGGAATGAAGGGCGAGTGGGCCTTGAGATGGTGTCTTCTGACGGGGTGGGGTGGTGGTTTTCAGAATGATTAGATTGGGCTTCTTTGGCAATATGGTAACTTATGTTTTGGAGGCCCTGAAGGACAAGTTGGTTGTTCCTCTCATTCTGTTCAATGAAGGCCTGCATGGTTCTTTCAGTTTGCTCCCTTAGTGCTTGAGCAGTTTGCTCAATGATGGCCCTAAGTTCATTACTAGCCCGTTCACTCATGTTGTTGGCCCCTTTTTTCCTTTATCTTTCTAAGGCCCTACGGGTTCTTTGGCTCTGTTGCATCAACTATTTCCACAAGGTGGCAAGAAGGAGGCTCTGATACCACTGTAATGTACCTTCACTACACCTGCCTGCCTGCTTGAGATTAGGGTCAAATTTGTTACCCCAAGGGTTTGAACAGGGCAATAAATCGGATCTAGGGTTCCTTGCAACATATTAAGAATTGCAATAGATATATCTATGTTAGCCATAATAGTAAATTAATTACATAATTGTTACATGAAAGATAGACCCATTCAGGAATGCTAGGGATGCTCCAGGTTTGCTGGGCTGCCCATCCAAACCCATCCCGTCTCTTAGGGCTCCTAGGGTTACCTGAGGATGGGACCAACATACCCCTGGCTGGAATCCCCTTATTCCAAATGTATTAACAAACAAGAAACAACAGGAAAAAAAATCAAATATCCATGGGAAACAGAGATTAACGGTTTCAGAATGTGTGTTACTTAATTATCCTTTATTCACTCTATTAATTGGAGTTTATTATATTTAGCTTAATTTCAGAAACACAATTATCATTGATTATTGTTCTTTTCCTTAATTCACATTATTGCAGATGACTACGTTTATCCTTGTCTATTGCTAGAGTACATTTTACGACTTACAACTGAACCGGGATGTGCAGGTTGTATATTGGCGGGAGATATACTTCAGCATGCTATAGATTTGGGTTAATCCATGTGGCAAAAAATGTTTATTTATTGATTCAAATTTATAATTGATTAGCAATTTATCTATACGCTTCCTGGATTTATGTTCAGTCACATCTGATTACAAGTGATGTTACAGAGAATCAAATTGCATACCATTTGCTTATGAGTAACATTTATAATGAATGATAAACACAGACACACTGTGCTGCCCCGACGGACTGGCCTGGGGGCGTACCAGACTACGAACGATGGGGAGGGGCGCTCTACATGACTAGTCGCTGGTTCTTCATCACTGGGAAGAACCGGCAACATCTCCCTCCACACTACATCATCCTAATCCGTTCACAGACCAGTCTATTGGTGGATCCAACATCGTAATGCAACTAAATTAATATTTTGGCTAAGTAATAATGTTACCTGTTTGCCGCTTCCGCCTGGTTTCCAGCCTTTTTGCCACCTCCTCTTCCACCGTGCTTCCCTTGGTGGCGTGTTTAATACCTTCAAGAACACACGCGACCCTCTTTTGAAAGCGTGGTGTCCTTTCAGCGACGGTTTTGGCAATGGATGCATCCTTTCATTAATAAGATTAGTTAAGGTGTAAACAAATTAAATGGGTTACATAATTTTATTAATTTGAAATGTGGTCAATTATACATATATGTGTATTTCTCTATTTTGTAAACAACTGCAACATCCCACAGGCTAGCAAGATTTTGGCTCTCATGCCAATGTAAGATACCTTTTCTGCCCTGAATTGAAAATTTCTGATTTTTCCACTTGCTCATTGGAGTTTTAGGGGATGTTTGACTTGCGTTTGTTTCTAAGAATTTGGTTTGGGTTAATGCTTGTTTTGTTTTCAATGAATGAATGATTTTGAATGCAAACATAAGAAAATAAATGACTGATAAACAATTTCAAAATCTGATTTTTATAACAGCACAATAATTATTGCAATTTTGAAAGATTTATTTCATCAGGAGGACAAACACCATACCAAGACTCCAGCGCCTAGCTTGGAAGTGAGTGTTTTATTGGATGAATTCTGATCTACTGCAAAATAATGGCGTCCAAGTAGAACTAATGCCTCCAATGAGGTTTATTTGCTTCTACTATAATTATCAAAAACAATTATTGGAAGAAATGACGAATCTACTATTTGATTCCTCTAGGCTCCTAGGCAAGATCATTGAATTTGCCAAATTTTCCTCAAAGAATTGCTCATATCAATCACACATGGCTGGATAAGTCTGATAAATCACTTTATTTGCTGATTGGTAATGCTGACAATGAATTTCCCTCCTTATTTCAACCCTAATCACTTATATATGAATTATTTGATATCCCAGCACCCTCCAAAGTGGTACGGCTGGCTAGGTGAGGCCACATAGGTGTTGGAAAAGGTTATGGCTGCCTTTGATTGCTTCCAAAAGCTGATTCTCTCGCTGTTACAGGTCTGCAATTGCTGATAAAGTCTGATTATTGTAGCCCAAATGAGAATTTTGGATGAATTCCTCAGTTCTGTGACTTGGGGTTTTGTCCAAGTTCACCTGTCTCTGAGAAGTTTTCGTTTCCCAAAGATGATCTACTACTGTTCTAATTTGTAAAGCTCCAAATCTCAAAAGATTCAATAAAAATATAATGAAAAGAATGCCAAAAGCTACCATAGAACTTCTTTTATGCCTCTCAAAACCCAACACCCAAATTAGGGTTCCAAAATATTAAATTTATTAAACTTAATCAAGTTTATTCTCTAATAATTCGAACTTCATGAAGCCTTCATTATTCATTAGCAAAGGGGCCATTTATTATAAAAATAACTTAACACTTTGGTGCCTAGGGAAGTGTGCCAAGGGCCCACTTTATTATAATTTATTATAATGTATAAAGTGATTATAATAATTCACTTTTTTATTATTTATTTAAACCCAACTTAGGAAATATTAAATATTTCCCAATTAATTCATAAAATGCTCATCTGGATTCAGAACTGAAATCTGACTGAAGCTACCTGATCATGGAAGATGCTTGAGTCCTGCAGGCCAACTGATAGTTCCCCCTAAAAAATAGGGATCCTCCCTAAAAAGTAGGAACTGCCATCAAAGTTCCCAGAATGATCCTGGAGGTCCTTTGATGCGTCCTAGTCAACTCCCAGTCAACCCCTAAAAAATAGAGACCCCTCCTAAAATCTAGGAAATTGTCACAAACTGCTCGCAAAGCCCTTGCAATGCTCCATAAGCCTCCAATTGAGTCCCCTATCCAAACTGTTGATCTACGGAAACTCGACTAATAGGTCAGCTACCTGTCATCTGCCTGTCTCCTAGAAAGGGGACATTACAAGGGCATCCCTATTTCACCTCAATTGTGCTTTGAATAGCCTTTCACAAAATGGCTGGAATCGCTGGATTAATTGTGCCAGTGTATAATATGTAGTCCTGATTTCTAAGTACATAAAGTGCCTTTTAAGAGAATCTAACTCTTGAAGTCGATGCAATAACAAAGGTTAAGGAGATGGAAAGAGTCTTTCAAAGTCCATAAATCAACAACAATGTATTGCATCAGTAATAATATGGTGTGAAGATATGCTGCAGGTTCTAATGATCCAGGCAATGAAACCCTATATGACTGTGGGACAAAAAGCCATCCCAATGTTCAAACGCTGATTTGTGAGCATTAAGATAAATAATTGCAGACAATGGTCTTAATGCCTCAAGTGCTCATCCATTGTAAAATCAGCCTTTAGAGTTTGATTAAGATGAGTTTTCTTTGTTTACATTTGCAATAAATTAGAAGATTGCAGTCATGTGCATTTTCTACAGTTATGTTTGATAGAACTTTCTGTTTTGATAGAGTTGATAAAAAATAGTGCGATGGTATATTGGTTGTATGTTGCAGTAATGTTGTGTTTTAAGCTTTTGCACATATAGAGATGATTTTCCAACCAAGATTATTGCTACAATGGTGATTTTATTTTTCTTAAATAAGCCTTTTGAGAGTCAATTATTTTTAATTGCCTTGCTTATCGATGATATTTATAGGGACTTATTTCATCTTATTGAGTTTGAAAGCATTGTCATCCCTGCTTTTCAATTACATCAAACAGAAGTGTGGGAATCTCAGATAGATGATGTTTTTCTTCTGAAAAGTGTGCGCTTAGAAGTTACAATGCTTACTAGGCTTAAATTTCTTCATTATCTTGGAAAATTTAGATACTAGATTGGGCAGGATATAATAACCATATAACTAGAAATAATGTTTGTATTTGAGGTTCAGATATGGTGGTCAACATACTCATGTCATGGATATAGCAATTACTTTTGAATTTTCTTCAAGCTAAACCATTTAGCTTGATATCTGCAACAATTCAAACCAGAATAGGAAATTATTAAGCAATATGGGTTTATGCCATGCTTTTTTATTTTCTATTCATGTCTACCAAAATCAAATTTCATGTGCAGTTGCTGTTGGGTTCCTGTGAAACAGTTCAAGCCTTTTCTCGACCCCAGCTTCCTTTTTTAACTCAGAAATTGTCTCTATTCTCCTCTGTTACATCACAAGATTTGTCACAAAAGGAATCAAATACAGATTCATCCACAGAGAGTTCATTGGGGAATAAAGGGGAGGAACCTGGTGAGCCTGTTTGTCAAAAGCAACCAGACTCAGTAGGAAAAGGGGAAGCTGTGAAGAGAGCACAGCCAGAGCTCAAGAATAATGTGAAGAAAAATGAGTCAGTGTCAGAATCAGAATCAGATGAAGAGAAGGAATTTTCTACAGAGGATTTGATTCGGCTTGTAGAGGAGAAAGAAGAACTATTGAAGGTTAAGCACAAAGAAATTCAGTCAATGCAGGAGAAGGTTCTTCGGAGTTATGCAGAAGTTGAGAATGTCATGGATAGAACAAGGCGTGATGCGGAGAACTCAAAAAAGTTTGCAATACAGGTGTCTATTCTTGTCAATTCTTAGGTATATACTTAATGAAGAGTTAGTATTTTAGACTTAACATATGGAATGTTTTGATTTAGTCTGTATTTTCAATGAGTTTTACTGATAAAAGATTATAGATATGGTAAATTGCAACCTACTGTTTCTGTATTCTTTGTTGATATGGTAAACTGATATCTACTGCTGATGTATTCTTATTATATATTGCATTGCAGAGCTTTGCCAAGAGCTTGTTAGATGTTGCAGATAATTTGGGAAGAGCTTCATCTGTTGCAAAGGAAAGCTTTAGCAAGTTAGACGCCTCAAAAGATTCAAATGGTGCAGCAGCACTCCTGAAAACACTCTTGGAAGGAGTGGAGATGACAGAAAAACAACTATCTGATGTAACCTAATTTTCCTGGCCTTTACTTTCTTAGGTTCTAAAGTCAACATATATTAATTGTTTCAGGAAGTTTGGCAAGCTAAACATTTTTAAGATTTGAAATAGTAAGGTTTTATGGCAGAGGCTTATTCTAATAATATTGATATGGGCTGCAGGTGTTCAAAAAATATGGAATTGAGAAGTTTGACCCAATAAATGAGCAATTTGATCCTCATAGGCATATGGCTGTATTTCAACTTCCAGATGCAAGTAAGGAAGCTGGCACTGTGGGTGCAGTCTTAAAGGTTTGTCCCATAAGATATCTTTTCTTTGATTTATAGTATGAAGGAATTGTCTTTGGGAGGGTGAGAGTAATTGGTTCGGACATAAATGATTATCAGTGGCATAGATGTTAGTGTTATATTATTTATGACTATATGACAAGTCTTAGACAATTTTGGTGTACTAGTTTTATTTAGTTCTGCTACCCATTTTGGGATGCCATATAGTAGTACATAAGACTATTTAATTGCTAGAACAATGTGCACCTGGGTGACTATTTAATTGTTAGAACAATGTGCACCTGGGTTGGAACTTGGAATCGCATGTAAACTAACCAAGTGTTTACACAAGTAGTGAGAACCATTTTTCATTGACCATGAGATCAGGGTCTTCAATGTTCATAAAGGTTTTCTTTTCCATAATACTTTACTTGTAGGTGACTTTGGATTTCCCTTTGTGAATTCTTTTATATTTAACCATTAGAACCTCCTCGTATGATGTTCAAATCCATGGATCAAAAACTCAGAGTTGGCATGCCAAAATTTTGACTTGGACCTGGTTCTTGAGACTTTGCAAAATCTTGGCATATTAAAAACTACTTAAATTAATGACATAATTAAATAACATGCAAAACACTGTTAAAAACTAAAAATAATAAAAGAATTTAAGTCTTGTATAGCTAGGAAAATTGCTGAAAAATTGTGGGTGGGAAAGGGATTTATTCAGTTCTTTCGAAGTTTTTGGTTTTGTGCCACATTTCTTCATTCTCTCTTTTGAACCGATCCCTGTATTCAGTTATTAAAAGAGATTCTGCACACACATATTCTTGGAAGTTTAGCAAATATTAGCCTTCCCTTGATGGTGCCTTTTATCTGTCAGGAAGGTAGGAGTTGCAATACAAGAGTGTATGTTAATTTTGGATGCTGGTAGCCCAACAAGTGATCTATGAATTTTATGAGCCCCTCCAATGTTTCTACTAGTCAAATCATGGATGGTGGAGATTCAGACTTGACATCTTGTGGATGACCCGAGGATGCTTATAATCATAATCTTATTCCTCCTAAAATAACATAAATACTGATGCGCTTCAACACCTATCGTGCTTCACTGCTTGAAGCAAAAGAACATGAACTCACCCTCTATTTTTTGGTTTACAATGTTATGACAAATTCAATGAATATTCTGGTTTTGGGCAGGCAAGAGTTTGAAGTGCATCAGGTAGGTTTTTTTCTTGTGATTGTCACCAACTCACCATAGCTTTGTTTTCTTCAATTGGGCAGCCAGAACAACATGGGAAGGAAAATTGGAGGCATTGATTGGGTTAAAGAAGCATTTGAAATTGATAATGAACCATGTACATTTTGAATCAGTGTATAGGAAATATTTATTTTGAAAATGGGAGTAACTAGATTTGCATCTCACCGTACCATGTTCAAGTGTGTGTATGAGGTCTTATTTCAGAAGATCACTAGCAATGTGGTTCGGTAGTTTAGAGGCTATCTAATGCTGAAAAGCCAGGCCAAAATTAAAAAGCAACATTGTTGGTGGATGGTTTGCAGAGATCATTTTTGTTCATTGACTGTTGTGTTTGTTGGGTTTTGTGATCCAAAGTTATGGTGTTATTTTTTATTTATATTTGTGTACTGGTGCATGCTTCTCCTTTTGAGACACCCCCTTAGAGTTTGTAGTTGTGTTAAGTATTTTATTAATATGTGGGTAAGTTTATGTTGGTATGTTAGTTAGGAGATAGTTAAAACTTAATTCCCATACAGGTGTTTGAGAAGTTAGTTCATAGGAAAAGTAAGTCAATGAAATCAATTTTCAAAATATTCCTGTATGATATAATTTTCTGTGTGATTGTGTCCATCATTTATCATGTAGATCTTGTTATTATAATTTGTCCATGGGTGTAGCAGTAGTTTAAGGTAAAAGAAGGATGGAGGCAGGCTGAAGGAGTGTTCTGATCAGAATACTCAGTGAAAGTTTTTTCTTACATTTTTTTGGGTTATTTATATGACATATCTAAAGACAATGAAGGAACTTCTATACCATGCAATTAATCAATCTGTTTCATGGAGAATCTTCCAGCAATTGCATAAAGCCTCTGGTAGTAAAATCGAGTACAAGTTGTTCAAATTGTTGCGGTAGAAGGAAAAGAAGCTCAACTGGAGCCTAGCTACACCATAGACGTGTAAAAAGTTATCACATTGCCAATGCAGGCAATAGCAATCAAGAACTAAATTCATACATGCTGATGACAGCCTCTTGATTCAAAGAGTTGGGTATTTATTTTTGTGCAAATCAATACTGGTTACAAGTAGGGTGAAGGCATCATTTGAATTTCAAAATATATCTTTGGCTAGTGTCAAGTGATGCAGAACATAACAGAGAACTTGTGTGCATTATTCATCAAAGGTGGGAGCACAAATGTCTCACAAATTATAAGAGGTCACGCCTAAATGTGAGCCTACATAGCCGTGCTGTGTGCCGTTGCTCTTTTGGCCTAGCATTTGTATTCATCTGGAGTTTGCATACTTCGTGTGTCTTTCCTGAAATTTGACATGGTTTGGAAACTTGTGTTCAGCAGTTTGCTACAGTAACTATCCATTATTGATTATTTTTCCCATATTAATAATTACTTATGTCTTTTACATGGCCTATGGGTGAAGTCTAATGGGAGACATAAGAGATTGATAAGTTATACTACTGTGCAGTTTCACGGAGTGCTAAGTTTAAAAGAGGGTGCCATTTTTTGTGCATAAGAAGACTCTACCATTAATGTCGGCACTTCATATTTAAAAGTGGTTTGAACAAGGAGAAAAGTGACTACTTAATATTTAAAATTCTAATTTTGTATGCATAGATTTATGTGGGCCTTCGCAACTATGGCGTGTAAGGGTGTCTTAATGCATGTAAGGAGAAGAAATAAGGTAGTATTTGATATGAATTAAATTGTTTTTACAGTTGAGTAGTTATTAATTATGAATATCAGGATAGATGGTAATTTAAGATTTAGTATAGAGTTACTTTGTGGAAATTTATGATTTACTAGCATACATATCTGAATTACATCTATCTAAACAATTCTCAAGAAATGGATGTATTTAGTAGTCTCAATCACAAAGAGAGGAGAGCAAAGATAATGGATGCTAGGAAATTAAAAAATGGGCTGTTGAATGTAAATGACAGAAACTAAAACAAAGGTGTTCCTCATTGGGACTAGATTAAAGACTTGGATTTCCTTTGCGTTGCTAGGGTTCTTAATGCTATTTATCTTTTGGTTCATGTGCAGCCTGGCTATATTCTCCATGACAGAATTATTCGCCCTGCTGAGGTTGGTGTCGTGGAGGCAATACAAACTGAAGGTGCAGAGGTTTCTGAGCATAGTGAACCAGCAGACGGCACAAAGGTTTCTACCTGATTTGGAGTTGGAGTTTTTGTATTGTTTTAATTTTTTAAGGATATCTGAAGCAGCAGCCAATTTCCTGCTTGCTTAAGTTATCCGATTAGCAGCGTAGGTTCAAGACCAGAGTTTTGGCTTTTTATGCCTGTGAAAACTCATTGTAGTCTTTGTTTCAAATTATATAATATATTGGAAGCAATTTAAGGACAAGGTTAATCTGTTGCAGAGAAGTTTCAGCAGACGCTCTTAAAGTGACAATTTTGAGTACCGGCATCTATGTCCAAATGACACATGCATGGGATTCTGATCTCTTAATCATGTTTCATGCAGCGTATTTAAGTTCTATTTGTAGACTGTAACTATTGCTTCCAATATGAGCGTAAATTATTCATTAAACTATTGATAGTATTGGATTTAAAACAATAAAGCTGCAGTGTTGCGAATAAATTCAAGAACATGGTAGCAGGTCTTAAAAATTTTGTTTCCTGTCCTTTCACGAAAGCATGTGCATTCAGGCGTTTTTTCATGTTCCAACAAATGTACTTTTTTGGATAGTTAACACTGTAGTATGAAACCACGCACGCTAAGCTTACACTTTCAACTTAAAAGTGTTAAACACTTAGAATTGACTGATATTTTTTAGGCTTAATATGTTGTTTAATGTATGTGGTCACACTAAGAATACACTTCTAGGCTTAAAAGTGTTAAACAGTCTGAATTGACTAATATTCTTTAGATTTAATATGTTACTTAATGTGTGCGATTTAAGATTGGTCGTATGATTCGCCTGTCATTCTTTATTCTTGTCCAATGGAGGAACATAGCAAGAGTAACATCATTGCATAGAATTGTTAAAAAATATCTCATTGTTTGTATATATTAAGTGGAGTATATTTTATGACATGTATAATCTGTTAGGAGTATCTGGAGTCTAGACGTTTAGTGGTTATTTGAAGATATTTTACGTTCTGTGTTTGATGCATGTTCAGTTAGTTCTGGATGTATAATGTATTGACCTGTTCAGTATTTACTTATTTGGACAGTTGTCATTCCTTTTTTTAAAAGCATTTTTAGTTCTCAACCAATCATTGTTGAGAATCAAAATTTTGAAACAAAAATTATAGTCTATATTTTTTATTTTCTTTAAATAATTTAAAAATGTCATTTTCCTTTCTTTCTATTGATTAATATTGAAAATAGTGGATATAAAATTCAATTTAACAAAAAAATAATATTTAAATATATTTGATTCATTAATTAATTTGTCAGCAATATTAAATATTAAAGTTGGACGGATTATAAAAATTAAAAAATAATATATTATATTACTAATTGGTTTGTAGACCCCCTTCAATTGTACTAAAATGTTGGTATTGCGACTACATTTTTTATTGGTATACAGATACTTTAAATCGCCCCCTCCCATTTTGAAATTAAAAAAGAGAGAAAATGAAATTAAAAAAGGTAGATGAGTCCCATTTTCAATACGAATATGGTGAAAATGGCAAGCTAGTGTTTTAATATATCTCTCAAAATAATGGATGGCCTATACGAACAAGAGATGCAAAGTGTCAAGTTCTTGCCATTAGTATGGTTAGTTTAGAGTATATTAAAGTAGAGATCAAGATAGAGTGGGGAGGAAGAGGGAGAGAAATAGATATAGAGATAGAGAAAGGTAGAGGGAGAGATAAAAATAGAGAAATAGAGATAAAGAGATTGATAAATAGAGAGGAAGAGGTATAGGGAGAAATAAAGCAAGTATAAATTGAACTGTGTATTATACTTAAATAAAGGGGTAGGTGTACGTGATGATTGAAATATTTTTTCTAAAAGATTAGTTATTTTAGTTTGATGAATGTTTCAAATCTTAAATTAAAATCATGAACCAAATTTAACAAAAAAATATACGTCTTATCCATTTTTAATCATATTAAGACCAATCCTAAATAGGAATTAGCATAATTGACCTTAAATCAAACTTGGTTTAACCTCAACTATGAGTTGCATGTATCTCAAAATATATTCTTCTACAACTTACACATGCTTTATCCTTATCTAGACTTATGCATGGATACAAAATTATGAATAAGTTATCCATAACTAGACACTATTTATGACACAAATTTAAATGATTATATTATTAAATTTTTCAAAAACTATTAAAATAAATAAATTATAATACTTAATATAGACTAATTTAATAAAATGAAATAATATTTCACAATACTTAATATAAACTAATCCAATAAAATGTATACACATTAACATAAATCAATTAAAATTAATCTAATAATAATAAAATAATAATTATCAAATTAAAAAATTATATAAAATAAAAACTAGGACTTTAAACTAATGTAAAAGAAATCTCTAAAAACTAAAATTTAAATATCTCAAAATGAAATCTAAACAATCTTATATTATATGTCTATTATATGTCAAATCTCAATATGGGTAGATATTTAAAAATATAAAATCTTTGATGTGAAAAGTGAGGCTTATCGTATCACGAAGGCATGTGCTTTAAATAAAACTAATTATTTCTTACCCTTTGCCCTGCGTGAATATTGCATGTTTGTGGGAAGTACCTAACTGCACTACAAACGAGGCATACATACCTTACCCCCTTGTGGGATTTGAACTTGCGACCTCTCTTTCAAGAGAACAAGTTCTCCACCACTAGGCCAACTCAGGATTTGAAATGACTGGGATTTAACATATTGATGTCTTTGAAAATAGTATTTTATTGGGTAAGTAACAATAAATATTTATTTTATTTGTAGTCAAATTGTTATGCTAGTATTTAATAATAATATTTTATTATTAATTAATTAATGCATAAAGTTGTAAAAAAAAATTGAGAAATGAATTTTCCACTTACTCTAAACAATAGAAACATAGGAAAAATGAAATTTTAAAATATTTTAAATAAAAATTAAAGATAGATTATAGAGTTTTTGTGCAAATTTTTAATTCTCTATGATGATTGGTTAAATTAATTTAAAGTTACAAATGAATGAATGTAATAGTACTAATAAGTAATGATAGCAAATATACATATCACCTTAAATATTTCTATAAGAAACAATATTTGAAATAATATAATTAAATTACAAAATCCCCATTTTAGACTTACCATTCCTTATATATAGTTTCAATCATACAACAAACTTTCAATTATTTTACAAAACATGTATAATATATTCATTGTATACATTTCCAATAATTTTTAATTTTAGTCTCTCTCAATATATATTGGGATTAGCATCAACATACTAATATAAATATATTTTTATTATAATTTATAAAATTTGTGTTATTTAGACTAAGTTTTTTTAATTTTTGGTTTTTTCAGTGTATTTTTTTATAATATAACTGAAAGATAGTAATATTGACGTTTTGATACTATTTTAATAATTTATTTTATTTATTTTTGTTAATTTGGAGAAAATAATATATATATTTATATATTTATTTACTATATATATATATATATATATATAATTAAAAAATTAAGAAAATAGTATCATAAAAAGAAATTTTTTTAAAATAAATTGACAAAAATTCATGAGAGTAGGTATATACTTATCCGTTCTATGATATTTTATTTTTAAATTAATTATATTATAACATTTAGAAAATGATTATTTATTCATGTTTTAAAATGTTAATTAAGTTTTTTATTAAGGAACAAACAAGTTTTGAGGGGACCCAAAACCCCTTACAACAAGTTTTGAAGGGACTTGAAACCCTCGGATTTTTTCACGGATCTGAAACCTTCAATAGAACGTTGCAGTAAAATTCAACATAGCTATTCAATAGCCCAACCACAACCTTACAATGAAGATTAAAAATTAAAGAGCAAGTGGTAAAAAAAAAGGCCTAAGCTAACCTCCACAGAGCTTAGAAGAGTATGAACATAGGGAACAAGGCTCCCTTAATCATACCTATGGGTTTTATCAAGGCTCCCACAACCTTATCCTTGAAAGTGAGCATCACTGTAAAAAACTTGTTTTTCAAGATCTCCACCTCAATAGGAGATAACGGAAAGAAGTCAGCAAAAAGGACAACATCGACTCCCATACAACCGACAGACAGATCATCATCAACCCCCCAACAACACTTCCAGCATATCCATTTGCATCCAACTCCACCTTAGTAGGAGAAAGGTCAACTCTAGCCGCATCCATCTCCCCCTCAATAGAAGATAGGACCACCTCAATAGGAAAAACCAAAGTAACCCAAAGATGCAGAACATGAAACACCAAGATCAAAGCCAAGGAAACAAGAAGGAGAGGGACACCAAAATCCTCACCAGAGAAAGACCCAGGAGTCGGATAAATAGACAGAGCGAACCAAACCCCATCATCAAAAAAATCACAAACCAAATAGATTCCCAAAGAACCCATAACAAAAAAACCTCTCCCAAAAGATCAAGATAAGCATGGGACACAAGGAGAGAAGAGAAACAAAATACCACCATATTTGCAATGCAAGTACTTAGAAGAAGTTGGGTCATCAAGAGAATCCCTCAAAGAAATAACTGTGAAGATCTCCAAGTTAGGGAAAAAGCATCTTCCAAACAACCCCCCAAAAATATGAGCAGAACCTCCTTGAGTATCTAGGGCACAAGCCACCGAAACCCACGTAGCCAAATAGACCAAACTGTGACTGTGACTTCCAAGAGAGCATGAAGGAAACATAGGAAGGCCCAAGAAGTAAAGCTCAAAACCCTTCACAAACACTCAAAGCTCTGGAAGACAATGGGCAACATTGGGCATCGCAGAGAGCACCATGCACAAGACCAGGATCCCACACACACCTCGGACCTAGAACAAAGTAGACCCACCCCCCAAACATTGGACCAAAGGAAAAAATAGATAGGTAGGTCAGATCCACCTCAAACAAACTTCTAACAGTATCCCCAACATCTACTCTGCTCGAAAACCAAACACCCAAACCACCATCGCTGACACAAAAACTCTGTCTCTAGCTCCCACACATCATTAAACCCCTACACGCCTCCCATAGGGCCCAAATAAAGCTAGTGACCATGACATGAACCATAATGGAGGGGATTTCTCTCCTCGTCCTCTTCATCACCTTCATCCTCCTCACCATCACTGCAACCAGACTAAACCCTCGCTCCCACTCCTCCCGCTCCTCTTAAACTTAAAAAAATAGATTAATTTATAATATCTCTTTAAATAAGGAATCGTAGTCTTGTATATTTTGTTTGGTGTTATATACATTCAAAATAATATGATTACATTAGTTTATTAGCAACCAATGGCATATTTGTCCTTTGTTGTTCACTTGAATTGCCCTTGGCTCGTATATTGTATATTTGCATGACTTAGATTTTGTATGGCAATTATATCCGATATGTCTTTTGTATTTTAGTTTTGATTAGTTTTGACATGTATTAAAAAATATTTGAATTTAATTATTATTTTATATTTTATTTAACTAGTAGTTTATTTAAAATAAAATATATAATTTCGTGTAGAATAAAACACACATACGTGCATACACATGTGTGCATGTTCTCTCTCTCTCTCTCTCACACACACACACACCATGTTTCTACCTCCCTATTTCTATATCTATATCTCTCTCATTCACACATAAGCTCTCTATTTCTCCCACGCTATCTCTAACTCTATCCATCTCAATCTTTATTTCTCACTCTTCCCCCTCTATCTCTTTGTTCAAATCTCCCCTTTCCCTCTCTATCTATATCTCATTATCTAGATATCTCTCTTATTTACTCCATCTCTCCCTTATCTCACATTCTCTCTCCTTCTCTCTATGTATATATCTACCTCTCTCTACTTCTCTTTATATCACCTCCTATATCTTTTCCTTTCTATCTCTCCATTTCCCCCTCTCCCATTATCTTCCTATTTCTCCATATCCCTCTCACTCCATCCTTTAGAACATATTTCCCTCTCTCTATATTTTTCTCTCTTGCCTCTTCTATCAACACCATTGGCAGGAACTTGACACATTGCACCCTTGTTTACTATTGAAACTCTTTTTGTTGAATCATTTTATGAACTACCTTTGTTTTCCAGTATCATATCGATTAAACCAATTTCTAATTTATGCTTTCTTGTTACATGTATGTGGTTTAACCAAAAGTAATTTTTTTGGCAGTCTTATACATTTTAGAATATTATCACATAATTAATGTTTTGGGCTAAATTCTCAAATGCTTTACGTTATTTTGTTCTAAAAATAATTGATTCGGTTTAAAGTTATTAAAAAAGTATGGTTTTGTTTGTGGTATGTTCTTCCTTGTGGCTTCAACTTGACGTTGAAACTAGAGGAATTCTAGAGACGAGGAATTCATGAGTACTTCAAGAGATCATTTTTCTTGTTATAATCTTGAACTTGTAAGAATGAAACTTAAAATGTCTTGTATATTATTGGCAAACTAAGAGTAACATAAGGATAACTCATGTGCATGAAGAATTCAACAAAACTACAGGTTGAGAGGTAACTCATATCGATTCCAACTATTGATTAAAAACATTAATGTAATATGGAATCGTGCCTCCATAGTACCAAAATTAGCTTGCAATTCAAATAGACCCTCTTCAATTGTAGTAGGAATCAAGTGCACAATAATTTCTTGTAAATAATCTATTATTTACTTGGTAACTCTACTTGATGAGTAACAGGAGTTCATACATGTGGTCCCCAAATATGTGTATAGTAGAAAATATATAGCATAGTTGGTGGTTGAGAATGTCAATTGTCAGTATTTACCAACAAAAAAATTGTCGAGAACTAACTTCTTAATTACAAAACAATAAATTTTATTTATTTATAAACTATAAAATATGCATTACCATCACTTATATATAAAAACAATTTTGAAAAATCTATAGAATGTGTGAAATGATACTCCCTAGAGATCTCCCTATTCTCCTCTAAACTTTTTAGTGCATGAATGAACATTATATGCACAAATATAAAAACCAAAGTGGAGTTGTAGTATTGTGATTGATCCTCATTCTATGGCAATAATATACAATTCTCTGCAAAATCGACAACTAAAATGATGGTACCAAGTGGAAATTTGTCTTTGTATAACTTGGATTGTAAATTGAACCATCGAGCTTTATGGATATGAATTGCATACTCGTGCACTATAATCTTTCAAAAAATAGACAAATTAATATAATAACATGTTTTTACCTAGCAATTCACACTTTTATGCCTCTTTACAATCTTTTAGATTGTGTGCCATTGAGTTATATTTTCAAAATTTTACTTGTTCATTTTCAATTGCATGTGTATTCTCCATATCTACACAATTTGTCAAATGCCGCAAATCACAATAACTATCACATGTTCCATCTAAACATGGTTTCTTGTAAATTAATTGTATGCATCCACTCTTTAACATAAAATACTCAAAATGAAATCTCCTAGGTTGAGACTTTATTATACACTCCTACAAATTCTCTTTAGTATGCAATTGTTTGATAAACATCATAATGATTAAAAAATTGAATATGAAGTCTACAACAACTTGTGCATGTGTGATTTATTTTGATCTAAAAAGGATTTCCTATTCAAAAATACTTTTAGCTAATATTTATTTGAGGATGCATCTCTACAAATATAGAGAGAATTTGTGTTTGAGTCATATCCAAAAAATATTTGGATGTGGCTAACAATTTCAACTCTAATTATCCTTTTTAAATCATCTCTTTGATTAGGTCATACTCTTATGTTATTTTACTAAAATCATTCAATTAAAGATCTCAATACTTCAACTATATCTTTACCTTTCTATGGGGATATGAATTCTCATAGTTCATTTATGTTTGGATTCTCATCTCTTTCGCACCTCCCAACAACTTTCATTAGTGTTTTTCTACTTAGTTTTAGTGCTTGAACTGTTTTCCTTATTAGGCAAGATTTATTTGTTTGACTACTTACTATTGTTGATGTAATTACACATGTAACAATACTATTTTTAGTGTGTTGGGTGGAAGCCATAATTTTATGCGCATTCATTAGATTTTTTACAATAGATTTTTCACTATTATTATCTGATGTTCTTAGGCCAAGTATCTTTATTATAGGTATAAACTTAAGATTTCTCATCATTTCAACAAATAATTGATATCTTCTTGATTCATTTAATTTAAAAAAAAAATATTTTAGATTTTATTGATATCTTTGACAAGTATGTTTGGGAATCTTATCAATCATCAATTTTAAAATAATCTGATGAATTCAATTAAAAACAATTTTTCTATGCAAAATTCTAGGGGGTGTTTTGAATATTGAAAATGTTTAATATGTTTCACTATTTGGAGTGTTTATTATTGCACAAATATTTTGCATTCATCGTCTCTGTTTCTCTAAATTTTTCCTCCCATTCTCAGCTTTACAATCCTCTTATATGAGTCTTTGGTCAATTCCTTAGTATGATGATGAATTCTATAATAATCATGAATAAGATAGGGAGAATATTCAAGTCATAGTACAATAATTAATTAAGCCACAACCAAACACAAATGTAATGCATAATGAAAAGAATCAAATAGAGATCCACAAACAACTAAACATCAATACACATAGATTGGCAAAGAATGGAGAAGTAAGATAGACATTGAAAGAAAACAAATATTGTTGAATACTTTTCAAAATATGATCTATACCACTCAACCCACTCATCATCAAGTTATGCCAATCAAAATCAACAATTTTCTTGTAATTGAGTATATTTGTCTATTTGAGGTAGACAATCTTCTTTGATGATGATGTAAATTGCAATGTGATGGAGATTTCTTGTATTGTATACTAGACATGCAAATAGATATTTGGATTTGGTTTATAGCAATTTACTAGTTTGTGCACTGCGATAATTCTTGATCTTGTGTTTAATAATTAAATTATTACAAATGAGATATTTAGTTGTGCATTGGTTGCTATTAATTAGATTTTAGTGATCCTAGAGATCTTTTCCTTGAAGATCATATACTGGAATGATGAATCTTAATAAAGTCTTAGAAATTTGATTGTCCCTTCACTTAGAAGTCTACATGCATTCAACATGGAGCTAATGACAAGATTATTAATGGAAAGAGTTTGCATGACTTGGTGCATCTCAGGAGGAAAAGTCTTATACCACAGTCTTGATCCACTTAATGAATAATCATTTGATAAGTTAAACAATTAGACTGGTGTTCTAACTAGCAAAGGAGATTGCAACCTTAAGTAGGATAATGCACATACAAGGATGAGAGATATGGGGTGGGTTGAACATGTAAAGAGAAGAATTTTTGTCAATGGTTAGGTATAGTTTGATATGATTGTTTTCCTATGGTCATTGTTTCAACTATACTGAAATATGTGGCGTATACTTAGTCAGATTTCTGAAGAGATTAGATTCAAGGTTTGTGTCTTATTAATAGGTTAAGGATGGATATAGTGGTGTGCTTATGTGATATAATTTAGTGTGTCATATTGTATTTTACTTCTTACCTCTCATGTTTGGACATGAGGGAAGATGAGATAGTTGTGGTCAAGATGATGGTTACTTGGAAAATGTTGCAAATTTTTGTGAAGATTTTGAACATAAAGGAGTCAATTGGTAGAGCATGGCTAGACCTTTGGTAGATAAGTCATGGTTTTTTAACATTATTTGTTCTCTTGAAATGTATATGACAAGTGGGACAATGTTGGGATTAAGTGTGTCATACAACTTGTCAAACCTAATATTTGGATTATTTTATTATTCAAATAATTTATAATATCCACACCTAAAAGAGCCATTGTTATGTCACTATGTATGTAGAATCTTGAGTTACACTCAATAAACTAGCTATCACTTCTCAAAGATCTGTGTCCACTTGTAGGGTTGATAACACACTTCCAATCTTATAGTTGAGATAAGATTTTATAATGTTCATTGTTATTAAAGCTTGCCTACGTGAATGTAATGATGAAAATTCCATGAAAATCAATGAAATTAGTGACAAAGGGATATGAACCATGGAATGGTTAAAAATTTGCTTGTGAAGTGAATTAGCAATAGGATATGTTGCACATGAACTATGATGAGAAGGGGTTATGAACAAAAGGGACAAAGGTAAGGACGTACCTTGAATTCGGATTATATTTATTAATTGCACAATGTTTTCTATTTCGTTTTTAGGCTCAAACTTCTCCAATTTTTTTAGCAATTTCTTCTTATGATGTTCAATTCCATATCAAACTAATATAATTAGGACACAGTATGAATAAAATAATTGTATGTTATCAAATTCAAACATAATAGATCATAATTAACATTTCAATTCCTTAAACATGTAATTTGATTGTTCTATGTTGATAAAACAAGAAAAGGTGGTATAATTATTTAAAAATAATTAATTTTTTTAAGACAATGAAAAGTGTGTTTCAATGATGGATAAAGCATAGACTTGAAAGTTTTTGATTAAAAAGTAGCGTTAACTAGGGCACCGACCCTTTACATAGTCAGAGACTATCAAGAACACTTTAACAACAACCAAACCTATCTAACAATCTTCAACAACCCAGACCCAAGTCAAGGAGGGGTAGGGACACTCGAGCCTTGGCAAGGAGGGGTTGGGGGTGCAAGGAGAACATCCCCTTTCTCCTACGAGCAACTACAGTGCAGGCAATACTATCATTGGGACCATCAAGAGAATGATCAAGTGGTACGGACCCCGCTTGGATACCATCAATAGATTCAGGAGAGTGTGGTTGCAAGGTAGCAGTTGGTTGTTGTAGAACAACAAGGGGTTGTTGCAGAACAACAATAGGCTACTTCATAGGAGCGACATCAGGAGTAGAACCAATAGGTGTAGAGCAGAGCTGCAATTCAAAAGTGGCAGGAGTTGAATTCGTATTAGGAGCAGTAGGATCCTCATAGACAACATCAGCGACAACATTGTCATCGAAGGGTGGCTCATCAACCAAATCAGTAGCATAGATAGTTAGGTGATCCAAGGTGGCATCCTTTCACTAAGTAGCCACGTCCTTACGATGCGGGAGGGAGCAATTTGATGCTAAGTGTCTCATGGCAAAGCATTTTCTGCAGCGAAAGGGGAGGCCCTCAAAGTCCAGCGGTTGAGTCCAAGGCCTATCCCCAACCATAAGGACCACATCCCTAGGGAGGGGCATGGATTTGAATGTTAAAAAGGAGAATTTGGGTCATAAATCATAGGACCTATGTGCCTTGTTGCCATTTTTTTTAATACCAACAAACACATGTATTTTTTAATGCACTCATGTTTTTACCTGCTTTGAATATTTCAATAGGGAGGGAGTGGGGGAGAGGGACGAGGAGAAATATAGAGAGAGGTGAGATAAAGAGAAGTAGGTAGAGATATAACTCTCTCTTTATACACACACACACTACACACACACACACACACACACACACACACACAGAGGTAAAAGAACGATAATAATTTTTTGCTTCACACAAACATGAGCATACTATAATATTCTCATATTTGTATCTTATTTGGATATTACCTACCTTTATGGTTTGATTTAGCTTGGGAATCTAACCAAAAGGGTTGAAATAGCATGTCAATGCCTAAATGTGTATTTTTATAACATAAAAATGAATTAAATCTTGATAACTCTCCATCATGTTTTGACATGAGTTGAAAAATGCCACCATAAGGGAGGATAGGGTTGGATAAAGCACACAAATCAGGTGAGAAAAGGAGGCTTTTAATAACCATCTGAGGCACATTTTTCAAACTAACAATGATGGATACCACTACCTACCTAAAGGCTAACACAAGGTAAATGGCATTTTAGGGGCAAATTTTTTATAGGAATCTCAAGCTCATTTTTTAGCGTCATTAACCTATGGTCTTAGAGTTCATTAAGATGATCCTTGGAGAGGAATTCCTTGAGCTGAAATATTGGCATTGAATAAACTCAACAATGGCATTACTTATATTGGCATGGTTGTTGGAAACAAATGAAACAAATTGTGCAAGGTGTGTCATGGAAGTTGTTGTGAGGTAGAAATAAAGAGTGGGGTTAAGTCAATGGCTCAAAGCAACAATGAGTAGTGCCAATTTGCATCCAAAAGGTGTGTATTGGCTAAGGCTATATTACTACTTCGATAGTCCACTAGTCCCCCTTCTCATACGAAATGAGGATGAACAAGGGCGCACAAAGGAGGCAAGTGAATTTATAAATTAGACATTGAATGAATGAAAGAGTTTTAGTGATGTTCACAAGAACACAAATGAGTATTATTATTGACAATTTTGAAGTTCCTTTCAATGTTGATTCTTCTATTGTGGATCTTGATCAAGAAATCTATAGTTTTGTGAAGCATTGCCTCTTCAAATAAGTCATTTAGACTGGTCACCTTAAAATTGCTTTCATATTGTGAGTGAATATCCTCATACGTTGCACAATTAAATATGAAGTGTAATTCATTTTTTACCACTAGTTTATTGCAAAAAAACACAAATTCTTTCATCTCACTCTTCCTTAGCAACTACCCATCTACCTATCTCACATTTGAGATGATGAGAACCGGTTCTCAATTGGGCAATTAGAAGTCTGGCATTTCCTTTAATTGCCATCCTTAGGTATTATTTTTCATCATGTTCCTTCAAGGGGTTGAAATCTTTAATATAGTGTGCATTTTTTTATCAATTTGTTTTGTCCACATGGTCATTCTTATTTTTTCTAACACATATTGTTTTATCTCTTCATTTATTTTCAGGGAAATCTTACAACTCAATGTCCAACTTTCTCAACCACTTGCTATTCATCCAAGTCTTCTTCCTCTTTTTAATTCCTCCTCAACAACAAATTTGGGCCAACATTGTTTGTCTATATTTCTAATTTTTTTTAAATAACTTAGTTGTTTATTGTTGAGGCCTCCATTGGGAACATTCTCAGTTCTACCAAAAGAATCTCATAGGGTACTATTTACTTGACCTTGAAGCTGCTAACGATAGTATGGTTTTAGATTCTTTCTAATTGTCTCACTTCTATTTTGACAAGCTACTTCCCTAAATACCATAACCATAAAGGACATCTGGTGTAACCAACAAACCAAATAGGGTTTTCTTGGTTTTCCAAACCCATAATTCGGCATTCCTACATTTGTTTTGCAATAGATAAGAAGCCTTCCACCCTCCTTGAATCCTTGTGGACGTTCAAGTCTCCTAGCTCAGCTTATTGTGGAAATCAATTCCTGACTATTTATATTCATCTACTATCTCCAAAAGGAAACCTTTAAAAATGATATTAATTTGCTGCTTTTTTCTTTTCAAGGAGAAAATCATGATTTTAGTCTTGCTAGTGTTTAAATTTTTTAATTGCGTTCAAATGTTCTCTTAGATCATTTTCAATTTTTTCAAATGGAATAAGAGTGCTTCTAGATAAAAAAAGCTTTACTACATACCCTTCAAGTTGAGTACCTTCCCTAGTGGTTTTGTTTAGCCAATCTTCAATTTTATCAATGTATAGGCAAAACAAAGTAGGGGAAAGAGGATGCCCCTATTTAATTCCAACGTTGTTTCCAAAACATCCATACATCCCCTCTTTAGTTCTAGTTTGAGCTCTAACCTAATCATATAGTTTATGCACTATAACTCTAAGCTAATTACGGATCCCCAGTTCCTCCATAAATCTCTAAAGTTTGTCTCTAAGGAGCATATCAAAGGCTTTCTTAAAATCTAAAAAGCAACAAAAGTATTCTTTCCCTTGTATTTCCTAAACCTTCTTAATGAGTTGTGTAAGAGTGATGCAATGGTCAATGGTGGAGTTTTTTGGTCTAATGCTTGCCTATAATTTTTCTCTTTTTCCTTCTCTTTCTGTCCAACTACTTATTCTATGCTCTATCATGCTCCCAAAAATATTTTCGCAAAGAGGGTGAATCATAATAGTGTGATAGTTAGAGGGATTACTATTGTCTCCACTTTTGTGCAAAGGAATCATTGCACCTATCCATTCTACCGGAAAGCCACTTTGAGTGACTTTGTTAAAAAAATGTTTGACGTGTGGAACAAGAAGCTTCTATCCACATTTTAAAAATTTAGCTTGCAACCCATCAATGTCTCGAGCTTTACCACTTGTCATGCTTCTTATACCTTTTGTGATGTCTTCTTTCATGAAGAGCTCTTTGGAATTGTTGATTATAAGAGGTTTGTCTTTATCATGTGCTCATTCATAAAGAAGTTTTGCATAATCCATCCATTGTGCATTTGTGATGTTGTTTTCTTTCTCTTTTACTATAACTCCCTCCAAAACCTTTTTGGGTTTTGCCTAAAGATATTACCTCTTCCCTTTTTTCCATCACATGGTTTTCTTTTTTCACTTTTATTAAAATATCATATTTTATTTTGCTTTTTTTTTAACTCATCATCTTTGAAGAGTGTTCTTGTAGCCTTGCACTCTTAGTCAAATCAAGGATTGGCTAGAAAAGAATTTAAGACCCCCTTCTTAGGTTGAGAGCTTTTGCACACCTTAAGTTCCTTGTGGATTACTAATGAAGAGGGGGAAATCTAAGGCTTAATGGTTAGTGCATGAACCAGGATAAAGCATAAATAAAAGAATTGAAATGCACAAATCAACCATTATACCTTAGTTCTTCACTTCTTCCTCCGATTAAGCTTTATGAAGTAGAGGCGCCCTTGTTGCTCTACTTGATTTGCTCCTTTGGTGGTGGATTGTGGATTTCTCTCCACTACGCAACAAGATTGGATTTGGATTGGACTTGAATGACAATGAAGGATGAGAGGGATTTGGCTTAGATGAGGGAATATTTAGGCATTATGATGATATGGTGAAGGATCTTGGATCTCAAATGGACAACATAAGATTAGATGAAAGGTGGATTATTTGTGAGGAGAGGAGACTCCAATTTATAGACTGGAGGAGGCCAAAATGAAGGGCCAAGATTAACTTTGGAACAAAGGATTGAGATCGATTTGAGAGGGAGCACATGGATTAGGAGGACAAGATGTGGAGACCAAGAGATATTCCATAAAGGCATTTCTTGTCTCCACACCTCTCAAGGTACATGGGTAAGAGCTCCCAATTACATCAGGAAGATAAAAATGAATATTAAATTCCTTGGGGGAAGGAAGAAGGAAATAAAAATTCCAAAATAAGAGGATGTGTTGGAAGACTAAATGGATAAGGGAATAAAAAATTCCTTGGGAAGAGGATGCATGGGGAGATTGAAAGAATTTAAATTTCTTTGAAAGGATCAAAGTGATTAGGGATGTGCAAATGATTAAGGGGATTGATTAGGTGGCTTAATGTGTGATTAGAGTGCAAGTGGGAAAGTTAGGAGGATGTGACATGAGGAGAGAGAATGAGTGGATGAATATACAATTAAAGAATAATGATAAGTATGATTAATAAAGAATTATTTAGGCTAATTGAGGATTAGGAGAAGTGATTTGTAGGAATCACATGACTTAAGTTAATTAATTAGAATTAATTAACTAAGAAGAATTTAGAATAATTAATGATTGAGAAGACTTTAGAAGAATGAGGAATAATTAATTTTGATAAATTAATTATAGGACTATAGTGATAATATTAATTAAATTTGTTTAAATTAATTTTAGAAGAAAGGAACCAACACAATTAAATTAATTATGTGGATAGGCTTAAATTAATTAAATATTAATTTAATTAATTTTAGGTATCTACATTTTGCCCCTCTTTGATATAACGTCATGAAATGATGTCAAATAAGAATAAAACATAGTTGATGGAAAGGATAAGGACTGGTAGCATGATGCCCCAGTCATAGGTGAAATGAGGAAGGATGACGAGGAGGTAGTGGTATGCCCCCTCAAGAGGACATGTGGGTTCTAAGAACACGGGTGTGCTCTCGAAATGGATTAGAGGACTAGAGGATTGAGGATGAAAGCATGTAAAAAGGATACGGATGATGAAGGAGGAATGAATGAATTGGAGTCTCCAAGATAAATGGATGAAATGAGATGAATGAATGAAATGAAGTAAATGGATGGGATTTCTTTTTGTGTAGATGTGGAGAGAAAACCTAGTTTTGATATTGCCAAGGGTAGTCTACACCACTAATTATAGGAATCGGGATGTTATGAAAATCCCAAGGTGTGGTCTGACTCTCAGATAATAGGTATCTCAATGTACACATGTTCGTAAACATCGATGATGATGTACATGCTAGAGTGTAGGATCGTATAAGAGAAACCATCAAACTCACCAAACCATAAAAAATGTGCCCCATTATACACCCACCAAGACATACCGAGATATAGGATGATCAAGGCAGCCCTGAACAGGGATAGTTCTAGGACACAAGATAAAAATCAAAGAAAAAAGCTCAATCATGCAAACAACATGCACATGGCCAACAAACATCTCTTACCAAGAGTAGGACATGGAACTGGATTGACTATCAGACATGGGAAGGATGTGTCTTGATGGGCAGGTGATAAATTTGAATAAACTGCCAAACATGGGAAGGATGCATCCCAATGGGCAGGGTGTGAATAGATTAATTGATGACAAAAGGCAAGTTGGTTGTGCAAAGCCTACAGATGAGAGGATTGTCGCTTGGATTTGGTTAACACGTCATGGATGGGTGTTTGGATTATGCACAAGTCAATATAAGATCAAATAGATGGGAAAAGCTTAGTGTGATGGGGATCATAAATGGATTGATTAAGATGGAAGAGGGATAAATGATTGGGCAGGATGCGAGGGGGATTAATGATTGGATACAATAGAATTAGATTATGGATATAGGATAAATGGATGGGGACCAATGAAAAGGGAGAACCAAGGATTGGTAAAAGGATATAATAGTTGGAGAGATTGCTTGGATAGGAGATGGAGGGATTAAGGAGATGAATAATGATAGGATATGGAAGACTAAGGGGTGAAAGATGGGTGGAATGGGGATCCAAGCACTATGTTGCAAAGGAGGAAAATGCCCCACTAAAGGTAGTGCAATTAAGGATAGATGGATGGTGGATAATGATGTATGAGATGGAAGGATATTGTGTAAGGGATATGGATGGAGGACGAATGAAGGCTTGCATTTTCCAAAGCATGCATATACATTATTTTTCCTCTAGCATGATCAAGACCAAAGGTAGGAATGGAGGATGTATTTGGATAGGATGAGATGGAGGATATGGATAGGATAGTAAAGATCAAAGATAGGGAAGGAGGATGGACTTAGATAGGATGTGGATACAGGATAAGTGATTGGATGATGTGGATGGTAGGATAGCATTGATGAATCTTGCCCCTAAGTGTAGACTGCAACAGGATGAGGGGATTACACGTGATGCTTGTTTACCAAGTTTTCATCATGGTACTTACCCAATGTGCCACAAGATGTGGTTTTCACCATTGGATGGATTTTTTCTCTTTACTATTTTTTTTTAATTTTTTAATTTTTGGATTGATAAGGATGAGGATAAGTGGATATGGAAGATAGTGGATGTGTGAAAGGGAGATGGATGGAGGACTCAAGAATCTAGTTCCATGGATAGTATCGCTTAAAGATGTGCTTTAATAGACTCATATAATTGGAGGCATGCTCATAGATGTTGGTAGAAATAGATGGGGATATGGAATGGATGAAATATGGAGGGGATAAGGATTTATGCAAAGGTTTGGACTAAAGGAATGGGATTATGAAAAATTGATGTTGGATAATGGATGGGGTTTTGAGAAACTTTTTGGAAGATCATTAGTGGCACACACCTTAAAGGGTGGAGAAGTTGGAGAGGAGGAGGTTTTGAATTAGATGGAGGATCAGATGTGGTTTTGGGGGCATAAGGACCCAAAATAGATGAAGGGGATGATGGAGTTAAGACAGTGGATTTTAGGACATAAAGGCCCAAAATGGATTTTGATGATGGCAAATTGTCAGATGGAGGACTAGAGGACTTATGCATGGAGGGAGATTGTAGATTAACAAGTTCGGTTGCAACTGTGGATTTTACTTTGAGATGCATTTCTTCTACGAGTAGTTTGGGAATCCAGATGGTTTTTAACTTTTTAATTTTTGGCCTTTGTGGCCTTTTGGATTTTTTTGTCTTTTGGATCATTTTTTTTCTTGAGAATGTCTTTTTGATGGGACATGTTGATCCTTGGATTTTTGTGGATTTCTAGATTTACACATTTTAAATTTGGCAACCAAATTTCTTCCAAATTGAGTGCATCAGGGTGGATGACTTGGAGGTTTGATGGATGGGATGATAGAGGAATAATGTTGGAAGGAATTAAGAGATGTGTGCCTTTGTTGATCTCGCTTAGGGATCGATTGAGATTGTGTGGTGGTGGATGGAGGGATGTAAGGACCCAAGATGTATGGAAACGATGAAGGATATGATTTTGGGACATAAGGACCCAAAAAGGATTTGGAAGATGGGTGATAGAGACGTTTGGATTTAGATGGAGGTATTGTAGATTCAAAAGAGATTGAGGGTGTACCAACATCTTGAGCATGAGATTTGTAGCCAAGGCCATATGAACTTGTATTTTCTTTGACTTGAAGAGGTTCCAATATGCCTTGTTCATGGAGGCCTAACCCTTTCCCTTGATAATTCTTTTTTTCACAAGTTCTTTTTCCAATAGGATACTTATTATTTTGGAAATAATATGTGATTCCATTTTGATGGGGGTGGGATATGGGAGGGATTGTAAGCTCTTGGAGGAAACTGGAATGGATGAAGGTGGAAGAGCCAAGTTGATAGGTATGAGATCCATGGATGACTTGGATAGGGGTGATGGGATCTTGTGGAGGATTAGGATCACGTGTATTATTAGGCTCATGTGGAGGATTAGGATCATGTGTAGGATTAAGAGGAATGTTAGGATCTTGAGATGGATTGGGATCATTACATGGAGAGGAGGGGAAACCTTGATTTTGACTCGGGATGGGAAAATGTGGTGGAGTGGAAGGGATGATTGGATCTTGAGATAGGAGAGCATTAGATGGAGGGATTATTTTTTATTCAGATGGAGTGGAGGGGATGGGATCATGAGATGGAGTGGAGGGTAGACATGGATTTTGAGATGGAGAATTATCATGAGACAGAGGGATGTTTGGATCTTGAGGTGGAGAGGGATGTATGATCTCATGCTTTGGAACAATAACTTGAGATGTTTGGAGTTGGGGAGATGGTTTAATGGAGGAGGGGATGGGTTCTTCAACCTGGGTAGGTGGGGAAATGGTGGTATCGTGAAGGTTAGGGGATTGAGGGTTGTCTTGATATGGAGGGGATGGAGGTGGATGGAGGATTTGGGGAGATTGGGAGACTTTGTTTTGTAGGGATTTTCTCCCCTTTGCTATTATTTCTTGGATAAAATTATGAAGAAAGGACTTGGAGGATGGGGATGATGTGGATTTCAGAGGATAAAGATTATGTAGAGGTTTGGTATTAGATGGAGGATTGAGATTATGGATTGTGGGATTAGGACTAAGGCTTATAGAACTATGGTGTAAAGGATTTGGATGGTGAGTGGAGGTGATGAATGTATTGTAAAAAGATGGGGATTGGGATATGGATTGGGGAGAAGGTGAAGGTATGGATGTTGGGTGGTATGGATGTTGGGTGGGAGGGGTATGTGGGTGGAGGATAATATGAAGAAATGGATGGGAAATAAGATAGATTTTCCTTGTCAAAGGTAGAGGAAGGATAAGAGATGTGATATGAATTGGGATTGGATATAATATGTTGAAGTGGGATAGATGAAGATATGGTAGATGGATGGGAGGTTATGGGAGTGACCTAGTAGGCAGGTTGAGGTGGGTATGATGTAACCTCAAAATGCTGAGAATGGGGCAATAAGTTGGGATTGGATGAATTAACTTGGTGAAGAAACGTGATGAAGATGATGTTAGATAAAGATGAGGACTAGGACTTAACAACTTTGGATTTTATTTGGATTGATTGGATTTGATTTGATTTGCTTGGATTGGATTGGGTTTGATTTGATTTCATTGGATTGGTCCTTGGATTAGGAAAAGATTGATTTGGATTAAGATGAAAACTTAGCCCTCAGATTACGACTTAGGTAGGGTGTGAAATTGATGATGTGGATCGCAAGCAAGGTGACAACCAAGCTAGGTAAAATTTAGACCTTTGCAATTGATCAAACCTTCTTCTACTTATGGTAGCCTTACATTCCTAAGAAAAAGAGGGTAAAAGGATTAGGGTTTTGATCAACCCGAAATGATTAAGAAAAGGTGCTTGGGGGAGATTATTTCCCAAGCACAAAATCTAATTGATTGATTGATTAAAGATAAAGGTCTAAATTAAACTTTCACAAAGTGTCAACCTTAGGATGAGGTTGATTGATTGATTGATTGGATTGATTAGGATCGATTAAGTTGATGTGTTAAGTCCTTGAGGATGGAATGAAAATGATTGTGCAAGAATAGATTGATGAAAGGTAGAAGAATGTGAAGGCTACCCAAAACTAGATTGATGATTGGCCAAAGATATTGGTTGGGGATTGATGATCGTTTGGATTGATAAAAATGGATTGGGGATTTAACTTGAATGGAGATGACAAAATAGGGGTTTGACAGTGAAAAATTAAAATTGAAGGGTTTGGTTGAATGTTTGGTCAAATTTGGGAATTTTTTGGATGTTATCTACTCTAGGCAAGAGAAATCAAACAATGACAAATACATTGGCTAAGGTAACGCTTTATGACAAGCGTGAAAATGAAGGGGGCCTAGGTTAGCCCAAACAAAATTTCATTGGTTTTTGCACAAATGAAGACACACATCAGAGAAACTTAGGCTGGGAAGTGGAAACCATTCAATAGGCCTCTTGCCCAAGCAATACCACAAACAAGCAAACAGATAGAGATTTTGGTAGCACTGGCTCCCCCTTACAATGCACTCACTTCTTGGGCATACTATATTCTCTTACCCTAAAGATCCAAGGATCTATTATATGTGGAATTCCTCTCTCATCTTGAGTGGATACATGAGAGGTAACTTTAGGGTACAATCTGCATCCCCTACACTATGAATGTGGGATTTTGGGCTACCAAACTAGGTTCTTAGTGAAATTTTGGAGGGATCACAAATCCAACAATGGATTCTCGAAGAAATCCACTCAAGGATCTAACTAAGCTTATCGGTGCAGGGAAGGCCCCCAAATAAGTCGAATTCACTCAGCACCTCAGTCGTCTGACTAGCATATTTATATAGCGGCTCAGAAAACCCGCTCGAGATCGCGTCGGGAGAGTCGATATCTCCGACGTGTCTCAATTAGAGATACCCTTGTGAGATGATCAAATTCCCATCAAGAATACCCCTCACTACAAAAAGAAAAAGATGGGTGTTAATTGTTTTTCTCTTACACCCAAGATCCATGAAGGCGAGGGGAGAGGATACTAAGCATAACGGTGGGTCCACCCTACACATGTGCAAGTGCACAAGACATGAAAAACATATTATTTTTAACCCCAAAATATGTGTTTTCTAATATAATGCATGAAAGAAATCTACTTTAGTGGAAAACCAAAAGCCTTCGACAAACATCCTGCAAAAGATGATTAATAGTTTGATTTTTTTGTCTTGGACCAACGAAAAGGCTACAAAGACAAGATGATTAGTACACAGATACAAATATGAGGATTCTTTATAATTTTATAATCACAAAACTAGATTCCTTATGATTTTCTAGATAATTTCAAAAAAAAGTTTAATGTAAAATGATTTCATACATATGCTAAAGTTATGTGCATTTAAAGTTCAAAAATAAAGCATGACTTTGAACGTGTTAAACAATTTTTTTTTAAATGATATACAAAATTTATTCTCAACCCATTTTATATCTCTAATTCCTCTTTCCAATGCATTTTGAATTTTGAAAATCTGACACCCGAGAAAAATGTTATGCCCATTTTATGAAAACCGCTCAAGTGTTAAAATGCATGCGCTAATTCACAGGCCCAAGCGTTGATTCACATTTTTTAATGAAAAATTCAAGAAAAAACTTAGCACGTAGATTTTTTCACTTAGCACATGCATTTTGATGCCTGGGCATGCATTGATGGACATGCGCAGACGTTGAATTATAGTTTTTAATAAAAAATTCGAAAAGAAAGTTAGGCAGGAATATTTTTTCAAATAGAGGCATCAAAATACTGAAGCAGAGGTGGTGATTCGCAGGCGGACATGCTGATCGAAAGAAAAATATGCAAAAAAGGTGATCGAAAATTCAAAATTTAAAATGAGCACGCTAATCCAATGCAGACACATTGAAACAGAAGGGTGGACATGCTGAAATGGAACCTGCATGCTAAAAACACAAAAACTTGACAAATTGCTAGAAAAAAAAAAGGGACGTGGGTCCCACCGGGCATGCCAAAAATGAAAAGGGGGAAATATAAGGCCTAATGGTTAGTGCATGAACTAAGATAAAACATAAATAAAATCATTCAAATACACAGATTAACCATTATACCTTAGTTCTTCACTTTTTCCTCTGATTGAGCTTGATGAAGTAGAGGCACCCTTGTTGCTCTACTTGATTTGATCCTTTGATGGTGGATTGTGGATTGCTCTCCACTATGCAACAAGATTGGACTTGGATTGGAGTTGAATGATGATGAAGGATGAGAGGGATTTGTCTTAGATAAGGAAATACTTCGGCATTATGAGAATATGGTGAAGAATCTTGGATCTCAAATGGACAACATAAGATTAGATGAAAGGTGGATGATTTGTGAGGAGAGGAGACTCCAATTTATAGATCGGAGGAGGCCAAAATGAAGGGCCAAGATTGACTTTGGAATGAAGGGTTGAGCTCGATTTGAGAGGGAGCATATGGATTGAGAGGACAAGGTGTAGAGACCAAGAGATGTGCCATAAAGGCATTTCTTGTCTCCACACCTCTCAAGGTACATGGGGAAGAGCTCCCAAGTACATTGGGAAGAGAAAAAGGAATATAAAATTCCTTTGGGGAAGGAAGAAGGAATTAAAAATTCCAAAATAAGAGGATGTGTGGGAAGACTAAATGGATAAAGGAATTAAAAATTCTTTGGGAAGAGGATGCATGGGGAGATTCAAAGTGATTAGGGATGTGCAAATGATTAAGGAGATTGATTAGGTGGATTAATGTATGATTAGAGTGTTGGCATTTTTTATGTTTATGTTGTGATTGTCATTGATGGACACACACTTTCATTGAGATCCCCTTTATATGTATGAGTTAGAGCACAACCGGTATTTGTTCCAACGAGTATGGTGTATTATAGTCTTTAGACTATTGATGTTTTGTAGAATGTGTTTCCCGGTCTGAAGCGGCATGTTGACCCCAAGCGGTTCGTGGATCCCAAGTGGTACGAGGGATTAAAGCGGCATAACACATTTTTACCAGTCTTCATTTTTGTCAAACCGACAACCGGCATTTTGTATGAACCGGTAATACTCTGTGATGAGTTACCAACTGACATTTTGTGATGAGTTACCATCCACCGATTGTTTGACGGTGCCGACACATTAATGGTGCTTTTTGTGTCGTGGTACCAAGTGTGTCCAGGTTCATTGAACCTAAGAAATTGTAATGTAGTCCTATTGGACTGACATGAAATCGGATTCCTTTATAAGGACATCATGTCTAGGGTTTTAGGTTGTTGATGTGGTCATAGCAAAAGTTTACGTTGTTGCTAGGGTTTAAGGTGGTTGAGGAGTTGGGAAGAATATGAATGTGTAGAAGACTGAAGTAATGCTAAAGTGCATTAAGAAAAAGCTATCAAGGATCTAATCGAGTAGTCTGTGCTACTAGCTAGATCAAACACTTGTTGATTACTCACATCTTTGACAAGTTTGTAGCCCTTAACCGGGTAGGCCCAAAAGCCTTTTGTAAATCCTCTAACAAGGTGGTTCACATCTGTGGATCTAAAATCCTCTAGCAAGGTAGTCTTTAATCAGACTTATCTCCTAACAGAGATTGAGATTCCTAACAAGATCTGTTCTAGTAAAGAACATTGTAAGACCTTAACCGGTCTGACCTTAACCAGTCTGGTTCCTATTCTGCAGACAGTGACTTGTGAGTTCCATCTCACCATGGTTTTTCCCATTTGGGTTTCCACATCAAAATATCTTGTGTTATGGTGTTTGTGCTTCTGTGGGTCAATGCATTATTAGCTATTTGGTTTGCATGTTTGTTAACTGGTTCGTCTACTAAATTGTTTTACTAGTTTACCATTAGTCTTGCAAAGTGTTTAAGTGCAAAGATTTTTGGCATACTAATTCACCCCCCCTCTTAGTTTTCATCAATTGGTATCAGAGCCAACCTTTCTATAAGTTTAACCACTTGGAAAGAGATATGGGGGAATACACTTTGAGGGAACTTACCCACCGGCTCACTCAGTCTGAGCAAGCCTATGATGATATTATGGTCAAATACAAGGCATCTCAAGCAAAAAGGAGAGAACATGCAGAAAAGTTGATGGAGCTATCTGAAAATAGTTCTTCAGATGAAGCAGACATGGAAGCCCTAATTGCAGAAGTAAATAAGTTGAATGAATCAAATTCCAACCTGAGAAAGGAGTTGGAAGGACTGACTATCCGGATGTGTCAAGAGCTTGAGAACCGGAGGAAAGCTGAAGATCTGGTGAAAGAAAGAGATCATGAGATCTCTGAGCTGAAACAAGAGATCAGTGCCCTAAATGCTTGAACTCCATGCAAACAAAGTGGAAAAGGAAGACATGCAAGGAGAACTGAACATTGCCATCTCTGAGAATATAAACCTGTTGAAAACAAATGCTGCTATTTCCAAAGAACTCTCTGAGTCAAAGGAAATACTTGCTAAGTTCAACAACAGTAATGTCAAGCTAGAGCAAAAGCTTGAATCTGCCAAACCGATCAAGAATACCAATGTACTTGGCTATTCCAATTATGAGGAAGGTGAGACCTCTGGTACAAATGCTGGAACATCAAAGAGACAACCGACATCAAAGGATAAAGGTAAGAAAAAGTTAAACCTATTTGTTTCAATTGTCTTAAAGAAGGACATACTGCAAATGTGTGTAGGAGTAAGGCTTACAACAATTTTCCATATTTCCTAAATGATAAGCCTAGATCCTATAGATTTGATGGTAATCGTTATGCATGCAACAAGTATGGGCATAGAGCATCTGAATGTAGGTTTGTTATTAATAACACTGGAAGATATCCTCAGAGGACCCAAGGAGTTGGTCCTGAACCTTTTGTGAACCGGAATCACAACCGGTTTAATGCCTTCAATCATCAGCAAAGAAGCGGTGGCCATCAAGCGGCAACTAGATGGAGAGCAAATTGTATGATCTGTCATGGTCATGGTCACACTGCTGCAACATGCAGAAGAAAGAATGGAAACATGAACAATGGACCTTGGAGAGCACCTAGATTGGTCTGCTATCACTGCAACAAACCGGGTCACATTGCCAAATTCTGTAGATCAATAAAGAACATATCTGAAGATATACCGGTCTCTCCGGAATGAAACATTGATGTTGACACTATTCAAGTGGACATGATCAAAATATGGAAGGAGAAACCAGCGGTGTTACAAGAGGAACCGGTTTCTGCACCTCTGGTACAAAAAGCTTAGGGGGAGCAAACAATGAAATGTTTTGAACCCCCAGTTTACACCGGTAAAAGACCTTAACCGGTATGTGATACCTGTCGTTTGGTAGAAGACCGAAAATGGTAAAAAAGCAAATTAGGGTTTATGCCCTAATGGAGGAGCATTAATTGCGGTAGGTGAGAAACATACTTAAAAGGATTTTTCAAATCATTTCTCACTATCAGTTTTCGAGCAAAGAAAAGTTTTTCAAAGAGCAGAGCGACGAAAAGGCTATTTGAGCTGAGATTTTGAGAAATTGAGAAACCGTGAAGGAGATTCAAATTCAAACTGGAAACGGTCAAGTGGAGAACTCAAAGCGGTGATTCAGCAACTGATAGAGTGTGAAGTGAAGGAGAATTGGCAAGCCCTAATTTCACGTGTTTCAAAAGGTATTTCTCGAGTGCTTAAAATTTCTATCATGGCTTCCGTATCTCATACCAGTTCTAGTGCATCTGTCAAGTCTGCAAATTTTATTCAACGAAAGTCCAAGTATAATGCCCTATCACAAGTTCTGGCTGGTGTGATAGTAGAAGAGGGAATTTCTGACTACATAGATTGCAAAATTGAAGACCTAAGGTCTCTAGCTATCCACTCCCAGTTAGGTTTGTTTTGTGGAAAGGATAAGAAGATCAAACCGGAGTTTAATATTTTGGAGAAGAAGAAGCTCCACAATGTTGTCTATTTCCTGGAGGATTTCACAAAGGATAATATAAGGATCATTCTGAGGAGAGTCCATGGTGATAAGATGTACCTGGAGAGAACACATGACATCACGCTACAGGAAATTCATGCAGTCACTGGATTCTACAACACAGGGGAAGTGCCAACCCTGAGGACAGTAAGAAAAACTGAAATGTCCAAGCTCACTGGTTCAGTGAGAGACTCACGAGGCATGACAGTAAATTCTATCAAGGATGATCTAAAGAAGTATGCATGCATGGTGATTGGATATCGGACATTCTCAGCCATCAGAATTAACTTTGTATCTGCTGCAGCGATAAATGCCGCTTACCGGATGATAAAGGAGGATGCATCATTTGAAATGTGCACAGGTATGCAGAGACAACTCCTGTTGAATCTGAAGTCGATCAAACAGGATAATGTACTTAGGTTCAAGTTTGGACAACTACTGGTTGGGTTGTTCTTCTATTTCCAAGTCTACTTTCTAGGAGTAGGAGATGTCTAGTGGTCTAGTGACCAACTGGTGACCAAGCAAATCAAGGAAAACATTGAAACAATTGGAACCAGTTACCCTGATATTCTGAACAAGTATTTTGATGAGTTCAGAAGGAAAATGAGCTAAAGAATGAGGATATTCGGTGACATCGTCAAGAAATGTGAAGACGATATCTGCTTCACCATCCAAGTAGATAAATGCATAATGGAGGCTGTTGAGCCTAGACAGGAAGAAGTGGAGCCAATGGACTATGAGGTGATATACGATATGTTGGAAGGGTATGCCTCTACCCTTATTGCCTCACCGCTTGATCCTAAGGCAAAGAGAACCGACACCTACCTAGAGAGGATAACACCAATTGAGGAACCACCAGCAAAGAAAGGAAAAGAACTGGCAGTGAAGAAGGCAAAGGCAGTGCTTGCAGCATCAACACCGGTTACTACTGCAACTCCAAAAGTGACCAAGCGGTCACCAACCAAGAAGAAACTGGAAGCAACACCAGCTAAAGTGTTCGAGAGAAAGAGAAAGACAAGGAATACCTCTCCAGACTCAGAAGAAATTGTGTCTAAGGAAAAGCCAAAGAAAACACGTCAAGCAAAGAGGAAGACAAAGAATGAACCGACATCATCTGCACCGGTAAATATAGATATCTCTTCCTATAAACCTTTGACACATTGTCAAAGAACAATAAAGAATATTAGGAGAAAAGTGCTACATGACTTAATTGATTGTTTTGGTGACTTTAATGATGATGAAAAGGAAGCGGTTGAAAAGGAAATAATTCAGTATTTATGTATTAATGACCAGTTGCCCTCAGAGATTAAACCTCAAACACCAGATTCTTTATATATGTCATTAGATAATAGATGGTGCATTGCCATAGAAAAGGAACAGGAAATTAGGGAGAAATTTTTTGCACAGTACTTTCCCGACCTGTCAAAATCTGAATTGTTTGATGTTATTGACCAAAATAAAGGACTCTTCTTCACTAGAAGAAGAAGACTCTGGTTGTTAGAAGGTAGAGTTGATGATGTCAAAAAAGACACTCATCTGTATATGAGAACCGTTGTCCAGTCTCACAAAGTGCATCTAGCCAACCAGCAAGCTGAAAAAGAACCGGTTATATCTAAACCGGATGAAGTATTTGATGATGAAGGAAATTCGGTTGTTGAACCGATCGACACCATTGATGTCGATGCTCTGGACATAGAGGATGTTACTCAGGAAACACCATCTGAGGCAACAGGACAGGAGCAACAGGCTAAACAGGTTGATAAGCAAGCCGAGGACAGACAGGAAGCGGTAAAGGAAGAGGCCGAGCAGAGGAAAAAGGATGAAGAAGAGAAGCAAAAAAGGGATGAAGAAAAGAAAAAGAAGAAAGATGAAGGAGAGGAAGAAGAAGGATGAAGAAGAGAAGAAGAATAAAGATGAAGAGGAGAAGAAGAAGAAAGATGAAGAAGAGAAGAAGAAAAAGGATGAAGAGGAGAAGAAAAAGAAAGATGAAGAGGAGAAGAAGAAAAAGGATGAAGAAGAGAGAAAGAAGAAAGAAGATGAAAAGAAAAAGAAAGAAGAGGAAGACAAGAAACAGGAGAAAAATAAGGAAGCAGAGAGGAAGAAGAAGGAAGAGGAAGATAAGGAACAGGAGAAGAAGAAGGAAGCAAAAAAGAAAAAGGCTGAGGAGGATAAGGAAGTGGAGAAGAGGAGAGAAGCAGAGAAGAAGAAAGTGGAAGAGGACAAGGCAGGAGAAGCAGAGAAGAGCACCTAGATGGAGACTGTGAAGGCAACTGGGAGTCAAGCTAAACCAGCTGATCTCACCAGTCCTATCGATCTCTAGTCTGCAAGTGAAACGGAGCTAATGCAGAGCATCAAGGTTGCTCAAGAGCGCCTTGAAATTATTTGCAGGAAGAAGGAGCAGGATGTAATTCAAGCGGTTGTGGACACTCTTACCGGTTTGATACCCGGTACAAATCTTCCCAACACCGATTCATCACTAGCCAAACTAAAGCTCCTATGCACAGTAGTGGATGATCAGGTGCAGAGCCTAGAAGAGGCAGCAGAGGCTAATGTAAAGAAGGAGCATCAAAAGGCTCTTAATATAGCTCTGGTGAAGAAGTTGAATGAGCTCCGATCTGAACTGAAGAAAGAACAAAAGGATATAAGGGACGCTCTGGATGAGGGGAATCTGCTACTCAGCAAGATCTGCCAACCTCATCTATTCTATGATGATGTGCTAGCTCAGAACCAAAAGCTTCAAACGGACTTGCATTCCTACATGAGCACATTCAAGCCACCTTATGATTCCTTTACAACTTATGGGCAAACCGTTCACCGGTTTCACATCTAGTCAGCAAAAATGGAGCAAGAGATTAGCACCCGGTCTAGATATTTGCAGGAGGTTCAACTGGTTCTACTCCCACGATTGCAAATTCTTCAGAAGTGCTATCTGAACCTGGATGCCTTAACAGTAACATAGGAGATGAGCACAATTGATGCCATGGAAGAACATGTATCCCAGATGCAGACAGAGCAAGAAGTAGCCACCTCCCTACTTGAGTCTTGGTCTTTGTTGATGAAACAATTCTTGCAGGACTTTAAATCTGTTTTTGACAAGTATCATTCCTTCTTGTCATATACTTTTATTATTTTAATATCAAATGAAAACAGGGTTGTTCAGCTGTACTTTGTCATTGTTGGCAAAGGGGGAGAAGAATTCTATTTGGGAAAAGTATCTGGTAATCAAAATTTTGATTATATGCTCTGAATATCTCAATGTTTATGCTCTATATGCAAATTTGTTATACATTGTATTGTCAAAGGGATAGTGTATATGCTTAGGGGGAGCAATTTTGCAAATGGCATGATTTTGTTGTAAAACACTTAGATGTCAAAATTTTATTTTCCTAAGTGTTGCCATCAATGCCAAAGGGGGAGATTGTTGGCATTTTTTATGTTTATGTTGTGATTGTCATTGATGGACACACACTTGCATTGAGATCCCCTTTATATGTATGAGTTAGAGCACAACCGGTATTTGTTCCAACCGGTATGGTGTATTATAGTATTTAGACTATTGATGTTTTGCAGAATGTGTTTCTCGGTGAAGCGACATGTTGACCCCAAGGGGTTCGTGGATCCTAAGCCGTACGAGGGATTAAAGCGGCATAACACATTTTTACCAGTCTTCATTTTTTTCAAACTCGCAACCGACATTTTGTATGAACCGGTAATACTCTGTGATGAGTTACCAACCGACATTTTGTGATGAGTTACCATCCACTGATTGTTTGACGGTGCCGACACATTAACGGTGCTTTTTGTGTCGTGGTACCAAGTATGTCCAGGTTCATTGAACCTAGGAAATTGTAATGTAATCCTATTGGACCGACATGAAATCATATTCCTTTATAAGGACATCATGTCTAGGGTTTTAGGTTGTTGATGTGGTCATAGAAAAAGTTTATGCTGTTGCTAGGGTTTAAGTTGGTTGAGGAGTTGGAAAGAATATGAATGTGTATAAGACTGAAGTAATGCTGAAGTGCATTAAGAACAAGCTATCAAGGATCTAACCGAGCAGTCTATGCTACTAGCTAGATCAAACACTTGTTGATTACTCACATCTTTGACAAGTCTGTAGCCCTTAACTGGGTAGGCCCCAAAAACCTTTTGTAAATCCTCTAACAAGGTGGTTCACATCTGTGGATCTAAAATCCTCTAGCAAGGTAGTCTTTAATCAGAATTATCTCCTAATAGAGATTGAGATTCCTAACAGGATCTGTTCTGGTAAAGAATATTGTAAGACCTTAACCGGTTTGACCTTAACCGGTCTGGTTCCTATTCTACAGATAGTGACTTGTGAGTTCTATCTCACCATGGTTTTTCCCATTTGGGTTTCCATGTCAAAATATCTTGTGTTATGGTGTTTGTGCTTCTGTGGGTGAATGCATTATTAGCTATTTGGTTTGCATGTTTGTTAACCGGTTTGTCTGCTAAACTGTTTTACCGATTTACCGTTAGTCTTGCAAATTGTTTAAGTGCAAAGATTTTTGGCATACTAATTCACCCCTCCCCCCCCCCCTCTTAGTATTCATCAAGTGCAAGTGGGAAAGTTAGGAGGATGAGACATGAGGAGAGAGAATGAGTGGATGAATATAAAATTAGAGAATAATTATTAAGTATGATTAAGGAAGAATTAATTAGGCTAAGTGAGGATAGGAGAAGTGATTTGTAGGAATCACATGATTTAAGTTGATTGATTAGAATTAATTAACTAAGAAGAATTTAGAAGAATTAATGATTAAGAAGACTTTAGAAGAATGGGGAATAATTAATTTTGATAAATTAATTATAGGACTATAATGATAAAATTAATTAAATTTGATTTAATTAATTTTAGATAAAAGGGACCAACACAATTAAATTAATTATGTGGAGAGGCTTAAATTAATTAAATATTAATTTAATTAATTTTAGGTTTCTACAACTGAAATCAACATATTGCTATAAATGTGGTTTGTTTCCCCATTGTTTTCCTTGCATGATATGTTAATTTCTGCTATTTGAAGGTGATGTTTAAGTGCAACAATAAAAAGCTCATGATTTTCTTGATTTACAAGGATTTGATGGATGTGTTAGGTTCACAATTTGAGGGGACATGGAACAAGAAAAAGTGGTGATTTGGGAGTCATCGAATGTTGGAGGAGAGCAATAGTAAAAGGAGTGATAGGGGTTATGTTTTGTGTTTTATAATAAAAACATCTCAGACAAAAGATTTGATGGTTTTGTTTGTTGGGTGACTAATGTATTTTAAATATGGATTATCCCATAAGTCCATACTAACCAAGCAATGTGATATGTAATCGGGTGTAACCATGTTTTGCCACATTTATCAATGAAAAAATACCACTATAATGTTGAGCTCTACCTTAGCTTTCTAGCCATGTATTTTTTGTAGGATTTTAATAATGTTAGAACTTTGATCTTTAATTTCTTTTTTTTGTCTTTCTTTTTCATCGAAGACAGTTTTTTTGGTTTCATTTTTTATTCCCTCATTGAAATTTTAAATAAATTAAATTTTTAAAATCTAGACTCTATTCTATATATATTAAAAAATATATTTTTTATTAGTTTCCAAAAAAAATAGGGGAACATGCCTAATTTTTCATTTTTGACGATGTGTCCAATTTCAAAATTAATAAAAATCATATATTCATTATAACAAAAAAGGAAGTATAAACTACATGGTGTTAGCTATTGTTTCATTGAAGTAATTTTGAAATACTAAACAAAATTAGGGGGAGCACAATAGACATTGTTATGCTTTTAGAGAAAAATAGGAGAAATTTGTGTATCCTCTATTTGAACCCCTTAATCTTGCTAACAAAATGATGTCTCAACTTTGCAATTATATAAGGTTACTAACTATAATAAATTTACATTTGAGCATAGATTGGTTTGAAAATTTCTCCAAATCTATGGATTGGCTAAATAAGCATATCAGTAAATTTTCACTAAAAGATCATGTCTTAATTTGAAGGTATTAAAGTTTTCATTTTTGAAAGTTTTCTAGTGAATCTTAAAGTCCTTATATTTATTTATTTTGGCCTAAAATTTATTATAAATAGTAGCTATTTATAGTGTCATAAAGCACTGCATGAGCTTTTTGATGGTTCAAACAATTCATAAATCAAACTTTCAAGTCAAAATTTATGGCCTCTAGAAGTTCAATCTCTTGAAATGGGAAATATAAAACGTGTTGGACACATACATGAGTTTTAAAGGAAAGTTACACATGATCTTGTGTTTTTTGACACACCATCATGCATCTTGGATTGGATATAAGTTGGTCATGGATTTTGTTATATTGTAGCCTGAACAAAGTGAATAGGAAGATGTGACTCAATTTCCTTCTACACCTAAGAAAGTTGTTCTTAGAGACCCCTATATAGACAAGAAGTTGAGGAGAGCTCATCTAGATTTGAATCTTCAAAAGAGGAGGAAGAACCCGCAACTTAGCTCGTACAAAGGTCTACTAGGTATAGACAACCACCTAAAAGGTATTCACCTGATGATTGGAGATGTATTTTTCTTTGAATACTAATATGGATGAACTTAAATATATGGATGAACTTAAATATATAGAAGATGTATAGGATATGAATGATGCAAAATCTTGAAAGATTGCTTCGAATGAAGAACCATCATGTTTGAAAAAGAATGATATATGGGACCTTGTACCATTACCTAAAGCAAGATAGCTTGTTGGTTGCAAATGGGTGTTCAAGAAAAAGATTGACCTAGACGTATTAAGAAATGTTGAGTGAGGTTGGTTGCAAAAGACTACTCTTAGGTTGAAAATATTGATTATGATAATATTTTCTCTCATGTTTCAAAAAGGATGTATCCATTAGAATTTTACTTTATATTGATACTGCTTATGATATAGAGGTTGAGAAAATGGATGTAAAAATTATTTTCCGTCACAATGATTGAGAGGAGGATATTTATATATATGACACATCTAAAGCATTACGTGATAAAAGGAAAAAGTAATTTGGTTTGTAAATTAAAGAAATATTTGTATGACATTAAATATAGTCCTAGGATGTGGTACCAAAAATTTGATACATATGTGTTGATTTAAGGATTCAAGCATTCTAAATAAGATCATTGTGTTTATTATAAATTTGAAGTTGATTATTTCCCATAAATTTCATTATATGTTGGTGATATGCTATTCATTGGTGAAGGGAAAGAATGTGTAATGGTGAAAAATTAGGGTTAAGGTTAAATTAAGATAATAAAATCACTAAATGACCTAATTAACCAATTAAATTAGGGAGGATACAAATCTAATAGATGTAGCCTTGATAGACCAAGATTTTGATCCAGTTATAGCCTCTTGGGATAGGGCTTTCTCCTCCTTAGATTGAACTGAATTGAATTATTGAAGATTAGGGCAAGATAGTGAACTATTGAAGCAATTTGACAGAAATAGTGAGCTTAAGATTTTGTATGGAGCCACCAACCAGGATCTGAGTAGAATAATATGTTTCAGATCTATTCCTAGAAGTTTGGCTAGATTTTTGAGGACTAGGTAGTATTAAATCGCCATGGTTCTTTGAATTTCTTATCATCAAAATTTGAACCTATTCATCTCTATGAATTCTATCGACCATCTTGATTACAACTCTGTACTTGTTCTTGTACATAGTGAAAAGGGGAAATATGTTTGGGATATGGGTTTGCTTGAGGTCAAAATTTAGTTTCATAATTAACTATGAAATTGAATTAAAAATGTAAATGAAAGACTGCAGTGAAATACTTTCCTTTTGAGGGAAAGTTTAAAAATGATTGAAACACTAATGATATACCTTAATGAATCGTTGTTTGTCTCTACAAAGGAATTAGGGTTTCATGTAGGTTATTTTCACAAAATATAGAACATGAATGTCATCTCCAATGCTTGAATCTTGACTTCACTTCTTCTCAATTGCTTGATAGAATATTGTTTTCTTGCTCACATGAATTCACTACAGTGTAATTGAATGAAGCTCATTAGGTTTTAAAATGAGAGGGGTAGAGGTCTCCTTTTATACTTGCTTGTTGAAAATTTGATTAAATTTCCATAACAAGCTAACACAAGGCTATATTTTCGACTCATCAAAGGTGATCATTAGAGGGGGCCAATTTGGGGCCAAATTAAGAGGCCTAGGGTCTATACACCTTGGTCTTGATTTAGGACCAAGGAATGGTATATCTTGGTCATAATTTGGGATTGGGGCATGGTACGTCATGGTCCTGCAAATCAAGACATTCAAACTAAGGGCTAAGCTAGAAAATTGGTGAGAATGTGAGGTAAATGAGTGGTCTGAGCAAAATCAATATTGCAATTAGGCCTTGCAAGATAAAACACCAAAGTGAGGCATAAGTAAGGACAAAATTATAGGTGATTACAATTTAGGATACTGCATTTAGCCCCCACTTTAGCGGGAGTATGAGACTAAGCATACTTACGATAAAGTACAAAGGTCTGCAATATTGAAAACTTCCATAGAGATATCAAAGAGACAAGATACACAAGCCCCCAGGAGCTTTAGGATCTTATTACTCTAAAATATCAAGATAAAAGGAACATCATAAGAAAGAGTAAAGAGAGAGAGATAACATGACTACTATCATAGTAATATTTTCTTACTATGAGTCATGAAAATGAAAAATATGAAATTACTTGAGTATCGAAACATGGCATGGTGTGTGCATAAAGTGTATCATTGAGCAGAGTGTATGCTCCCACACTAAATAGATTACATATGCCTTATCAAGGAACAATTGTTTTAAGATAGCATGCATCCAAAAGACAAGCACACTAGCACAATGAGATTCCCCCAAGAAATGACAAATCAAAGGATGATGATCAGAAAACATAAAAGCACATAAGGGATCTACTAACTGTAAGGAAGTTGAGTAGCGGATCAACTTCGTACATTAACCTTGAGAGGAGGGTAGTGCAAAAACTTTTATAGATCGTCACAACAGTGACAGAAAACAAAAATAGATATAATAACATTCAAACCATAATACAATGATTTACGTGGGGAAAACCCTTTCGGGAGAAAAACCCTACACTCCAAAAGCCGCCCAATATATTATTCTGTAATCAAAATAGGTTCCAATATACTTGCAGAGTAAGCTTGCAGAGTAAGCTCTTCGCAAGAGTACCACTAATCAGAGATTCAAAGGTAACTCAATAGCCATAAGACTCTTACACACAACCTCTATCTCATGCACCTCATATATAGGAGATACAATACAAGAAATTGTCAAAGGGTATTACAAAACCATGGGCTAAAACCACCCAATAAAGTGTAGCCAACCTTATCTCCCTTCTAGATGTGCTCTATGATGTGTCCCTCTTTTTTTATAGTTCATTTATGTGTTCGATGTATTTTATATTTCCAATTTTAGGAGTACAAACTTCTAGAGGCCATAACTTGAGAACCATGTGTCCTATTGACGAACTGTTTGAAGCACCGAAAAGCTTGTGAAGTGTTCTAATACATTGTAAGATGCTAAACCTCTTATGCCCACTTTTCAAGGCATTTTGGGGCCTCTAAAGTCCTCAAAATCAAATTTAAACCTTTCATTGGACCCCTCCAAAATGGAAAATTTAATATCTTCAAAACTAGCTATGATCTCGTGTCATAAATTTACCGGAATGCTTATCTAGCCAACCAGAAGATACAAGGATAATTTCACACCATTTCATGCTCAAATGAAAACTTACTATAAATAGTAACCTCATGTAAATGCAAGGTTGAGACACCATTTTCCCAACACTAACTCTGGGGTCAGTATGCTCTTATGATAAATAATGTATATCATGAATATTTGTATTAAATTGACCTCATCCCCCAAAGGTAGTAGAAGTAAAAACACAATGGAATAAGACCACATGTTTCTTTTGAGTCAACATGGAAGAGAAAAAAAGAGATCTCAACGCTTTGCATTGTCCCCAAGTAGACAACACAAGGGACAACATATAGAAGAATTGAGATATAAATAGAAGAATGTCACAATAGATTCAACCTCTCTATTACCTTGCACCAATAGAGTAGCAAGGATCATCTAAAGAGAACCTAACACAACACAAACATACATCACTGGGGAAAACACATTATGAACAAACAAGAGAGGATCTAAGACACGAATGAAGCTAAACAAACAAATCATCTGCCTCCCAATATCATTGAACGTTATTTTGGGAAGGTGGAAAAGATGCAAGAGGAGCCACTTACAGCATGGTAGATGGAGCTACTACAAGTTCTAAAGAAGGATTATTCTCTAATGATGAATCACTTTGTTTCTCACTAGAAGATAGGGTTAATGCTTTTGAAAAAATATGAGCCTAGATCGTTATTAACATGAACAAGCTCATACATATCATCAGAATCATTAGAATCAAAATTGTTATCATGAACAACATCATCATCCATTTCATCATCTAGATTGTTAAAAATAGGATCTCTAACATGAAAAGAGCATGAACCATCATTTTTCTTAAGCATTTTTTATCTTGGTTATTTAGGTTGAAATTCCTCCCTAAGGTTAGGCAAAGGCTAGACAAATGGAATCAAATCAACATTCAGTTTCTTTGAGGAGGAAATGGTTTGGGAAGAAATTTCACGAGCCTTGGCATGATGTCTTCATTAGTGTTCCCTTACATAATAGTTTCTTTTAGTTTTTGCCAAAGGTTGTGAAGGTTGAGGATCAATTAACATAGGCTTATTTTCTTCTTTTAAAGGAGGAGGAGTCAAAGAAACCATAGTAGGTTGGGACATATAAGATGCCAAGTGCTTTCCTTTGTAGGACGTAGGAGGTGGGACTGCAACATATATGGGAGGAACAGAAGTTGTGGGAAGGATACCATGTCCATGATAAGGGGAAGGAATAGGTCTAGGGTATCTAGGATTACTTAGAGATGTGATCATCTCATTCTTCAACTTTTGATAAGATTTAAAAAAGGGCATCATTTTGAGGCTTGAGAGGTTCAACTTGTTTATGCCAAAAGTAATCAAGGGTGAAATTTCCATGCCTTGCTCTGGGTTGGTACATACTATGATTAATTGTTATGATAGCTCCATTATGAGGAAATTTTAGACATTTATGAATAGTAGAAGGGATCGCTTTCATGGAAGAGAGCCAAGTATGTCCTATCTTCACAGAAAATTAATCCGATGTAGGAATTATGGAAAAAGTCACATCTAAGAGCTTAGTACCAACCTTAATGAGGAGACTAATAGAACTAATAGTAGTTCAAGAGAAACCATCATACCTCTTAATCATAAGATCATATTTTATCATATGTTACTTGATGCAATTGTAAAATGTAAATATATTATTTAGTTATCACATTCAACATACACATTCGATCAATCAACACACCTCGTGAGATTTTGTTTATCTTTGATCTTCCAAGTGATATACAATGGGCCATCGAGTCCAACAATAGTCTCACTAGGATCAAGGTAATGCATAGGTCTTTAGGAGTTGTAGGTTTGTCAACAAGATTCACAATATTATTAAACTCAATACCAAAACCAACAGGAGAAAAGGGAAGAAACTTAGACTCAACAACATTAGTAGAGTGGGAAGGCAGAGGATTGGTGAAGATTTGGAGATTTTGATTAGGAGGTGCTACATATTTGTTTCCTTTTTCATTCACACCAGCTGCAAATATGGTATTATTATCAATGAAATGTTGAATCTTACTCCTTAAAGTATAACACTTCTCAGTATCATGATTGGGTTGGCAGTGATATTGGCAAAAGGCTTTGGCATCATGATAAGATGGAAAAGGTTTTGAGGTATCAATTGGCTTCATGAGAGGAAGTTTCAACACATTAGTATTTATAAATATTGATATTAAACTATGTAAAGACTCGAAAAGAGGAGTAAATTCTTTTCTAAAGTATTTGGATGAAGGGGCCACACCTGATGTTGTGGTTGCCACTTGAGTATTGATTTTGTTATTTATCTTGATGTTTCCTTTGTTTGGTTTAAATTTTGAAAAAGATTGTTGAGAACTCTTATTCTTATCAACTAGAGCCATTGAAGGAGATAATTCAAATTGACTCACTTGAAGCTGATAATTATAAAGTACTACACACAATTGTGTAAAGGAAGTAAGATCATAAAATAGAAGCTTATCTCTAATGTATTTTTATAAATAATCAATAAAAATTCTTTGAACATCATGATCAGGCATAAGATAAGTAATTTGAGAATATAAATGTTTATATTTACCAATAAAATCAGTCACTTTCTCTTTAACTCCTTGTTTACAATGAATGAAATCGGTCAAAGTAATTTTAGAGCTAATATTATTGTGAAATTATTGAATGAAAGAATTGGATAATTGTTGAAATGATGTAATAGAATAGGGAGACAAAGAAAAATACCATTGCAGAGATCTATCCTTGAAGGTTTGAGTAAATAATTTAGCTATAAGACTTTGGCGATGAGCAAAATCACTACACAAAGTTTGAAATATTTTCACATGAGTCAATGGATCACCTTTTCCATTGTACAACTGCAAATGAGGAACATCCATATGTTAAGGAGGGACAACATGGACAATGTCATCAAATAATGGGCTCACTACATCAAATGTGGGCATATTAAACTTAGATTGAGTGATGGAAGCCAATTGTTATTGTAGGGATGTAATACTTTTGGGCTAAGTTATTGATGGGTGCTTCAGTGGATGGATTGAAATTGGACATATTGCATTGTGATGAAGGAGTAACATTGTTGTATGTAGGTGGAGGTTGATAATAAGGAGGTGGAACACTATGATACGTGGGTGTGGGAGATGGTTGGGATACAAATGGAAGACCCACAAAATTAGGGATATAAGAATATTGATTAACAGGATTTCCCCCATGACTAACATGTGTAGGGTTACCATTTTGTGTGGAAGTAGTCATGATAGAAGATGTAAATGTAGGCACACTCGGCAAGGATGTATGCATAGGAATGGAATGGTTGACTTGACTAGTGGGTTGAGAATAACCAAGGACTTCAACACAACTTTTTATTGGCATGATATTAGTGTCAACAATATGAGAAAGGCCATGCAACGAATCAACAACAATTTTATCACTTTGCACCATTCTTTTTAATCTTTCAATTAATGGGATTGCCTCACTTTTCAAGTATTGTTGGCTCATCTATTGTTGATGACCCTAGTTAGTGATTCATCGTCATCTTTAGAATATGAGAATTATGAAGAGAATGGGGATAAATGACACTATTTGTTGGGTTGGAGGAAGCACCAACATTCTCATGAAATAAGTTATCCAAATTAGGCTCTATATCCTTAGTAATTAAAACTTGGGAAGCTTTAATTCTACTACTTCTCATGGGAATATTGTAGGTAGGACTAATGGTAATAAAACAAATGCACAAAGGAGGGAAAATTAAATGCACAAATTGAAAATTGTGATTAAACAATGCAATTTTTTTTAAAGTGATTGATTAACCAATTATTTAAGAAATTTGAATTGTGAATTTGAAAGATAAATGCCTCTAAATCATAACATAACATGTCATAAAGATCACATCTGAAAATAGACTTGAAAAATTATGCAACCCACAAGTTGATTGCAGAATTATAAATTAGGTTTTTTTTTGTGAATTTAGCCTCTAAATTTATGCAATTCAATTGAAAATGAGATATATGAGTGCAAATTTGAATTTGAGAATGCATAAACAATCAGATCTGAGATAATGAATCAAAATTAGGCAACCCACAAGTTTGAATTTAGAATTATAAATAGGGTTTTTATCAATTTAACCTCTAAATTTATGTAATTTAATTGAAAATAAAACTTATGAATGCAAATTTGAATTTGAAAATGCATAAATAATCAGATTTGAGATCAGAAATTAGAAATGAAGGTGGAAAAAGTCAGGTTTACCAAAATGTAATGGCGAAAAATTAGAGTTAGGGTTAAATTAAGATAATAAAATCACTAAATGACCTAAATAACCAATTACATTAGGGAGGAGGGGAATCTAATAGATCTAACCTTGAGAGACCAATATTTTGATTAGATTCCAGCCTCTTGGGATAGGGCTTTCTCCTCTTTATATAGAATTGAATTCAATTGTTGAATATTAGGGCAAGATAGTGAAATATTGAAGCAATGTGATAGAAACAATGAGCTACATATGTCGTACAGAGCCACCGACCCGAATTTGAGTAGAAGAATATGTTTTGGATCTATTCCCAAAAGTTTGACCTATTTTTTTGGGATCATGTAGCATCAATTTTCCATGTTCCTCCAAATTTCTTGCCCTCGAAAGTTGAACCTATTAGTCTTTGTGAATTATCTTGATCCTCTTGATTACAACTTTATACTTGTTCCTACACATAGTAAAAAAGGGAAAAAAGTTGCGAATAGGGGTTTTCCTTAGGTCAAACCCCAATTTTGGAATTAACCATGAAATTGAATTGAAAATTTAAATGAAAGAGTATGGTAAAATACTTTTCTTTTGAGGGAAATCTTGAAAATGATTGAAACACTAATGATATACCGTAGTGAAGTTTTGTTTGTCTCCACAAAGGAATTAGGGTTTCATGTGCATTGTCTTCATAAAACATAGAACATGATTGTCATCTCCAATGTTTGAATATTGACTTCACTTCTGCTCCTCTGCTTGATGGAAGACTGATTGTGTGCTCACATGAATTATTTAGTGTGTAATTGAGATCTTGAATGAAGTTTGTTAGTTTTAAAATGAGAGGGGTAGACCTCCTTTTATACTTGCTTGTCGACAATCCAATTAAATTTCCACAACAAATCGACATGGGGATATATTTCTCGCTCATCAAAGGTGACCATTAGAGGGAGCCAATTTGGGGCCAGATTAAAAGGCCCATGACATATACACCTCGGTCTTGATTTAGGACTAGGGCATGGTATGCCTTGGTCCTGATTTGGGACCAAGGTGTGGTATGTCCTGGTCCTGCAAATCAAGACTTCCAAACTGAGGGCTAAACTAGAAAATTGGTGATAATGTGAGATAAATGTGTGGTGTGAGAAAAATCAATATTACAATTAGGCCTAAGTGAGAAAGGGATTGTAGGTGAGTATAATTGAGGATGCTACAAAATGATTTTAGAACTAAAGTATCAATTTGTGGATAAATTTGCAATGAAAGATCTTGGTGTACATTACTAAACACATTCTTGGGATACAAATTAGAAGAGATAGAGGGAATAAAAAGCTATGGCCACTAGTACATTCGGAGCTGATTTTCGACGGCCGTTTGTCGGATTTTCGATGAATTTTCATCGGAGTGTCAACAAAATCCACCGTCGAAAACTCGGCGTCAGATTGGTCGACAATGCCATGCCCATCAAAAATTCGACAATCCAATGGACTTTGCCAACAGTCAAAGAAGTCGTCAGTCAAAACCATGGTATTCGTCATAATTCCAACGATGATCATTTTTATAAAAAATAAATAATTATCATCGATATAAAAGAGCCATCGAAGGAAGGAAATGTCAAAAGGACTCACCGAAGATAATAACTTCATCGACAAAAGATATCGAAGAAAGCAGAGAGGGTCTTCGTCGACGGGAAAATTTCTCGAGGAAATAATACTATTGATGCAACATAAAAAGGACCCACCGAAAGGAGCGTTTTCATTGAAAGAATAATATCGATCAGACAAAAGGAAGCTACATCGATAAAAGATATCGATGAGGATATAGGTTTCGAGGAGGTTAAACTTCATCGACAAAAGATATCAAAGAAATCAGAGAGGGTCTTCATCGACGGGAAAAGTTCTCAAGGAAATAATACTATCGGTGCAACATAAAAAGCACCCATCGAAAGGAGCGTTTTCATCGAAAAAATAATATCAATCAAACAAAAGGAAGCTACATTGATAAAAGATATCGATGAGGATATAGGTTTCGAGGAGATTAAAAGGCATGTTCTCGATATGCATGGTTTTGCTAATGTAACTTTATCGATGAAGAACGATAAGGGAAAATAAAGAAAAGCTTTGGTGAGATAATAGACTCATTCATCGACGGGGCATAGTGATATCGATGAAAGAAGTGTTTCGATGGAAAAATAAAGGAGGACACCAAAGCCCAAGGTTTCTTCGACATAAGACTCGATGGATATCAGATATGTTTCGATGAGGAGACAACCATACTAACCGAATACAGTATTTCGATGAAGGGAAAAAATACTTGATCGAAGTAATATTCGAAACAAAAGTATTGTCTATAGAAACAAAGAGATCGATGGACTAAAGAAAAAAATGATCGAAAGACATATCCTAATTGAAATGATTATTGATTGCCATGAAAATCATAAACAAATCCCAGGGAAGGTCACATCGCCATTAAATTCAAACGTGTGCCCGAGTGACCGTTGTCCAAAGTGCCATTACTAACTGATTAAATACGCCATAAGTAGTGGATCAACCATCAAAGGGCACAACATTAAGGAATTCACAGGTGACGAAATGAAAGCAGGAATTGGGTGAATTCATAGATAAAGCTCAGTAATTCCAAGTAAGTTGTTTGCACACAAACCTCTTTTACAAAATTCAAATGGAATCATCATCTAAAACTAATAAGACCAAAAAGGGAAAAGAACCTATCGCTGCAGAAGAAAAACCTAAAAGATAGAAAAGGGAAGGGCATTCTTTGGCCCACGACCTGATTGACCAGTGCCCATCATCCAGTTTGAGGTCCAAGAAGATTAGAGGTGATGAGAAAGGCCCGAAGGACCGGTTTGAGGATCTTAGAGACATATGGACAGAGTTGAGAGGGTATGAATTATTCATATATGGGTACAACAGAGGAGTTGCTCCTCAACCTATCAACAATTTATGGTGATTGAACTTAGGAAGGTTAGTTGTGGCTAATGTATTCATGAATGTGGAGCTCATGAAGGCATTGGCAAACAATTATGACCCTAAAACTAGGACCATATATAACTACATGTGTGAGCTAATTCTTGCAATCACAAAGGAGGTTATTGACACCGTGTTTGAATTGGATTGCGGATTTGAAGAATTGATTGACCTCAAGAAGTTAACAATTGAATATTTTAACCTAGAGCACATTTACAAAACGTGGAGACTCCCTATACATAGACCTAGGAATGCAGGGTCCTTAGTGCCACTAGGTTAGGATGACAAAGCTCCCTATGATGTCAACTCTTTACATCCATATTTCAAGTATACCTATTACTATGTTGCCCAAGTGATAGGGATAAAAGCCCATCCTTTGATGGATATTGCAAGCATGGTCATTTGTGCCAATTTGCAGTCTAAGGACCCCCGCTTCTTTGATTTTTCTGCTTATTTGGTTGAGGTTTTGAATCATGGGTTAGAAAATTTAAAGGGGGATGTCATCAATGTTCATTTCAAGAATTATTCCTTACTTATGAATATGCTATTGTATGTGGGCCAAGATGAAGGGTTATGGTTAGAAGAGTTATGTGTCAGGACATATGACAATGCTGGAATGAGAAAACCAGTGCAACTATGGGTTTCTTCATGGGACCAGAGGTATGTGAATAATCAATATTGGCATTTTGAGGAGTTCTTTGTCAAGCCATTATATAGACCGTTGGGATGCCCATGCGATCATGCCCTTGCACCAAAGGTTCAAAGATTCCTAAGACCAAAATATTTCGTTGAAGATCCCTCAATTGAACACAATTGGCGAGATTGGTATTGTTTTTTAGACTGCACACAAGTCAGGGTATACGGGTTCGAAGGGAGACCATACTTACTACCACTTACAGTCCCTAACAAAGTGGCTTGTCTGGAAATTGTGAGGCAACTGTCAATAGTGAGTACAGAACATTTGACAAGCCATGGAAAACAATCAATTGTACCTGGGTTGTTAGTATTTTCAGATTTAATTGTGAAAAGTTCAAAGAGTTATGGCCTGCTGTAGACAAAATTGGATTATTATGGCATGGCTATGGGGGATCCAAGGCCCAATTTTGATCCTGAAGGATACATAAGGATAGCCCGGTCATCACAAAAGCTGAAGGTTGGAGAGCATAAATCTTACCTACCGAATGACCTCATTAAGAACATTGGCAGAGAAGAGGCTAGAGTGAAGCGAATAAAGTTTGAGAAAGCAATACAGGCTTATAAATGGAAGCTTTATAGAAGGAAAATGGATGAGAACGTGCTACAAAATATTGAAGACCCCTTGGAGTTGGCCAACAAACTTGTGGAGCATGAATTGGAAATACTTGAGGGAGTCCCGCCTCATGTTTTTAGGGATTACATTGATGCTATTAGGAATATAGAGCCTTTGGCTCATATGTCTCCTTCTTCCACATCTGGCATCATTCCATTCACTCCTCGAGAGGATTACCCCCTGGTTATGCAGAGGATACACCGATAGACTTGGCAACAGGACAACTGAATGTCTGAGAAGTGGCTGACATCATATTCCTGAAGCATGAGGATTTCATTGTTGATAGTGACTTCATTGCTTCCGGGGAGTTCACCGCATTCATATATCAACATAAAGGATCTCAAATTAGGAATAACATGAGAAATAGTGAAGAAGAGAAGCAGCTTCAAAAGTTACAAGAGGAGATGGATCTTGTGATGAGAGAAATGACACCTGAGAAGGGAAGATAGTTGCTTAAGGAAGCTAGTGTGCTATTATACTCTGGATGGGACATGAACTCTGCCTTGTTGTTTGATGGATTCCTTAAGAAACAGGACCCAAGTAGGCAAATGATGCCAAAAGAGATTGATAAACTCTTTAGAGGATCAGGATATGATCCAGATCAGAAGGCTCTTCTATAGTGGGCTATCTATCCCAAAGATAAAAGACCTATATTGGTTGATACAGAAGAAGCTTTTGGACATTTGATGGTGTAGCAGGTTGGAAAGACTGACCCTAGAACAACTGCCAAACTAAATTTGGATGTCGCTAAACTGAACCAAGATCAGATATAGTTTCTGCTCCGAGAAAATTGTACATACAAAAGCCTATATGAGAAAACCGATGAAGAAAAATAGAGGCTACAAGCAAGATTGCTTCAGATTGATATAGGTACCAGTTAAACAGGCATGACATACAGTGTTGATAGAGATGCCATGGATGCCTTGACAGATGCTATGTATTGGAGGAATAGGGCCGAAAAGACATCTCGGCAACTAAAAAAGGAACAAAAAAAGATGGATAAGTTAGTTCTCGAGGTCCTTGACCATAGATTCAAAAGTATGATGCAGGTTGCAGAAATCTATTGGAAGACATACACTGGAATAGTCAAAGCTATGAAAGAGCATGGAAGGATTAGGTCTGGGTTGGAAGGCTTGATGAATGACAACAGTCTAATGAATCCAGGTGAGAAAATTGAAGCCGAGGCTCACTTGAAGTCCCATGATGAATTGGCAAATAAATTAAGGAAAGAGCATCAGAGGCTGGATGATGGGAATACCCCTAGGGTGCCCTCTTTTTACAATAATGGTGAGTTAGTATCGTTGGAACAGTGGAAACAAGAGTTTAGTGATGAGAAGAATCGAGCAGTAGCAAAGTTGGATCGGGACAAAGATTTGTCACTTTGTGTTAACAATATTCTATCCAATCATTTCCAGACAGAAAGTGACATGAGGACACTAAACAATGACGTTCTAATGTATAAAGATGATAAGTACATTGAACAAATAGGAATGTTGAACTTGTTTATATTCCAGTTTGTTAACAAAAGTGCTAATTAATAGTTATGTGCTGAAAAGACACGATGCTTGGTGACAATGTATACCCTCATATAAATGAGGGAATTTTTGTAACAATAAGAATCATTAGAGAAGAAGTAGAATATAGCCTCAGGCTTACTATTGTACCATTTTGCGAACATACATAATATAATCAGTCGTCTTTCCTTTGTGTATATGTTGTGGATTACTGCATCTTTCTATAGGCAGTTGCTTGTGATATTATCTAAAGGAGATAAGGTTACTTGTGTTCTTCCAGTAAAACTTTGTGTTTCATATTATGGATTTGAATAAAAGATTTACTTGTGAATATAGTTTTGTATATAGTGCACATGCATATTATCTCAACCATGGTGCCCCCTGCATATGTATATAGTTTTGTTTATAGGTGGAAATCTTGAGGTTCAATGTCGAACTTGGTTGCTCTGATACCATATGTAATATTCCATTAATTATATACTTAAAGAAAATAAATTGTGATCTATATTAAGATAAAAAATTGAGCATTTCAAAATAAAACATAACTACTTCAGTTGAAGGAGAAAACTAACTAAATGTTCTTCAACATAATAAGAATATAACTAATTTATCTAAAAGGAAGGTAATCTTTTAACGATAAAAAACATTGAACAAATATTATTAAGCTAATCAATATGAGAAAGGAATTCAAATGGCAAGTTTCATTTTTGAGGGAAGAGATAAAGGTTCAGAGGTTACTATTATCATTGTTTAAAAAATGGGTATTCTTTTCCATAATTGGCTAAGTCTATGAAATTCTTGGGTCTGGTATGGCCTTGTGACTTCTATTTCTTTGGGTCCTAAAGAGGGTTTAGGGTTTAGGTTTAATCACTTTCAAAATGTTTGAGAAAAAACCCTTTTAATTATATTTCTGTGTTACTCTATTCACTTAAGTAATGGGTCCTTTTGTCATGCAAAGTGTTCCCCCCGTTGTTTTTTACCTAGGCGGTCATTCTAAATGTTTTAATTTTTATTCGCCTTTAAATTGCCTTTTTCTAATGACCGTCGGGCCTTGTAATTGTCGCACAACTCTCAGTCAATTGGATGGCCCACGTGGATTCGCGAACTCAACATGCTCGAAAGTTACCTATCGCGTAGTAGCGAAAAGGTTTGGTGGGACCCAGCAATAAGAACTTCTTTCTTGGCTAAAAGCATTCTATCAAAGTATCTAAGATTCAAACAGTATCGATGAGACCCAGCGATGTCTCATTGATATAAAAGGGGCATCGAAGAAAGCAAACGTCTATGAACTTCAGAAAGGACTCATCGAAGACAGTAACTCCATCAATAAAAGATATCGAGGAAAGTGGAGATGGTTCTAATCGACAAGAAAAGGTCTTTGAGGATATAACACTATCAATGCAAAAAGACTCACCGAAAGGGATGGTCCCACCAACAAAAGGTATCGAAGAAAGCAGAGGTGGCCCCCACAGATGAGAAAAGGCTTTCAAAGAAACAATATCATTGATGCAAGATAAAGAAGACTCACCAAAAGAAGCATTCTCATCGAAAAAGTGATATCGATAAAATAGAAGAAAACTACATCGATGAATGATATCGATAAGGATATGAGTTTCGATGGGAGGACAAAAGAAGTCACCAAAGTCCAAAGTCTCTTCAACATGAAACCCGATGGACAACAAAAAGATTTCGATGAGAATGAGTTTCGAGGAGACTAAAAGGCATGTCTCTGATACACATGGTTTCATCAATAGAAGCCATCTCTCTTTGGAAGAAATCATCATTTTCATTGATACCGTAATAACCCATAAGTTATCGAACAAGTTTAAAAGCATTCTATCGAAGTATCTAAGATTCGAACAGTATCGATGAGACCCAGGGATGTCTCATCGATATAAAAAGGGCATCGAAGAAAGCAAACGCCAATGAACTTCAAAAAGGACTCATTGAAGACAATAACTCCATCGATAAAAGATATCGAGGAAAGTGGAGATGGTTCTCATCGACAAGAAAAGGTCTTCAAGGATATAACACTATCGGTGCAAAAAGACTCACCGAAAGGGATGGTCCTATTATCACTGTTTTAAAAATGGATGTTCTCAGTCCATAAATGGCTAGGTTTTTTGAAAATTTTGTGTCTGGTACACCTGTGTTCTTTCAATTTGTTTTAAATCCTAAGGGGTTCAAGGTTTAGGTTTTAAGTCTCTTCAATACCTGAGAAAAGCCCTTTTGGTTTCTAATTTGGTGTTACTTTATTCACTTAAGCGATGGGTCAATTTATCATAAAAGTGTTCTCCCCTTGTCATTTACCTAGGCGGTCCCTTTAAATATTTTATTCTTGTTCGCTTTTAATCTGCCTTTTCTAATGTCCGTCGAGCCTTATAAGTATCATGTGATTTTCTATTGATCTAACGGACCGCGTTGATTCGCGACCAAAAAGTGCTCGAAACTTAGTTTTCGCGAAGTAGTGAAAGGCAAAGGTGGACCCGACATATAGGTTTGGACCAAAGCTAAACACTGATCAAGTTTCATCTGATCGGATGAACAACGTGGTTTCGTGAGATCAAGCTGAACGTGTTTTAACCTTCGCAAAGTGGCAAAAGGGTTTGGCGGGTCCCAGAGATAAGCGATCTTCTTTGGTTAAAGAATGATCATGTTGGAAAAAGATCAATGGCTTGCGTTGATTCGCGGCTGCAAGCTAAATGAAGTATAATGTTCAAGAAGTCGTGAAAGATAGGTGGAATTCACACAGAGGTGTGACGTGGCATAACAGCTGTTGCTTTTTGTAGAGCTTGATAGAGATGTGTCGAATGCCACATGGCTCTAAAAGTGGTTGAGGGCCTGCCTAAGGTGTAACTAGCAATTATGTGGGAATAGTAAAAGGAAACACGTGGCGGATTAAGGGTCGAAACAAAAGGAGTTTCCAGGGCTAATGGACGACTGCCATGTGGCATTTATTAACCGAAGAACAAGTGGGGTAAGTAATTCCCGGGTAAAGGGACCACTTAAAAGGCATTCATCTCAAGATTGATCCAACGCTTCTCATTTTTTTGTGGCCCTAAGATGCCCGCAGCTTAACTTGAGTGAAACGGCGAAAACCGTTAGCCATCAAGATGAGGCGCGGTTAATTAAAAGGATTGACGGTCTTGGTTGGAGTTAAAGGCTGGGTGATTTGAGTTTGATCTAATGCTTGGCACGGCCTCGCGAAGGAAAAGTGAATTACTATTAAAGTCCGTGAAGTGGTGAAAAGGAGGTAGGGCCCGACACTAAAGCAAAGAGATCAAACGGAGATAAAGGCGATGCAAGTTCTTGTGATCCAATGGTCGGTGTTATTTCGTGAAAGAAAAGAGCACAGGTTTTATGTTCTGTGAAATAGCGAAATAGAGGAAAGACTTAGAGGAATTATGATCTGTTGGAGCCAGTTTTGAATTCGATTTGGTGAATTCAATTCTGAAAAGAAAGCCGAAGCATGCGAAGTTAATTTCTAAAACTTAAATGCCAACTTGTCCTTTTTGAGTCCACATCAACTTGATTGCTAAGTATTGTTTCATCGAAGTTTGTTGCAGGGCGAATTGTTGCAGAGCGATTTTCTTCAAGCGAATAATCAGGTTTCTTGTGCTTTTCTTGATAACTCTTGGTTTGTTCTCAAATATTGTTGTGTGAATTACTACATTAAAGGTTTGTGCTAGTTGCTAGTGGTATAATTGTTTGACCAGAATAACACCCAGAAGAGAATTGACAAGGAAGGTGAATTACCAGGACCGAAATATCTATGATGATTTTTTAGAGCAATTAACCATGTCCACCAATGCTGGGGCTAAGGCCAAAGAGCTAGTACCTAAGAACCCTTGTCTAAAAATTGGAGATGGCCTTTATGATAAGGGTAACTGGTTGAGGGACCCTGAAATAGGATTGTTAGGCTTAGGACTCTTCAAAGTTAGTTTTGGGCAAAGGAATTCCCCAACTCCTTTGAATAGCATATAGGAGCAGGATGTAGGAAAGCTTGTGGTCCCAAGAGTTTTATGGATGTAGATCTGTTAGCCCTGATTGCACAGAATTATGACTCTTTGGCAAGATGCATCAAGAACATAAAGGGATCAATCTTGATTGAGATAAATGAAGATGAATTCAGAAAAGTGTTTAAACTCAGTGAGTCCTCCAATTTGTTAGAACCTATTGACTTTGAGTCGTTAGCCCCGGTATACAACACACAAAGGGATCATCTTAGAAGTGGCCCATTGAAAGAATTCTTTGTAAAGATAGGGGGGTTAACATTTGTAGGCCCCAGCACAATGGAACCATTCTCTCTCAACCTATTCACTCTGAGAGCTAAGGGTATGTATTGGGCATTATGCCAGATTTTTGGAGAGGATGCTAAAAAGAATATGCCAACCCATTATATGTTAATGATTGCACAAATTCTAAACCCCTCCCTAGCAATAACATTTGATTATGCCTCATACCTTGCTGATGCAATTCATAAAGGGCTACTAGAAATCAAAAATGGTAAGGTGGATAGGCCATTTGGATGGTACTCCATGTTAATGCATATGTTTATGTTCAAAGGGGCTGATTATTTTGGAAAGGAGATGGACCTGATTAAGGTCAAGGATAAAGAGGAGATGCCAGTGCAATTGTGGAGTACTATTCTATCTTGGGGTAGAGAAGATGCAAGTTATTTAAAGTTTGATAGATGCTTTGCATCTAAAATTAGGATTCTTCTATGTAGAGAAAACCCTAGAATTCCTAAGGCTCTTTTGGAGTTTCTCAGACCAAAGGAGTTTGTAGAGGATATCAAGATTGTTCACAATTGGGGAGACATATATTTGTACCCTGTGTCTACTATTTTTAGAGTGTTTGGATTTAGAGGCACCCCCTTTTTACTACCCTGTCAGGTCCCATTGAAGATAGGGATTGCAGAAGTCCTGAGACAAATTGGGGGAGTACAAGAAGCAAAGCTAACCAATAGAGGTAAAGGGACTATTTTCCCAACTATTAGGATGGCTCACCATTTTGTGATCACTAAGGGTGGATGAAGATTTTTTGATGAATTCTTTAAGCCATATAGGCTGTCTACTACAGTGTCAAGATGTGCAGACCCCGAGGATTTTTTCAATGGCATGTTCAGAAAAAGAGCAGTGTGCAGAAGTAGGCCACATCAATTTCAGTTCCCAAAAGATCTGATTAGAAATGAATTTAGCTTAGATGAGCAACAATTGAGGAAGGAGAAGTGGGTGGCATATAAGAAATCCCTTGATTTTATCCATCAATTTGACACTGGCTATGACCTCTTTTCTAGCTTCAATCCATTTGAGGAGAAAATAAAATTCCTGATTCTTTATTTTGAAGATCTCATGCAGACCTTAAAAGAAAAGAGGGAGGCCATAATGCTAAATGAGCCTGATAAGGCTAAGATGGTATTGGCTAAGCCTGCCTTTGCTAGAGATATCCCACCTGGTGACTATGTAATGCATAAAAGGTCAAAGTACACTGTGATAATGCCAGTGACGGGTGAGCCTTCCACTTCAAAAGGGAAGAGGAAAATTGAAGATGTCATTGACATCCAGGATTCCCCTAAGAAGCAAAGAGTGGGAAAGGAAATTGAAACTGATGAGCCTCAATATTCTCCATCTCAGTCTCCTATCCACATTGGAGATGAACAAGTTGTGGTTGAACAATTATTGCAGTTAGGGAGTCTTGGTGAGATTGCCTATACCTATGAGGAGACCCAAGAGGGGATGCCCGAAGAACCACCTAATGCTGAAATGGATTTGACTGATGGTGAGTTAAAGGGACAAGATATGGACCTTACTGTTAAGCAAGATAGTGAAGAATTCCTAGCTGACAGTAATTTTGTCACATCAAGAGCTTTTATATAGTCTCTATGGAAGCAAAATATTGATCAATTCAAGACTAGATGTGAATAGAGGAAAAGTGAACAGCCTCTTAAAAATACAACTCAGGTAGAAAAAGAGTTTAAGCAAGAAATGATGGAGGATTTCAAAGCAATCACCCCTAAGAAAGGAAGAGAAATGGTAGCAAAGGCTGGTGTGTTGATTCTCCCTTAATGGGATATAGCTGATGCATTAGTGCTTGATGCAGTGAGGAAAGAAACAAAGCCTATGGAAGGAGTGACATTCAGCAAGGATAATGTTGCTCTTATCATGTGGTCTTTAAAGAAGGATGAAAACAAAAAGAAGGAAGGATGCATTAGATTCTAGCCTCTTAGGAGGCATAATAGTTAAAAGAGTCCAAGACACAGGAGTAGTGGAAGCTGCAAGCACAATCCTAAAGACTGCAAAATTCAGTGTTGCGGTGGTAGAGAAAGAGGCACAAGAAAAGGCTAATCTCTAATTGAAGTTGGAGACTATTTTAAAAGCTTATAATGATGCTAAAGAAGGAATAGCCAACAGAGACAACATAATTGCTAGACTCCAGAGTCAACTGGCAGGTCAATATCATCTCGGTGAATCTTCTACACTCATGATAGCCTCCTCTCCAGCAAGACCCCCTCCTACTAGTCCCATCATTGAATATCCCCCTTCTCCTATGCCTTCTAGTTCCCAATTATCTGAAAATGTCCAACATGAGTTGGAAAAATTGAAACAAGCTCAGACATTGTATGCAAACAAATATGAGGAGAAGGTGAAAGCCACCATCTTGAAGTTTGTTGACTCAGTCAAAACCTCCAATGTATACATAAATATGAAGAGGATTCTTGAGATTTTGATCAAATTTAGAGAAGAAGAAGCCACTTTGGAACCAATCTTGAATAAGTGGGTGCCTAGAGGTAAAGAGTTAGAGCTCATGTGTTCTTCCCATGCAGATGCAGAAGAGAATGACAATCTAAGGTCCACATATGAGTTTATAAAAGAGATGAATATTCTTTCAGTGGAAGGAGCAGGTATAAAAATAAAAGCCCAACTTTATAGGAAAGAATATTCAAATCATAAATTTGAAATGTTTCTAGTAGGTTTCATTGGTCTTGTCCAGCTAAAGGAAGAGAAGACTTGGTTAAAGGAGGTGGACCACAATTTGTCCCTAAGGATCAATCAGATTATTAGTACTGATGACACATCCTTATTTGTCCAAACAATTGAGGAAATTGAAAAAGTGAAATCTCATTATGGTTTCATAGAAACAGAGATTGGGCATGTACGAGTCACTTGGAAGCAGCTAGAAGATATGAAACAGAAGATTGCTAGTTTTACTTGGTCTAGTGATGATGTGTATCAAGAGTGGAAAGATAAGTATATGGGACAGAAAGAAGATGCTCGGGAGCAGTTACAGGAGGTTGCAACAGAACAACAAGCAGAGGAAGCCGCAGATGCTGAAAAGGACTTATAACCGCTTCTTGAAAACGACCGATTGTTTGTAACAAACTTTCTTCTGAAGGGTCCAAAGCTTGTATGCATCCATACTATTATAAATGGATACCAGGACTCCTAAAAAAATGATTGCAAGTAATTGTAAGAAAACGCTGTAGAAATTTATCTGAGCTTTTCTCTAGTCTTATGGAGAATACTCTGAGTTTTGTAATATTTTCTCAAAATTAATATCAATATACAGACTATCAACTTTCGAGCCTAAATTTTGTGTTGTCTTCTGGTCTACTTGCAAATATTTACTATTTTTAGTATGAGTAATCTAGGGTTATTCATTTGAGTATGGATTGTAAGGCAATCTTAAATAGAGGCGTTTCTTAGCTTTTCTTTCCAGGAGGGAAATTAAATATGCATGAAGCATTTCTATCAGTAAATTCCTTGTGGGAGATTTTGAATTTGATGAATGCAGTCTAGTTTGATAAGGGTAAATTTTTATGTATGTCAGCCATATGTGGGGTTTTATAGAAGTCGAGGTGATGGGATGTGTGGAGATATTTGATTGTGGGAGTATTGTTTAAACTTAGATGACTTTGTGGCCTGGATAAGGCACTGGTATCAATTGTAGTTGTCCTTTTACATGTCTTGTAGGTCAACATTGAAACATGAGTATTAATGCAGTCCTTGACCAAGTATGCATACAAGAAACATCTAGTTCTATTAAGGCACAAGCATCAAAGTCAGAGGTTATGACAACTAGTGAAAAACATCAAGAACAAAAAGTTTAGTCTCAAGCATTAGGATTTGTAATAAAAAAACTTACAAGGATGAGGCATATTCATAACTTTTGCAGTCCCAACTTGGATATCAACACTAGAAGCAACTCATATTGTTCGTGTACAGACAAGACAATATGGGAGTTCATTATACCCAACAACTCGTGATGTTGTTGTTCGTGTTGGCTCTATTGGACCCTGCAATTAAGATTCAATATACATTATTCAATAAGATTAACTGTGCAACATAATGAAATATTGAAAAGTGTGTTACCTTGTTGAGCTTTACTTGGTTTCGAGAATAGTTTAATATTCTCTACTTAACAGGGCCAACCACATGAAGGTGGAAGCTCATTTGGCCCCTCCCCCCCCCCCAACCTAGCATCACTCTAAATTCCTCATTAACATCTTATAACATTCATTCATTAATTCTTTCTACCATTAATAAAATATAGCATTCATTCATTAATATCACATAACGTTCATTAACACATAACATTGATTAACATTAATTAACATGCAACATTCATCAATATTAATTAACACATCATCCATAACCATTAATTAGCACATAATTACATTCACTAACACATAAAAATCAGTCATTATCAAATAAGTTAGATTACAATCATTTCTTTCTTTGTTTTTTCTTTGAAGCTATGAAAAGACTAAGTGGAACATCGGTGTCTTCATCATTTCCCCCCTCTGCAGATGTTCCACCAACTACTCGTGATCTCAATGTATGCCTAGTCCTATACTGAGGACGAGGACACTGAAGCGAAGGGGGCTCCTTTGCAATAACAAAGAAATGGGTTAATTTCAAAAAAAAAATATTATTGTTACAAGTATTTCATTAATTTAGAGAACATAATTGTTGTGCTCTTTACCTGATGGGGCCACATCATTTTGTGTAGCCTCAACCTCAACATGTTGAACACCAATTGCAATTAT